>NW_004955424.1:16121701-16327710 GCF_000276665.1 Chinchilla lanigera
TATGTAGTTCAGACTGGCTTTGAACTCACATTGTAGCCCAGGCTGGTCTTGAACTCACAGCGATCCTCCTGCCTCAGCCTCCCAAGTGCTGGGATTACAGGCATGCGCCACCACGCCCGGCTTTCGCCATATGTTTTAAACTGGTTTATTTTTTTCATAATTGGTTCCACAGCGCAGTGATCTTCAGTTTACTCTGCATGAGTTGTAACATGTTCCAAGCGGCTGGGATCTAAAATAATGGTAGTTGCAAAATAATACGATGCGTTGTGCGTAGAAAGATCAAGATGGGAAAAGGAATGCGGAGATAATTAGACCTTTCAAAGTCAGGTAAGAGTCATCAGGAAAAGCTTCTAGAAAAAAATCATAGGCTAAAATGAGGCTCAACAGCCAAAATCTAAATCTCAGGCCTAGAAGAGCGAGGAAGCTTATGTCTCCTTCCTGCAGGCATGAAGCCCCAGCTCTTTCCTTGTCCACTCTGGCACAGGTGTGGGGCTTAAGGACCTTTACTAAAGACGCATTTCAAAACGTTGTATGCTGCGAAATATGCTGGTCGTCATTTTCACATTCTGTATTTTACTCAGCTACAATGTCAGTGAGGAAATGATTCAACTATTTAACTCCATTATTTCTCTAATCCTGGGTACAAGGAAGATAGTGAAATCTCGGTTACATTCTTTTTCTTTCTGAGAATGTAAAGAGCTAGCACTCTGCAACATGAATATATGTCTGTCCTCCTGACCTTTGGAAACAGCACACCCAGGGCTGTGAGTACCGCCACTTGTGCTGCTGTCCTGAGGCAGTTACACACACATGCCTGCCATTCAGAGTTTTGGAGTGTGCACTGACATCCGTGTGTGTGCGTGTGAAGATAAACGGGTCTTTGT
This sequence comes from Chinchilla lanigera, assembly GCF_000276665.1. NCBI lineage: Eukaryota > Metazoa > Chordata > Mammalia > Rodentia > Chinchillidae > Chinchilla > Chinchilla lanigera. The sequence goes on from NW_004955424.1 coordinate 16,122,586, forward strand.
TTTGATCAGGATATGATACAGGGAACTTGCTGGCACATTGTCACATTAAAACATACCACCCACAGAATGGGCTATGTCTTTTGGACTCACTAAAGAGCAGAAACTTTAATAAAACTAAAACACCGAATTAAAATCAACTACTAGGCAAATGGACAATTGACTACTACTAAACAATTCTAGATCAAATAAAAATTACTATAAAATTTTCCATGTCAAGTGTAGAAATGATCAGAAGATGACTAGAAACCTTGGGGGACCAGTGAGAAAAAGCACGGTAGGGGTATTGTAGCTAACTGGTTAAATATAGGAGAAATAAAAAACTTAGACACCAAGACACTATTCTATGAATCTACATATGATCATCTGGACACAGTATTAGACTGCCCGATTTGTTGCACAGAGAATGCACTGAATAAATAAAACAGACACTATTACCACTGTCCCAGAGGGAAAATCCTCCCCTGGAGTTGTCTTCAAGGTCACCCTAGTCACACCATGGCTGCCACTGCCACCACTTAGGGTACACGGTGAGAAGCCTGATTTGTCTTTCTTAAACTGCATACAAAATTCTACCATTTTTGTCCTAGACCAAGGCATTTCACAGTTTCCACCTGCCTAGCAATTTTGTTTACCAAGCATTCACTGGAGCCTTTTGATAATCAGTTTGATTTAATTTTAGAGGTGAATTTGGCAGAGATTTTGTCATATAGTATTAATAACTGATCGTTCCCACAAAAGATCTGAGGTCTGCATTCAGCTGTTAATTGTTACCTGTGACTGTGACTGCCCGGCAAAGGAGTGCTCTGGGAACTGGTTAGACGTTCAGAATCGTCCCCAAGTCCTGCCCTAAGGGAATAGTGGTTTAAAAGCAGGGCTGTTTTCTTTCTCATAAGAATCAGACTATTTGGGTTTAACCTATGGCTACACCACTTTGTAGCTTTTGGGGGCACTACTGTATGATTTTTGGCAGGCTATCGAATCTGTGGTTCATCTCTATGATAAGGAGTTATTATAAGGAACACACCTTATGTGATACTCATAAGACATGCCTAACAATGTCTGTTTGTGGGAAGCACCTAACAAATTTTAGTAGCCATTACAATTGAGCACTTAATCTAATCTTCAAACACCACTTAAGTTTGATCAAATATGAAATTGATCGTAAGCTCTAAGATCTTTATTTCTTTTGGTACCAGAAATCAAACTCATGACCTCACGCCAGGCAAGCACTATGCCACTGAGCTGTATCCCTGGCCCAGTTTGATCAAATATGTGGGGAAAAGGCTATTGACCCCAGAGTTCAGACTTTCCTGTTTCTCAAAAAAAAAGATGTATGCTCAAAGATGTATATAAATTCATTTATATCTATTTACTTAGCTTGAAGATGTTGGCTAGTTGATCAGTCTTCAGAAATATTTATGTGAGGATAAAAGCCCCATCACTTAAATTAGTATGTATTGCTGGTGATGTATATTTTGTTGATTCTTAATATCTAATATACGCATGTGTGAAACTGAACCCTATAAAAACAGAATTTAAGCATTCCTGCCAAACGGAAGTGAATGGGAAGGAAGAGTAGCAGGGTCTTTGCAAAGAGAAAGTTGTCCTATCTCTCTAACCAGTGTCAGAATGTGGAAATGTTTACAAAATACTCATTAAGAGAAAAAAGGGATTGCAAGATAGAAACAAAATCTGGCCCTCAAGTTTACACTAGGGAGATAAGAAAGGCTAGGCTCCTATAGGAGATTTTGCTCTCCAATTACTGCAACCTGACTTTTGGAGGGGAGAGGAAGAGTGGTAGGGGGAGGGAAAGAGAGAGGAAGGATTTCCAAACTTGTCTCCAGTGACATGAGACATTTACGCTCCACAAGATAAAACTGCCACTTAGAGCCCAGGAAAGCTAAACCTTCCCGAGGTGGCCTGGGGCCTTGAGCGCAGTCATGGGTTCCCTGGTCCTGTGCATGTACACCGCCTTCTGCCTGGTGGCTCGCTCGGTTTCTGGCAGTCCCATCATGGGCCTTGAGCAGTCACCTCTGGAAGAAGATATGCCTCTCTTTGATGATGTCTTCTCAGAGCAAGATGGTGTGGACTTTAACATGCTGCTGCAGAGTATGAAAGATGAGTTTCTCAAGACGCTGAACCTGTCTGACATCCCGGTGCAGGATTCAGCCAAGGTGGACCCACCAGAGTACATGCTGGAGCTCTACAACAAATTCGCCACAGATCGGACCTCCATGCCCTCTGCCAACATCATCAGGAGTTTCAAGAATGAGGGTAAGTTTGCATTTTTGCTAATGAACTTGGTTTGTGGGTTTTTTCCCCAAGAAGGAGTAAGTAAATTTACTAACACATAGGGATGGTACGGATAATGAATACATCCACTTAAGGGTATGTGCACACAGATACATGTGGGTCTATACCATTCACATTGTCATTTCAGAACCCAAAAATGTACGGAAAAATGTCTTTTAATACAAAGCCACAAAATGTCTATCATTTTGAAATCATAATGGAATCTTTTAATTTTTAAAATTTGGACACCAAGTAATACAAGAAAATTACTGTTGGTCTGCTGCTATATTTTGTTACTTTCCAAATAGGATTCAATTTCCATTTTGGATTTTGATTGCTGACAAAATTTGTCAATTTGTACTTAGAATGGAACTGGTGAAAATAAAACCAGACCGGAAAGTTGAGATTTGTGCATTATTCAAACTTTGGATCAGCTTCCACTTCCATCAGTTTAAGAAATGTTCAAACAGGATGCAGACTTGCATTTGAAAGACTCTTCCCAAAGTAGTATTGTGTTTGATGTGTTCTTAGAGCACTTTTGAAAGTTTCCAGGAAGTATACATGACCCAGTGAATGATCCAGTTTATTGTTTCTGTGTCTATGTGAAGAGTAATGCAAAAGATTTAAATTATTTTTGGGAAAAATGTGTCTCCCGTCTCCACACATTGCTGTTCTTTAAATTCAGTAACTAGATCTAAAGAGCTAGCAAGTTAATGCTTTTAATATGGTACTAGTAGAAAAAAAATTCTAATATCTGTGGTAGAGACCAAATATATTATTTCATTAATATTTTCCAATTATGCTTTTATAATCATTAAACAGATGTAAAAGGCATCTTAATTGATGTTCAACAGATGCTCTGGAAAGCACTAAGGCAATAGCAGAGAAGCATCTTTCATTGTGGAATACAGGGAGCTGGTTGACCTGGGTATTATAGATAATTAGCTTAATTTATCTAAGCCTCAATTTCCTCATCAATAGAAGGGGAACAGTAATACATAACACAGTTCAGTGAATCTTAAGAGGTTGTGGGTAAGAAAGGATGCTGTTTACTATGAAGTGCTGAACAAACTCAAGATTGTTAATGACTTACTTAACATTCTAGGCATTGCAGGAAATGTTGAGTAGCTAATACTTAGGCTCCAAGTTATTCTTTGCCTTTCAAATATAATTGATGGCTACAATGACTATTTAGTAACATTTCTAATGGAAATGGCAAGCTGAAACCACAGATTCATTTCAGAGGAGAGTCTGTGTTGAAAATGAAGAACCTCCTTCTGCAGGGGTCCTTCCGTGTGCTTCTCAGCACAGAGCTCTAAGTGTCCAGCTCAGGCTGAGGGTGGGAGTGGAGTGGAGATGTTCGCAAACCCTGACAAAGCAGGAATGCTTTCCACTCTCACTTGTCCCAGGGAGGACCTGGATGATCCAGGTCAAGATATGCAGTTTATCAAGATCAGGGTGGGCAGAAGCATGTCTCTGAGTGGATACCCAGTACCTGCATCTCTCTCTATGGGAGGAAATGCAAAGCCAGAGTACATGTACCTCCTCACTGACCTCCCAATCTGGCTGCTATCGCCTCTCTACTGACCCTCTGAGTCCACTCAGTACAACTCTAATGAAGAGAAAGACCAAGAAATCTCTGAACTGAATTCACCTAGGGAAAAAATGAAAACAAGATGCCTTCAGTTCCTAGCTTTGCTCCAACCTACCCTCCACCACCAATTCTCTGCATTGATGCTTGATTTCTTCTGGTGCAAAATGAACAGAGGATAGATACTGCTTTATGAGGTTATTGTAAGAGCCACATAAGACCATGTTAGTAAACACATGGCTTGTGGGATTTATTAGGAACATTAGCTCTTTTCTCTGAAATGCAACTCCTCCTGTGTATTACACATTACATCTATACGTGGAAAAAACATCTTAGTGAATTTATTTTTTCAAAAACAACTTTACTGAGATAAGCAACATAAAGCAATCCATATATACTTAAAGCATATAGCTGTTAGGCTTTAAAGATTTATAGTGATACAAGCATACCTATGTTTATACCAGTAGCAGCACAATTCATGATAGTTAATTTTTGGAAGCAGCGTGTATGTCCATCAGCAGATGAATGGATAAAGAAAATGTGGTACTGACACTCAATGGAATACTACTCTGCCATAAAGAAAGATAAACTTGAGTTATCTGTAGGAAAATGGATGCACCTTGAGACCATAATGTTAAATGAAATAAATCAGGTACATAAGATTAAATATCACATGGTTTCTTTTATATGAGAAAACCAAATTAAAATAAAGACCAAAATAAAAGGTAGATAAAAGAGAGTAGGGAGAGAGATCTTTCTTAAATAGGAAAAAGATGGAGAAATGGCAGGAGAGGGAAAGAGGATGAAAAGAGGAATTAAGGTATGTCATGTACATGTACGAATTCCACACAAGGAATGTAGACATAGTGTACCGCAAACATGTACTGCTAATAATTATGTAAATATCCTCGGAAACCCTCACCATGATCAAACAGTGAACATACTCACCACTACCGAAAGTTTCCTTTGTAATCTGTTCCTGTCACTGCAGTGAGATTCCACTCTGCACTTTTCTAACGAAGGGAACAACCAGTCCACTCTCCCAGTTTTGGTCTTTTATATTCCCTGTCCAAAGGAAGTCATCGCCTCCATTTTTATACTAGAGGGACAACTCCCAAGCTATTTCTGTTTCTTACCCAAAAGCTTGATGATGTGTTAAGGGCAAATGTCATGCTCTTAAATCAATTGGTCTGGTGCCCAGAAGCATCAACTAATTAATGTTTTTAAGGCACTATCTTTGTTGAAGACGTGATGGTAGGCTAGAAACATAACAAAGAGGCTGAGCTGTATTAATTGCCACTAGAATGATAGCAATCTGGTTGGGAAGACTCATTCATAAAATGACAACTGAATCATATAGATGTAAATGACAAAGTCAAGGCGGAGACAGAGAGTGTGTGTTTACGTGACACAGTGTGGACTAGGCCTTCAGTCAGAGGCTTGAGGAAGGAAGGGCCTCCAAAGGGGAGGCCAGAGATGGATAGGGGAGGACGAAGCGAGTGCACTTTCTGAGAGTCAGAAGGGGGTATTCCAAGTGTGAAGAGCACAACGAAAGGAGTGTTTTTGCAAGCAGTGGCATTATGAGTCTTCAAATGAGAGATTTTCCAATTTATTCAGTTGTTCAACAAATGTTAATTGCACATTCGCAACTTTCCATGCATTATAGAAGATGAATGGAAATGAGGCTAGATCAAGACATGAGGACCTGGTTGGGTCTTAAGGGCCAGGTCAATGAACTTAAATTAATTCTATAGATGAGTATTTCCCACTGGTGGTATATAAGATGGTTTGAGTTGGTACCCAGAGGAAGTTATAGAGCATGTCTACTGTTTATCACAGTAGCTTTTTTCTCCTTTGTGGCATTGGGGATTGAACTCAGGGCCTTTTCACTGAGCTACATATAAGAATACCTATATAATATATTGCCCAGGCTGAGCTTGAGCTTGCAATCTTGCAGCTTTGGCCTCCCAAAGTACTGGTATTACAAGTGTACACTATCATGCCTGGCTCTTGTAGATTGAAAAACATTTCTACAGTGAATTTCTACGTTCACCTTAAGGACAGCCTTTAAGTTCTTTTAGGAGATAATAAGTATGAAATAACCAGATACAGATACAGAAAAATAATAGAAGTATAATCTGCAGCAGGGAATCCCACTGAAGTCATGAATTGGGTGCACAATCAGGGAGATGCTCCCAGAGATGATAGAGAACCTTCAACTGGTGGACCTTAGCATTTTTGGTGATGTGGGACCCTTTGCTAACCTGATGGCAAATGTCCTTATGGATCCATTACAGACACTTATTACCTGAGGCAAGTACACATGAGCTTTGGTCACTATAAAATTCTCTAATAAGAAGTCAAGATGACGGTGATTGGAGGTATATGTCTAAGACTACAGGACTCTTATGAAAGTTGTTTCATACAAATTCTTGAATGCTCTGTATGTGCCAAACTCCATAGCAGGCGCTAGAAGGGTAAGACTGGGGAATCAGTCTACCCTCCAGATTCATTTTCTGTCTTTCCTCCTTATAAAGGGACCACACACTCTCAAGTCAATTCCTGTGACCCCTTGGTTTTTGGCTGTTGTGTTGACCTTGTTAGTCTTTGTGGTCTACAGCCGGAGTCAGCAGACATTTTCTGTAAAAGGCCAGGCAGATAGTAACTATTTTAGGCTTTGCAGGCCCTAAGTTCTGTGTTGCAACATTATAGTGCAAAAGTAACCATAGACAAAGCAAGAACAAATGAGTGGGGCTGCCTTTCAATAAAGCTTTATTTTTGAAATCGTGGGCTGTAGTTTACCGATCCTCTGTTCTAAATGGAAGTCTTTCAGGAATGCCAGAGCCCAATCATATAAGAGCTCCACCTATTACACAAATATGCAAATCCTTGAAGTCCTTATCCATTAAAAACTTTAAGAAAAGAACCACAGTCACCACATATCCCATGTGCTAACTTTTTATTGGTTAGGAAAGCTGAATGCTCTCCAACACAACCTCCAATTTCCTCCTAGCCCTGTACCTTTGAGAGAGGTGAGCTATGCAAGCAAGGCTGGGTGAACTTTCTCCCATCCCTTGGCAGCCGTTTCCACGTCAGTTTTACAGTCTTAACTCAGCTCAGCATCTACCGTTGAACCTTCAGTGTCTGCTTGGTCGCAGAATGCTGACATTTTCCTTGTTTTCATTGCTCTTCTTCTCTCCTTTGCTCTATATCAAGCTTCCTGCATGACAAAGCCCTCCTTTTACATACATAAGCACCTATTTCTCTATAAGTCATACCGCATATCTGATTTTTGCAAATATTTTTCCTTTCAGATCTTTTTTCTCAACCAGCCACTTTCAGTGGGCTCCGAAAATATCCCCTCCTCTTCAATGTGTCCATCCCTCACCATGAAGAGGTCATCATGGCTGAACTCAGATTATACACGCTGGTGCAAAGGGATCGCATGATATACGATGGAGTGGACCGGAAAATCACCATTTTTGAAGTATTAGAGAATGAAAAGGACAATACAGGTGAAAGAAACATGCTGATCCTGGTGTCAGGAGAGATCTACGGAACCAACAGCGAGTGGGAAACATTTGACATCACAGATGCCGTCAGACGTTGGCAAAAGTCAAGCTCATCTACCCACCAGCTAGAGGTCCACATTGAGAGCAGACATGACCAGGCTGAGGACACTGAAAGGGGACAGCTGGAAATAGACACCAGTGGTCAGAATAAGCATGACCCTTTGCTTGTTGTGTTTTCTGATGACCAAAGTAATGACAAGGAGCAGAAAGAGGAATTGAGTGAAATGATTGCCCATGAGCAACTTCTGGACCTGGACAACCTTGGCGTGGATGGCTTGTCCAGTGGGCCTGGGGAAGAGGCTCTGCTGCAGATGAGGTCGAACATCATCTATGACTCCACTGCCAGAATCAGAAGGAATGCCAAAGGGAACTATTGCAAGAGGACCCCTCTCTATATTGACTTTAAGGAGATCGGCTGGGACTCCTGGATCATTGCTCCAACTGGATACGAAGCCTATGAGTGTCGTGGTGTTTGCAACTACCCCCTGGCAGAGCATCTCACACCCACAAAGCATGCAATTATCCAGGCCTTGGTCCACCTCAAGAATTCTCAGAAAGCTTCCAAAGCCTGCTGTGTGCCAACCAAGCTGGAGCCCATCTCCATCCTCTATTTAGACAAAGGTGTCGTTACCTACAAGTTCAAATACGAAGGCATGGTTGTCTCCGAGTGTGGCTGTAGATAGAAGACTCCTGTGGCTTATTTAAAAACTGTAAATGTGTATATTTTGTGTTCTATTTAATGAGACTATTTAATGAGGATGTACAGATAATAGAGGCTTGCTGCCTTAGCAAATGGACAGGTCTGTTTGTTGTAGAAAATGCATATTTTGCTAATCAATCTAGTCCTTTCTAGTCTGTCTTTCTTCGTAGTTTCATTTCCTGGCCATGCTATCTCTAAGAAATGGTAGGCCCCCTACTTATCCTGCATGTCAATTTAGAAACAGCAACCCCTAAGTAAAATCCACTGTCAAAACACACATACTCATGTATGCACGTGTGTGCATACATGAACTGAGGAAACTATTATGATTCTATCGAGGCAGGCTGTGTTCACACACATGCATGATTCACTCAAACGTGCATATATTAAAGGCAGCCACTTCTCCTCTGAATAGATTCATGTCAAAAAAATTTGCATCAGGAATGTAACCGTCCCAGGAAGTATTTCCTTTCTGACAAACTCTGGAAATGTAACTATTGCTTTTGTCAGCTGAGTTTCTGCCGTGGCTTGGAGCAGCAGGTCTGGTGAAGGAGGCTGCACGCTTGAGCAAGAGGCTGTTAACTGCCGAAACCAAACGGTTTTGAGAGGCACTGGACTTAGCGGTATGACAGCACAGAATGACCCAGGGAACAGAGGTGCTGGAGAGGGCAGCCCCTGGTTTAGAAGGAATGCCAGAGGGGACTGCAGGGTGAGCTCTGTGCTTCAGGAGATGCTATCTTTAGTGCTGCAGAGGGCAGAGGAGGTGGGAGAGGGAGAAAGGGGAAAAGGACATAGATGCAATCCTCAGATGAGCTGGTAAAGTCACAAGCAGTTCTAACTAGGAAATTAAATCTTTTAGATGAGACCTAAAGTGCAAAGACCAAGAGAAGGACCATCAGGAGGAAATGTTAGTTGGACTCTTCACTTCTGAAAATACTTTTCTTCACTAGGTAATCTTTCCCCCTTGCCTCTGTACCTCTGCTTTCACTCTTTCCCATCTTGCACCTTCCCTCTTGCTTCTCTGCTCTCAGCTCTTATATCCTCCTGTTCTCCTGTGTCCCCTTCCTCCTTGGCCTTCATGACCCAGGCCTTTGCTTTCAGGGGAAAAAATAATTAATGATCTAATGTCTAGATTCCCCCTGATGTTTAACTTGCTTTTACTTTAATGGTATCCTTTATGACATGCTTTGGTCATAAAGAATACTTAAGGATAACAAAAAAAAAAAGAGTCAAAATTCATAGAGATGAATTAGTGAACAGACACACAAAAAAATGACTTGAAAATTAGCTTTGTATTTTGAAGTCAAATTTGCTCCATGGTAGACCCCTGTCATTTTCCCGTTCTTTCCATTCTGCCCTCTGTCCAGGTTGCGACTGACCGGGACTGAAGGGATAGAAGTATTTCTGGCAGGAATGGTCTGCTAGGCAGCTGAGTCTGCCCAGCTGCCAGTAGCTGGAAGGACATTGAAATTCTGGCTCCGGTCGTAGCGCCCCCGTGTGGGCTGGTGGACTCTGTGCAGGAGTTCAGAGCAGGCCTCAAGCTGTGCTTCATTTCCAGGCAGGTGACGCAGATGAATACCGATGTGCTTCCCAGTACATTGCTCCTCCCCGTCCTGCTTTGAATGTTTCTTTAAGAAGTCTTACCTTTTTTTTTTTAATTCTGGGAAATTTTCACTTTTTTTTTTTGCAAACTTCTTGGGAACATAAACTCATATTGCCCTAGAAAATAGAGCTAAGAAATGCTAATGTGAAGATCCTTTTCCCTATTCAGCTCTCAGCTGTAGGCTTCCATTTCCACTGGGAACCAGAGGGCAAATCACGGGGATTTTTTGTTGCCCTAAGGACAGCGATATTTGCAGTGCCAGTGGGAATGTAGTGATTGCCAATTGGCCATGCGACTCAGAGTGCCTCAGTTCTGGGGCTAGCCTCCACAAAACTTGTGTGTGTCTGTGTGTGTGTGTGCGCGTGTGTGTGTAGCTGGCTGTGGCTAGCCACTTGGTAGCCTCAGTGGGAGATGGTGTGTCCTTTGCATTCTGCAGTAGCCCATGTATACTCATATACTCCATAGTGCATCTCACCCTTTCTAAAAGACACTGTAGTAGATATGCAGTAAATGGCTATGCACGGTAGTTTCTGGTACATTTTATTTATTTATTGTCTAAAATATATGGCGATTTTGTGCTGGTAAATGCTTTACAACCAGCAATCCAAGGCCCTGATTTCTAAATTTCAGTAGTGTAAATTCTCCCACCCTGTGCTATTTCAAACCACCAGTGAGATGCTAACTAACTTGCAACTTTCCTCAGCACCTAACAGGTAGCTCCTGGGAGCTGTGTGCATGTGTGCTGGGCTCAGGGCACAGTGAGGGCAGGCCCCTGCGTCCTGCCATGCCCTCTGCTGTCCCCACCAGGCGGACTTTGTCTTGAGCACTGACAATCATCCTGCTATTAAAAAGCAAACATTTAGGCTGTTCACAATAATCCTGCATTTTTACGATATTCTTCCTTGCAGAAAGGGAGGACAGAAGAACCACATACTGGCTATTCAAATGTTGCTAGTCGTATTATAATAAAACTAGTATTTTCTTTCTTCTTAGCAAGCAAAGAAAAGACAAAAACCATAAACAGAGGCATTTTCCGTTCGGCACATCTGTAATTCTTCTACTTCACAACGTTAATACAAAGCCACGGAATTGTTATTGCGATAGTAGAACTTCCTAGTATTTTCTTTGGTCGCCGATCTTCCATTATGCTTCCATTACCATCTTTTCTTCTTCTTCCTTTTTTACACTTTTATGGCATGATTACCATCACTGAAGTTGATAAATCTAAAGAACTCATGAGGAAAGTTGTAGCAGTGGTACTTGGGCAGCCCACAACCTATAGCCATGTAAGTTTCTAGGCTTCCTACTATTTATTGATTGATATATTTATTTTTGTAATATAGTGTAGAATACCAAATGTTTTATTTTTATGTTTGTGTTTTCCTTCCCAGATAGAATACCTTGTGCTTTTTAAATGTTATCCTTCTCTAGAGTACAGCTCACTTGGAATCTATTGTCTGTACAGTACATTCATCTCTCACTTTTTGCATCAAAATATCCTGTTATTTTAAGGAGTCTTGCCATAAGCTTACCAAAGTTTTGCATGTTTATATCTTTAGGCATGCTGTGAGCCCCTTCATATATTTACTGATTTGTAAATAGTACAGGTTTAACTGAAGTGTAAATGTTCCATGAAGTATTTAACCAATAAATGTCATGTCTTCCATAAACTGACATTGTTGTTTCATCATGAGAGGAAAATGTTGTGTGTCTGTGAGGGAAGAGGATGGCTACTTATTACTGAACAGAGATGGCCTGATTGGACACCCCAAGGCGGGTGCTTCCCCTCTGAATGTACCCATTACCTTATCCACCAAGTTAGAGACCTGAGTGGAGGAAACTGTTTGTAATCAGACCAATCACACCTTAAATGTCAAAAATATGATTTTAGCAATTCCCTGAACAGACAACCTCAGAGTGCTGATATTTTTCCAGTATATAATTTTTGATCTGGGAAATTAATGACAAAATACTTTTTTCCAAAACTCTTACTAAATATTTTGGTATTCTTCATAATTTATGCTCTTGGAGTAAAAGATATGTTCACACAAAGGAATGTTATATACTACTCTTACTGAATTTGTCAACAGAACCTAAAGCCCAGTAGTGTTTTGGCCAAACTGTCGTTTATCCCAGTCACAAAAAGGATGTTGCCCTTTGTGAGATCCTAGATCACTTGCAGAGTCTCTATAGGTTGAACGCTTTGCAGCTCTGCACGCTCATGCGTGATGAAAAAGGAAGCACCGTGTCTGTGCGTATTTTCTTGCCTCTAAGCAAGAACATTTGTTTCACACAGTAGATGGAAGTGAAGTAGATAACACTGTACAATTGCAGCAAAAATGGATTTTCTGCATGTGGAACTATGTGAATGAGCTAATCAGTCCATGGAGGAATGACTGTTTGTTGGGATCAGCATGTTTCTATCTTGCCTGAGCGCTGACTTGTGAGAGCCCTGGCCTGACTACAGTGTGCATACCAACCTGCTGGTGGCCGTCTAATGGGCTTCCACAAATGTAGGAAATCAGTTCAGACCTTGACATGCTCAGTCAGCTGAAGCACAATCACATGTTGGATAAAACGAGTTCATTACTCATGTCCAAATTTAGTTAGTAATTATTAGGCTGAAATGAAGCTGGAAATAAATATTTTATGCTGTTCATAAACCAAACGTGTACATTCAGTGTCCTCTGGTTAAATAAAATGGAAAAATTATTTTGACAATAATTATAGGCAACGTTTTTTTCCCCCCCCCGCAGTGAAGTCTGTTTTTATACCCAACTCCACTCTTCCTTCTTTTACGTTTCTACTTCACAATATGACCCCAGTGTGGAATGAAACGTCATGTACCCTGAGTAGAGAATAGGCTGAAGAAACAATAAGTTGTTTTGAGCTCCTAAGTGCTGAGCTCCCTAGGGAATGGCATTCTGCTGTTGTGTGGTTCTCCCTTTTCATATGACTTTGTGTAAATCCCATGAACGCCAGAGACATACACAGAAAATGAAATTACCTACACTTGCCAACAAGTGGGAAAGATTTCTTCTTTGAATTCTTAATGAAGCATATTAAAGAGCAATTTAATTTGGAGAAAATATTCAGGCTAAATTTCACTGATAGTTGATTACTAACCTCATAGAATCTCAGACTGAAGGAAGTTTACCAGTTATCTAAGTGTGCCCTACTGCCTTGAAGCATGCCAAAACCACTTTTCATATTCTCCGCAAATATTAGTAATGAGAAGGGGACCAACTACTTTCTTGAAGGCATCTATTACATTTTTAGAGGACTCTGCCTTGACTGTATTCAGTTTGAAAAGAGGTTTGGGTTATTGTGTGTGCAAGTCACTGGGGAAGCACAAAGGTAAGCAGAAACACGTTAGCAGTTCTTATGTGGAATGGAAGTCTCTCCTGGTAACCCTCCAAACCTCCTGGTCCATAATCTCTTATAGCCTCACACACCTATCACACACCATCCCCACGACAGCCCCTCTGGCTTACAGGTAGCTCTGTTGTCATTCTGGGTTCACTGTCCCATTCCCATCAGTGGTGTATGCTATAATCTGAAGGTGCCCTACAAATTGTCGTATTGGAAACTTAATCTCCAAATTCGTATGCTGATGGTGCTAAGTATTAGGACTTTGAGGAGGTGATTGGGTCCTAAGGGCTCTGCCTTCATGCATGGCTTAGTGCATTCATGGATTAGTGAGTTACACAGAAGTCTCTTTGTTATAAAAGTGAGCTCTTTCGGGTGTGTTTGCTCCGTATCACTATGTGATGCCTTCTGCTATGTTATACAACAAGAAGACCCTCACCAGATGCTGAGCAGATGCCAGATGCATGCTCCTGGGCGTCTCTTCCTCCTGAACAGTTAGTTAAAGGAACCTCTATATTTAATAAAATTTTAATAAATTCTGAATAAATTACAGCAGCTCTTTCAGCTGATGCAACAGATAGAAGGAATGCTCTTGGACTGGACTTGCCTCTCAGGAATTGCAGACCTCACCAGCAGATAGACCTTGCTACCTGTGACAGAATTTGAGAATTAAAGGGCAGAGAGAAAGCCCACAGTGGAAGAAGAGTCCTTTAATCAGACAATCATCCTGCAGCTCTTTTGAGGGGAATTCTCTAATATCCTGGTGGGCAGGCTGAATCAGGAAACTGCTGCAGGGAGCATGGTCCTTGTCCTTGGATGAGCAGTGACAAGGGGAGAGAGTTATTCAGTCATGGAGAAGGGGAGCTGAGTCCCAAAGAAGGACTTAGGTCAGGACTGGTAGGAAAGGGGTTGAAAAGCCATTCTGGTGACTTAATTTTGCATTCTTTGGGAACCAATTCATTCTGTCCCGTAAATAATTCCATTTATAGATGTCTGTCATGGTGAGGGGCCTGGAGCCATCCTCCCTCCACGTGGGGTCTGATTTGGACACAGCCACTCTGGATCACCTGCCCTGTTCTGGGGACTCTTTTCTACTGATCCAGCCTCAGATCACATTGTAGATACACACCTAGCTGCAAGTTATGTTGTTTGCTTGTTTGTTTGTTTGTTTGTTTGGTTGGTTGGTTTTTCTAGACAAGGTTTTGCCTGTAGTACAGGCTGGCCTTGAACTCATGCCGATCCTCCTGCCCCAGCCTCCAGAGTGCTGGGATCACAAGTGTGCTGCAAGTTATTTTGGGTAGTAGTTTGTTTACAAAGTAAGAGAAAAATTTATGCTCAAAGCTCATATTACATATTTAATAATAGGTTGCGAGTTCTGAGAGTGCTCCTAATATGAATCGATCATTGTAATTTTGTGGGAAAACAGTGACAAGAGACTCACTGCATGTGACTCTAGTCACATGGACAAGAGCCCACTTCTGCACAGAAGTGACTATTTGTAAATAAGGGGCCTATTTGGAGAAGGTGAGAGCGTGTTAACTTGGGTGGTTATAAATGGATTATGTGGTTATCTTGGACTCACTCTCCCAAACTGTCAGCTTACAAGAAACAGTTCCTGCCCTCTCTCAACCTTTCTCAGACCATTCGCATGGCTCTAAAGAAGCTCATCCCAAGAAGCCCCTGAAATGCAAGGACATCTCAATCTGTTTTACTTTAAAATATGATTCTGTGAATCGCATAAAAAATTCAGGCCACTGAAAACAAATTCAGATTTTTGATAGGAGGTGTGGAAACACTACTGTCAGACCAAGAATCAGCAGAAAAATTTCATGCACAGAATGTGGGCCCATGTTCTTATACACCGTGGGAATGGTTTTAGAAAATCCAGTTCTAACTGTTTATCATTTTTTCTGCCGAAGCTATGTACCTTAACCTCACTGTCAGGATAACACAAATGAAGCCATT
The DNA here is from genome assembly GCF_000276665.1 of Chinchilla lanigera. Lineage (NCBI taxonomy): Eukaryota > Metazoa > Chordata > Mammalia > Rodentia > Chinchillidae > Chinchilla > Chinchilla lanigera. The sequence goes on from NW_004955424.1 coordinate 16,137,678, forward strand.
TGGAGAATGGTCTACAAAACAGATGGTGCTCTTCAAATTAAAGAGTTGATAAAAGGCAAAGTAAAACAGGGGAACTGTTAGAGGCTGCAAGGGACTAGTTTGGTGCTTGCTTGACTGAGATGGCATTCAAGTAGAATCTACGATCCTAGAGTCGGTCCTAGGTCTCTCAAAAGCTGACCCAAAGGCCATTACCCTTTTGCTAAGCTTACTGCTGCTCAGTTGGTAGTATGTCCAACTTCATCAACTGTAAACTCCCAGATGATATTCATCTTAAAAATTCTTATGCACAGTTATCAGTTTATTTTTCTAAGCAGTGAGAATGGCTGTAGGAGGAGTCTCTAGACTTTTGCTCCACACAATGCCTAAGAAGCAAGCAGGAAGTACTAAAAATATCTTTCTCCACTAGGCAAACTCAGCAGAAAGGTTAAAGCCAAGGGAAAAGTATTTTTCTCAATGTGGCAAACTGGTGCCAATAAATGAACTGCACCATATTTTCCTGAAATAACCAAGTTCAACCCTGCATTCCCCGAAAGGAAGCATGCTTTTCAGGCAATGAACCATCTGCTGCAAGTGTTTAGAAAAAGGATCTCCAACCACTGGTAATTTGAACTTCCTTATACCCCGGTTCAATGCTTGATAAGGACAGAGTGCTAACAGGATGGGAACTGAGTTACTATATTTAGAAACCCAGCCAGAACAAAAACCAGCCTCCTACAGTTATTTTGTTTATTCTCTGGACCTATCTGTTTTAATTAACATAATATTTACATGAGACCAGCTCTTCTTATGTCTTTCGCTGCAACTGTCACATGTTTTATTCTTTGTTGTTCTTCTCTTTTTCAAAGGTCTTATAAAAAAAAACTTGTAAAATATGACTGAATATGGTGTACACAGTGAACCACATCACAGCATTTTAACTCTTGCCTTTTTTGTGTTTTTTGAAGCCAGACATTTGGTTCCTAGATACAATTCAGGATGCTTGGCTAAATTTGAATGTAAGAGAAACAACGAATAACTTGTTTAGCATAAGTAGGTCTCCAATACTGCGTGGTACATATGTATACGAAACTTGTGGTCATTGTCTACCTGAAATTGAAATGTAATTGGAAGCTTCTGTTTGTTTGTTACCTATAGCAGGCATTTTTCAGAAGGTTACGAGAATGGAAGAGCCAGAGAAAGATGAAACAGTTTGCATCTCCATTTCCACATGCGCTTTTTAGATGATCGCAAATCTGGCCTAGAAAGATTCATTGTTGGAGAGCAGCTTTGAGATTTGAGGCTGAAACTCCGCTTGACTATAACACCTGCTTATACCGCAAACAGTAGTAATTCCTAACATGTCAGCCTCATCATTTTATATGGGAGGAGCTGAGTCACGGTGGGCGTAGGTCCATATTAGAAGCCACACAGTCAGGCAAGCACCAAACTAGGATTTGAACTGTGTGTCACGCTGCCCTCTGCTAAAAATACTCATTAGGTTTCTGATTCCCAGTGGCTCATTTTCTATTTCTGTTTCTTCCTAGGATTTTTATGGTCAGTCTCACATCATCTGGGTCTGAGAGAAGTTTAAAGCGTCACTTTCCAGTGTGAGCTCTTTGACAACCTGTAGACCCCGTGACCTGAGGCCTGGTGGCTTACTGCAGTGTGCAGGGAACAGGAGCCCAGCACAGGTCCTTGTGTGCTTTTGTCCCATTGTGACTCTAGAGGTCTTATCAGGTAATATCTCATTATTATCACCTATGACTGTGTAACAAACCTACCCAAACTGAGCTTTGAACAATAACCCTGTCCTTTGCGCATGAGTCTCAGGGTTGATCTGGCTCAGGAACAAGCTTCATCTCTAGAGCTGACATGAGTTGGGTCATGCTGGGGTGTCCTCTTGTCAAAGCACCTGGGGATTGGGCTCTTTGGGTCTCTCCTCTCTGTGCCTCTGCACATGGCCACCTCAGAATAAGCAGACTTCTTATGTGTGGCAGAAATCTTCCAGGGTGTGTTCTGAGAGAAAGCAAAGAATATCACTTCTTCCACATTGTATTTGGGAGGAGTGAGTTTGCTAAGGCCAACTTGGCAACAGGGGAGGGGAATTAAATGCCACCTCCTGTTGGGAGAAAGGTTGATGAATTTTCAGACACGTTTAAACACACCCAAAGATGGCATCTTAGAAGCCTCTCAAGTGTATTGTCTGTTGTTTGTGCAGTGTGTCATGGCTCCTTGCTGAGGCTAACCTTATGGGTGTTCTCCAGTCCCTGTTTAACCTTGGTGTCCTTCTTCCTCTCCACCAGCCCAGGTCATCTCTTCTCTGTCAACCTCAGATTTCCTGGGTAGGGCTTGGATTTCAATCCTTTACATCTCCCTTGACTGAAAACATAAGAAACACCCGTGAAGGTCTCTAATTTGAAGAACTCTCACTACATTTGAAATGAAAGACAGCCCCTTTTTGCTTCCCTTAACTACAACAATCAGAACTTAGCTAAGCAAATTAAGATACATTAAAAATTGAGTAAATTGTCACTGAGGTCAAGTTTTGTAGAATACCTTTAGGCTTGGCAAATATTTCCTCATAGAATAACAATTTTTCTTAAGTCAGATCATGATAGTCTTTTTTTTTAAAGCTTGGCATCCTAAGATGGCTAAACAATGTATTTAGCTAGAGCTATAGACTCTTTTCAGTTACTTTTATTAGTATATTAAAAGTTTTATTTAGCATTCTTGCAATTTAGAAAAAGGAATCACAAAAGAATCTGGCAACTTAACTGAAGTTGCCTTATCAATCAGTGGAAGGATTAATCATAAGGCGTAAGTTTCCCACCTTCTAGTATCAAGCCTTAATGTCAATCAACCAAGAAGTTTTCAGTGAAGTTTTATCCAAGGATGTGCCTCGATACTTTTTTGTTTTCATAAAACACAAAACAAACAAATAAATCCAGATTCTACAGCACCATAGTCTTCATTTCCCAAACTTTCATGAATGTGCTTGAATAAAAGCCAGATTTTAACAGATAAATACTGGCAAGCAACATTATTTAGTAAGTAGGGACCCACATGATGTGGTCGAGTGCCATATGCTTGGAGAGTTGCAAAGTGAGAAGCAAAGTGCTTCTGAGACAACCCAGGACATGGTGTTGAAAAGCCGAGTGCAGAATAAGCAAGGGTTGAGGCAGCATGGATTGACACAGCAAGTACAGTAACCAAGTCCCATGATCTATCACCTTTAGGTTTGTTGTGTTTTGCCATGGCAACTGCTTATCTTTAGTAGATGTTTTGGGATCCACAGCAGCCACTTGAGGAAGTTGCTTTCCTTAACTGGCTTGACAAATGAAGACCAAATATGAGAGTTTAGCAACAGAGTAAGTGATTTCCGTGTGGAAGATATTATGGAGCTTATTGTAACCGCTCTTCTTATACCACATAACTGATATAAAAAAGACACTGAATGGAAAATGCTGGTTACTCCAAACTCCTAACATTGCCAGTAAGATATAGTTGATCAACCACCTAGAGCCAATTAAAATGCTTTAAAGCTATTGTGTTATTATTACTCATATAAGAACTTAAAATCAGTGCTGGGAAGGTGGAGCCATTTGCCCCTAACCCTCTCACCCCTAGTGAATTAGACCAACCTGATGTTCCCATGCCCGATTATAGACTCTTCTGTACCACTTGGAGCCTGCATGGTCATTTTTGTGTCCACTGTTGTAGCCCTAGTTTCTCCTTGTTAGACCATTAAAGGATCTCAGGGCTTTGTGGGCTCCTGCGGGCTAGGCCAGTAACACAGAGAGTGGGCTGGCCTGGGGTCTGAACCACTGAACAGTGCAGGTCCTAGTTGTTGACAGCAGTGGCTACACAATTCTGGACAAATGTGGCCACAGTGGACTTTAGAACATGTGCACCACATCTCCAAACCTTAATGACAAACTGTGGATTTAAAAGTTCTTTCAATTTTTCTATATGATTCCAGAAAGAATTGACATTCTACAAAGTACAGGCAATGCATATTGCTGAGCTAAATATGGTTCGGAAGCTACCTCTTTGCCCAGTCCAGCCTTGAGATTAGATGACGACTGGGAGAATTACATTCCTCTGGATTGAGACCACGACTGCTCCCACCAAGCCCATCGTTCTGACAGTATGTCCTGCAATGCTTTTGAGATTCCTTCCTCCATCGGCCTCTTAGTTGCCAACAAATAGTTGCTTGTTGGGTACCTCCTTGCCCTATAGTTTGGGGCAGTTTACCTCTGCTCTTTGTTCATGCAGAGCCAGTATCATTCTTTAAATCCCCAATAAGCCTGTGAAGAGTTGTCCCTGCTCCTAGAATCATTCCTACAGTTCAGCATTACAATGGGACTTCCTTCAACCAAGCACTCTGTTTCATTGGTTTTCAAGCTACTTTATGCAGTCTACTGCTTTGATTGAGGTATATGAGAAAAAATATTTGGCCTTGTAAAATTTGAAAAGAGGAAGCATATTTTAACAGCTCATTCAGGTAATTGTGGATCTTCTTTGATGCTACACTAAAACTCAGTAAATGATAGTCTCTTAAGTGTTAGTTGCAAGGTACAGTCTTAATGCATATCAATGAATCAATGAATCACTTAGGTACTTTACAATCCATTGTTCTTATACTCTTCTACTTCGGCCTGATTGCAAAACATCATATATTTGTCATTTGCAAAACGGTATGAACAGACCGTTTTGCAAATGACAAATCATACTTTCTAAATGTTGACACATTTCATTACACAGCATCATCATGTATCACCTCTGGAAAACACTACTCTGTACTCTGTAGTGAATGAGTGATAAAGGCAAATAATGTCTTAACATTATCATGATGGTAACGACATCTATGGACCTCCTGCTGTAGCAAAAAGAGTCTTTTCCTAGAAATATATATATCTAGATGCAACATCAGGCTGTGTTATTAACTAGATAAGTGACCTTAAGAAAGATTTTCCATTTTTCTGTAGTTCAGCTTCCAACCATACAATGGTACTTTTGAACTCAGGTTAGTATTTATTTAATTCAAGGGGTTAATTAGCATTTGTGGTGGAAACAGCTGCTTTGAGAACTGCTTCTCATCTTACATTATATATAATATCCCTGGCCTCCTTCTCTAAATAAAAATAGCACCACACCCCATCCCAGCTATTACAAAAGCCTAGAACCCTAGAGAGAACCCTCAAAGGGTGATACTGGCACTAGCTGAGAGGTTTTAAACTAAATGAATTTTACATTTTTTTCAATTCTGCAGCTAATTCTATTAAAAAGTGGGAAAATAACCACATTTGAAAACATTAAACATATTCTGACTTTCTGCTCTCTTTGTAATTGTCTTAGTTATTTTTCTGTTGTTACTGAGACAAAACACCCAAAATTAAGGAAGGAAAGGTTTATTTAGCTCACAGTTTGTGGAGGTTTCAGTCTATAACCAGCTCGCTCCAAGGTAGGGTGGCAGGACACAGGGGCAACACTTCAAGGTGGCACAAGACAGAAAAACAGGAAGAGCAAAAAGGGGAGAACAAGCCCCTTTTCCTCCCTTATATTGTATGCTGGCTATCTGCCCATGCCCACACCATCTCTGTGCCCTTCGCTTGCACAGGCTCAGGATGAATACAAAGTAAGGATCTGGCTCCCTGCTGAGTCACATAGGTAACCTTCTAAACTTCTCAAACTGACAAAGTGAACAACATCCTAGAGCAGGAAGGACAGGTCCTTTTCACCCCAGGATGTAGAACTGCTGAGTCACTTAGTTAAGCTTCTAGACTCAAGTTAACACAATGTATTGACCATAATAGTAATCTATTTAGGCATTGTGAACATTCTTAAATGTATTTTATTTCAACACATTTGTGAACACATGAAAAGTAACACAATCAGAAGATCTAGAGGTAGGTAAAAGAAGGAGAAAAGGAGATTTTCTCCTGGTTACATGTTTACAAACTAAGGATTTGTCATACCTCTAGTAATTGGCATTATTTTGCCCATACCCTTGTTCAGCTGACCAAAGGAGTAGACAGGAAGAGCTAAGTTCCCCCTAGAGCCCTGTGCTTCAGGAACCTATAGACAGCCATGCAATCACCCTTTACTGAGCCCTCCACTGGAAACCCCAGGTCACTTTGGTATTATGATTACCTTCCCATGTTACATTTTTGTGAGGCTGAGCATGAGGTTACTTTTTTCATATGTACTCTTATATGTTGGTTGAGATAGGGGAAAGCACCATTGTATGACCCTGGTTGATTTTAGCAAAGCACTCCCAAGGAGCCCAGCTGCTAACCTTTCTAGTGAAGGCAAAGGCATTTCTCAAGGTGTGCACATCTGGCACACCAGAAATATAGGCAATTGGTCTGAAACTTTCTCTTTTGGCCATGTAAATCCCACTGCCAAAATTAAACACCTAGTATTCTCATTTTCCAGTGATCACTGGGAAGGAAATTCCAGATTTTCTTTTTCCAAGAGAAGCCATCCTTAGGAAGACGTCCCAGTATTTGAAAAGCTTTCACAGTGGATCTTGGAAGAGTGTTGCCTCTTCTGATATTGCCAGTTTACCCAAAGGACATCTCTTTTTTTCTTACCTTCCTCCAGAAAGAAAATTTGGCTCACATTTGTATTCTGTTAATAGTAGAACCTTCTCCTGGGCTCCAAAGAATTTTCACTTTCACATTGCCACAAAAATGGGGTGGTGGAGAGAGAAGGCAAAGGCTCCTACTTCCAGGGTTCCTTGTGGACTTTCTTGTGACTGCGTTTCTGGCTGACTCATGGATTCTGAGGGTAGGATTCTGATGTGTGTGTGTATGCATGTGTGTGTGTGTGTGTGTGTGTTCCACCAACACTGCACAGATAAGGGAAGGTGATCCCATTGCAGAACTTCTGCATGTTTGTGTGCTCCTGGATGGGCACTCTCCAGAAAGACTTCTTGCTTTGTGTTTCTCAGTTTTCTTCCTAAGTGATTCTGACACTTGCCACTCTTTGTGCTAATGATCAGCTTAAGTGTTTCTGGGTAATTGGCAAGATGATTTTAAGGTCTTGTCTGACATTATAAGTGTATATGTTTACAGAGTTGAGGAGGTAAAAATGATTTCACTATTCATCTTGTTCAAGCCTCTTACTTTCCACATGAAAGCCAAAGCTAGAGACACTGAAAGAACCTCCAAGATCAGAAAGTGTTTTCACAGCAAAACTAGGCAAGAATTCCAACCATAAATCTTTCTCCTACTTTCTGCAGGGTTCTTAAAATTGGGGTTCATATGTCCCCCTGAATTGACTGTGTATATAGCCTTGTAAAATTTATAGAGTGCAACTTGAACATCTTTCTAAAGCTTTGATTTTATGCGAAGGCCAGAATTTGGAATAACTGTCATGTCACACATACCACCGAATCCTCAGCTCCCAGAAAAATATCTGGGAGAATAGAAATCAAAAAATATTTGATAAGTGAATGAATGAATGAACATTAAAATTAGGATGGAATATTTCACCAAAAACTTTGCATGCAATGGACTCTTCTGCCATAAAAATATGTCAGTGGAAATACTAGAGTAAACTAGAGTAGTGCTAAAACCACTGGTCTCAAAACACCTATCAACGGTGTCCATGTGCCTCATTTGAAAATCTTTCTATTCATTTTCAAAGTTCTATGCATTTTAAAATTGGATGAATAAGGAAATTGTATTTTTTGATCCTCTGTCTGAAACATCATTCCTGCCCTTTCTACCTATTGGAGGTATTTCCAGTCTGTATAATCTTTTCTTATTACTTCCCCAGGGACAGTTTCCCTGAACTCCTAGACTACATTAAATCTCCCAGGGGTGTACTCAATCACATTGCACTCTATCACTCAACAGACTTCATTAATGTCTATTTTTCCAGCTAGAGTGTAAATTTCCTTCATGAGATGTGACTCTTGTGGACCACTCATTGCTGATATTCCCATTGCTTTGCCCAAAGCTTCTACCATGGTAGGTACTTAATAAATAGTGTTTTTTTTTTATTTTAAAGAGAGTAGTACATGAGAAGCAAACAAACAAAAAAATAGAACAGTAGCAGCATACCAGTATCACAAACATAAACAGATCAAAGCAAAAACATTCAAAGTGATACAGGGTCTCAAGACAAATTAATACAAATCAACAGTGGTTGTTACATTGCATATCACTATCCTCAACTACATTGCTCAGATTATGTAAGAATGAAAGATTGCTCAAACCATTAAAGAGATGAAGAAAATAATTCTTCAATGGAACATTAGAGATAATACAGAGTTTCACTAGACAAGATGGTAGGAGTTCACCATGGTAATTGCATTGTGCATTGTTACCTTCAAATCAGTTGCTCAGACCACCAGACACAAGCATGTAAAGTCGATCAGAACATAAAAAATTGTGAGCATTAACTGTTCATTTCAATACACCATCAGACAACAGCAATACAGTCATTACAGCTATTCATATATATATTTATGTTTTGCCTTCCTTCTTTCTTTTTTCTTCTTTCCCTCATCCCAGTCATTTCTTCCTTTGAGTAGTTTCTTATCCTTTCCTATCATCTATTGTATGCTTTGAGTTTTACCTAGTCTTTCAGGTTCCTACCCCAAGGAGACAATATGATGTTTACAGATGTGGGTCCGATTTATTTCACTTATGAGTATGGTTTCTAGTTGTGTCTTGGTTACTTTTCTCTCATTTCTGGGACAAAATACCTGATGCCCAAAATTAAGGAAGGAAAAGTTTATTTCACTTACAGTTTGTGGAGATTTCAGTCCATACTTGGCAGATTACAAGGCAGAGTGGCACATGGCAGAGGGCTACAGCTCATGGCGGCAAAACACAGCAAAAGCAATAAGCCCTAAAAGGGAGGAATGGCCGCAAGCAGCCTCTTCCTCTCCTTTACATATGCAAACTATCCACCCCAGGGCGGGTGTAGCTCTCACACCCATGAACAATCAAACTCTAAAAGCCTACCCCATGACCGCATGAGGCTTTGGGGGGACACAGAGACACAAACCATAACAAGTTGCATCCATTTACCTACAAAAGCCTCGAGTTTATCTTTTTTAATAGCTGAGTAATACTCCATTGTATAAAAATAACACATCTTTTTTATCCATTCCTCAGTGGATGGGCATCTGGGTTGTTTCCAAGATTTAGCGATCACAAATTGTGCTGCTATAAACATGGGTGCACATATATCACTGTGGTATGTCTTTAATTCTTCTGGGAAAATACCCAGAAGGGGATTAGCTGGATTAAGTGGGACTTCCAATCCTAGTTTTGTGAGGACTCTCCAAATTGACTTCCACAGTGGTTTCACCAATCTACACTCACACCAGCAGTGGAGTAGGGTTCCTTTCTCCCCACAGCCTCTCCAGCATTTGTTATTGGTTGATTTCTTGATGATAGCCATTCTTTCTGGGGAGAGATGGAATCTCATGTTGTTTTAATTTGCATTTCTCAAATGACTAATGATGGTGAACATTTTTTCATGTATTTATTTGCCACTAGTATCTCTTCATTAGAGAAGTGTGTATTCATCTCAGATGCCCATTTTTGGACTGGGTATTTGAATTTGGGAGGCCTTATTTTTTTTAATTCTTTATATGTCTTACATAGAAGTCCTTTATCTGAAGAATAAATAATGTTTAACTGAAGCAGAATTGAGTCTCCTAAGCTAATCATAGTAGTGATTGGAGATGCCTGACTTATCCTGCTCCAATGAGGAAGCTCAACCTGCCAGAATATCAGCAGCTCACCTCATAGCAGATACTAGACAGTGTTGCTTGCTGCCTGACTTCCTAGAGCTGAAATAGCTGCAGATCCCTCTCTCTTCAGGTCCCATGGCCATTCACCATGACTCAGGTTATGTGCCTACCTCTTTCTATCAGGATAGCTTGTTCCCAGAGTCACCTTATTTCCTTGTGGAGAGCCATGGAAGGTGGGAAGTCCATAAAGAATGTTGAACATAAGATCTGTTCTGCAGCAGTGTAATTTCTTGAGGTCAGCAAAGGATGGATTCAAAGCTATTTTCAGGAATTAAATTGCCTGAGATTAGCGAGGGAATGGGTTTGATGGGAAGTAAGGACAGGGTGTAGTGAAGGCCAGAGGATTCTGTGTTTTATAGCTTGGGTGACTGGCTAAATGATGACTCTGTTAATTAAGAACAGGGAAAGGTTGCACAATAACTAAGAGTGATGAAGGGGGAGTGTGTCTGAACCAAGAGTTCCTGTTTGAAAACACTGAATGTGAGGTATCTGCCCCTATAATGGATGTGCCCAGCAGGTAGAAATCTGAACATGGAGAAGGAAGGAAAGTCAGAAATGAAGACCCATGCTGGGAAACTAGGTGGCTTTGGCCTACCAGTCACAACCAGGGGGCTGACCTGTTCACAGTCAACAACATATCTCTCTACATGAGACCCTCGTGTATTCACCCTCTCTCAATAAGTGACCACAATGCCCATGACCTTGGGTCACCAAGACAAAGTGACAGTGGCTGTGGCAGCCTCAGTGAAGAGCTAGGTCAAGGCACTAGGGCTGTCCAGTTCCATGCTCCTCCAGGAGGAGGCGGGAGTCCCAGTACTCTGAGTCACGGCCTTGCTGTTGATGCTTCCAAAGGTGGGGTGAATCAGCAAAAATGTGATAGAAATATATGGTGTCATGGTTTATATACAGGTGTCCCCCCAAAGCCTCGTGCTCTCATAGGTGTGGCTTTGGGGAAGTGATTGTATCATGGGTGAGTGATACTTGTCAGTGGATTATCCACTGCCAACGTCCTTCTGCCATGCTGCCCCACCTTGGAGCCACTATGCACTGAAACCTCTACAAACTGTTAGCCAAAGTAAACCTCCCCTCCTTTAACTTGAGGGTGGCAGATATTTTGTTCTAGCAATGAGAAAGTAACTAATACACACAGCAATTAGGAAATATCAGTTGAAGAATAGAAACCTGTGCACAATTTTATAGAAGTTCAAATGTCAAATAAGGTAGACCTGCAGTATGCGGCACAGGAAGACCAAAACAGACTTATTCAGTCCTCACTTTGTAAGGGATGCTCCTGTGTCCATCCCTCTGGACACTTGACCATGTGGCTACACTCTTGGCTCTTTCTCACTGTCACTGACTGCATAGATCCTTGAACTTAAAGATACCCTAGTTTCCTTGAGCCCTTCCCCATTTTATCCTAATTTATTGGCTGTATGCCTGTCTTCCATGGAGTCACCACTCATCAGTCCATCCAACTCTGACCTAGGTGAGCTTGTCTTCTTATCCTCTAGCTCATCTACAAGCCAAAGCTCAAACTTGCATTTAAATTACTTCCTGCCTCCTGCACTCCTGTTCTCAGACTGCTAAGGAGGAACCAGGCACTCAGCACGTTGATGCAGACTGTCTGTAGTCTCGTAGTCTGCAGACCACAAACCTGTCCAACAGTCCTGCATATTTCCAGTGGTCTCCACGTTCCATTTGGTTAAAGAATGTCCCAAACGCTTACCTCTCCCACACTCTGGAACCTATGTCCTTCCTCTGGACCTTGTGTACCACTAGAACTTCTCCCATAAACTAGGTCTCTTTGCCTGTGCTGTACAGAGCACAGGTAGGCACATCTGAGAGTGAACATGAAATGAGATGCCAGGTTGCTATAGCAAGGGGTGATGAGGCAGGATCAAAAGTGTTTAAGTTAAAAAATTTTAAATGAGAGCTAACTCTGTTAGGTGCTTACTAAGTACAAGGTGGGGTTCCATGGCAAGGTAAAGAAGCCAGGATTAAGCACACAAATCAATAGAATATCTATAATAAGGGTAAGGAAAGTGATTTTTGAGTCTCCAGTGAGGGTGGAATATGGAAAGTTGGGAAGAAAGAAACTTACTGCTGAAGATGTTTCCAAAGGTGGAAGTAAGACATAGGAAATCCTTTCTTTCAAAAAATTCCTTTAAAGAGAGGAATTCTTCTCTCTCAGAAAAACAAATCTGTCCATACACTTCTCAGCACTGTACAGATATCAGCTCACATGAGCTCAGAGCTTTGGGTTATTATGACAATAAAGACCCCTAATGCTTCAGTTCAACTGATGAAATATTTTAAAGTAGTATTCTGTTCACTAGAATCCTCAGTCTGACTCTTTAATTCTTCCAGCTGCCACACTGCAGAGTATAATGAAGCAGGTCAACAACCGAGTCACAGAAAGAAATGGATGAGAACTGGCTGGCACCAAGTGAATCTGCAGAATATTTATTAACATAAAAGTTTTAAAGTCCAGAGTTGTACCAATCTCTCCAGTAGCAGATTTTATGTGTCTCGACTAGAACTAAGAACGTAAGTGTTAACAGCTTTATTCAGAGATGTGGTCTTGGAACAATTAGTATAAAATCCTGCCATCTTGATTTGAATCCAGTTTTTCTAGCTTCTTCTGGGACGTGGTTCTTTGCAGGCAGATTCATTGGGGGTTTCTGATGTTATTGGTGGCTCTTCTTTGCATATCCCATCTTCTATTCTCTGAACTCTCTCTCTCCTACAAGTCATTCCTTAACCACTGTCTACTCTGATACTGTGTAAGCACTAACATTTCCCCACAGTTGGCATTGGAGGATCTTTTCTTGCATGTTCCAACTGCAACCTGTATGTGCCTCAATTATATCATTGCTTCTGTTAGTCTGTAAATATCTATATACCGGGACTGTGGTTTAAAATAATGTAACCTTCATCCATACTAGAAACATTCCTTCTGCCATTACTTCTGCTGGAATGTTCTTCCCATACCTCTCCCTCTATCTCTTCCTTTCTCTGTCCCTCCCTCTCATCCTCCATCCTCTCTCCTATTCTCTCTCTCTCCCTCCTTTCTTATTCTCCACCTTATTTATTTTTAATACCATTGGTCACAATCTGCAGGTCTTTACCTTCATGTATCTATTCTCCCACCCCTTTTAGAAGAACTGTGTGATGTCAAGGTCCTAGCTTTCTCATCTCTAACACAGAGCCTCGCATTTATTAGGTACTCTAAAATATTAGTTAGAATCAATAAAAATGTATCTGCCATAGAATAATCAAAACTAGGATCTAAAATTTCATCTGGGACTGTTTTACATCTTTCAAAAAACCAATTATCTATATTTATTCTGTTAATTTTTATTTCACTGTCAATGTCATATTCATGAAACTCAAAATGTATAGGTAGAAACCATGCAGGAGGTTTTTTTGGTTTTTTGTTTTCATTTTCTTGATGGCGCGGGGTGATGCTTCCTTGTAACCAGGACTACACACTTCTCTGGAGAGTTTTGGTTCTTCAAGGGCTTTGGGTCAAAGCACATTCTCTTTTAAAGCTCTTCCTCTTAACACTCTTGGTAGCACCATTAGGCAGTCCCTGGTGGCTCTCAACAGTCTGTCCTGTGTCAGTGTTGGGATGTATGTGACGCTAGTTCCAGTCTAGCATTATGGTCTCTACAAATTAATGTTTCCAGGTCAACTTACCTGCTCAGGTAAGGTGAACATTCAGAAAGTACTGTTTTCTCAATCATGCCGTTATTGTTTCTCACCATGGAATAGAAAAGACAGGATGTTTTGCAATGTTTTTCTTGGCTTCACTGGCCTGCAGCACACACTACTAGAAGATGGTAGAAGAGAAGGTGAGATGGGATGGGCACGAAGGATGCTCAGCTTGCCTGTCACCTTAGCACCACCACCCCAAAAGCAATTCCATCTCTACTTAGAATAAGCAGCCTAGCTCTGAGAGGGCCTCCTTCTCCCAGAGGGTTACACAGCAGCTTCTTTCAAAGAGACACTACCAGAGAGAGAGGGGGGGCGCGGGGAGAGACTACCCTTAGGGAGGGATGTTTGATTTTCTTTGCCTTCATATTTCTTGAAATTCCATCTTACTCAGAACTGTAACACAGAACACTACACAAAAAGGTAGCGGGATTTAGCGAGCCTCACTTCTCCACCTCCTAACTGTGCACACCTGTAGCTACTACTGTGAGTCGTTTCCTCATCCACTAACCAAGTTTGTCCCAGTGAGTTCTTCTATTTTTCCAGCATCATTAGCACGAAACACAGTCAGTCTTCATTTAAAATCTGGGAGACTTTGGGTTAGTCAGTGGATCTCACCAAGCTTCCTTTATTTATTTGATGAAGTAGAAACCTACCTCTTAAGTTATATTATTATTGTTATTATTAAATGGAATAATCCATATAAAATGCTTATACAATATCTGGCATATTATTAAAGTTGAAAAAGTTAACAATGGTAATAAAAGCACAGCTAGTTAAAAGTTTAGCTGCTCATGATAAATTCTCAAAACTCATCATAGTTATTGTGAGGAGAACAGGTGTCCCTATAACGCCAAGCTGCCTTTGCATTTTGTGTCTACCACTGCCTCTGTGGCTCTTCTATAGAAATATGAGCAGTCATCTTCTTCAAAACATTGTTAGGAGGGTTGAGTGAGATTGTGTTATAGATAAATAAAATCTTAGAACCTGGCTAATATCAGTGCTCAGAAAGTAGTGCTTAGAGAGAGAAATCAAAGGTGAGAACTCTGTAAGGAAGAAAGGACATCCAGGAATGCTTTTTCTCCAACAATGCCTCTCTGTTCCTTTGGGTTATTTTGTGGGTAAAGTGATCAGGTCCATACTTAAAGCATCTGGTCCCAAGTCTACAAGTCAATTAATAAATACTGAATAAGTCAGAAATCTCCAAACCTTCTCAGTTCACAGTTTCCTCAGTTTCTTAGTATTTCATGGTGCCTCCAGTTCCAAAGAAATACCTACCTGTGTGGTCTATTAGGTATAATCCAACAGTTTAATAAGCACTTACATCTTAATAACTTAGTAGCTGCTTTAAAAACACACACACATATTTGAACAAACAATGCTTTAAAAATTTCATTTGTAAATACTATAACCACAGTACAGTATGAGACATGTACCCTGGTTAGGTACTACGTGATTTTCTAGACCTTGGAATCAGACTAGGCACCACCACCTTTTCTTGTTCCACGTTGATTTGTGTATGGGGCTTGCTTTTTATCACCACGCCAACAAAAACCCTAGCTTCAGAAGATTTGATGTGATTGAAGAGAGTCCAGCCAATCTAGTGGTGTTAGGGTTTAGATGTGCAATGTCCCTCAAAAGTCTCACATGTGGATATGGGGCCTGGTCAGAAGAGGTGGGTCACTGGGGGCATCTCTTCCCCAGCTCCTCCTTTCTTTCTCTGCTTCTTGGCTGCCTTTTCCCTGTTATGCTATTTTCTTATGGTGTTTCTGTGTTGGAGTCAGCCAACTATGGACTGAATCCACTGAAACTATAAGCCCAAACAAACCTCTTCTCCTTTAAATTCTGGGTGTCAAGTATATTGTCCCAGCAATGGGAAAACAACTAATATAAGTGTTAAAGCTGCAAAGTACTCCGAGCTGTTAGCTCTAGGTTCCCATGGATGCCAAGGGTGACTGTGTTTCTCCTAGAAATGTAAAACATCATGGTACCATTGTGAGTTTGCTGTACTTGCTGATGTGGGGTGCAGTGGCACACAGTTTGGGAACCATTAGTGGGGTCAATTTTCTCTGTACCAAGAACTCTGGTTCAGTGATACAGACGAACACAGTCTGTGCTCCAAGAGTCTTACAGGTTAGTAAGTGTGTGACTGGCATTAATAAAACAATCTTGCCAATAAATGCAGTATAACAAGTGAAGATAGATGCAGTGGAGTAGAAATAGTGTGCTATCAATTCATCTTCTCAGGCGTAAGAGAAGAATCTATCTTCATTTGGTTTTCAGCAGGTGTTTCCTTTGGCAGAGGCAACCCCACAATGGTACTCAGCACCATCCTTCCTAAAACAGTAACTTGGATGAAGAAGTCCACTAGTATGTCCCAAGTTGTGGAATTAAAAATAACAACATTCACCTTAATGAGAGGCAGCTCTCTGGGGTACAGGAGGTCTCTATATTGCATTAGCTTGGTTTTCAAGGAAGATACTTGAGATTTCTTCAAGAAAGATCACTTCATTGTTTCAAAAAATTTTTTGTTATAAAATTCAGAGGTGGGTCCAGGTTGGACATCTGGGACTAAAGTGCATGGATACCTTTTGTTCAGCTCCCAGATAGACTGCAGCTTCCCACCTGCCTGGCTTCCTGGGTCTCTCTGTACCCCACACCTCCATCTTCTGGTCCCGATCCCTGTTCTTCACACTCGGCAATATCTGAGGTACTGAAAAGGTAGGCACAGACCCCAGGCCTCTCTTGTCAAACTGAAGTCGTAGGATCCAAAAGATAACATTGTAGGGGAGAGTTTAGAGAACGTCTTCTCTTCCTTCGGCTCCAAGCCCCATTAAAATGCTGTCCCCTGGTCTTGGGTTGATGAACAAGCATGAACCTAGAGCTCCCACTAGTGGTCGGAGTGAGCCACCAATATTGGTCCTGCGTCTGTTTCCTCCCTTACATTGGTATAACAGCTAGAGCTGTAGTCCCCAAGAAGCATCCCCAAATGCCATCTTTACCTTTATGGGGACATTTCTCCTAATGCTGGAAGCTTTTCACGAGCTCTCAGAAAATAATGGGTACCTCCAAGCCTTTGTGAAAGTCTCTTTGTGTTGATCCCAAAGCCTGAGCTACTAGGAGTTAAGCTTAAGTTTAGTTTATTTCTATCACCACCTTCCCCCATTCACTTATTTTTTTCTTCTTCAGAGGATTGTTCAGAGTTAAGAGATGTGAATGTTTCATGCATGTACACATTCCTGTGTGCATACACAAACACACATACATACACACGGATTTATTTTCCCCTCCCTTTGCTATGATGGAGTCAGGTAGAGTGGTGGGGTTAGATCTGGAGTGAGTGGCCTAGAAAAGCTCTGCACAAGGGGTTAAGAACAACACTCCTCCCTTCCTTTCCTCCATGATGCTTTTCCCCAGGTCTCCTTCCCTGGGCTTCTGAGTGCTGAATTGGTAGAACCTAGCAGCATGGGACAAAGGAGGTTGGTCAGCCTTCCTGGAGTGTAGGTTACAGATCCTCCTAGAGCCCAGGTGCAGTGGGTTCCTGGACTGCCTCAAGATCTAGCCCAGATCCCTGGGGGATCACACTGTGGTTCAGGGCAAAATCTCAAGATTAACAAGACTGTGCTTCAATAGCTAAGCTGTGGAAACAGTCTCAGGGCATGCACATCAACACATGAGTGGAGAAAGACAATGCGGTACATATGCATATCAGAATATAAAGAACCCATAAAGAATGAAAACACATCATTTGCAGAAAGATGGATGAAACTGTAAGACCACTGTGTTAAGAGGAATAAGGCCGACTCACAAAGCTTAAATCACATGATGTCTCTTATTATAGAAACTATATAAATAAATAAATAAATAACTTAAAGGAGCAATGACAGGGAACTAGAAGGCAGACTTTTGGGGAGTGGGGAGGAGGGTTGGTGGAAGAGAGAGAAACAGGAGAAGGAGTAATAGGATTAAAATGATTAAGACATGTTACATGCATGTACCAATTTCCCAAATGAACCTCATATTGTGTATTATTACTAACATGCTGTAAACAAACAAATGAAAAAACCCATCATTGTAAAGGCTAGGTGAATGTAGGGCCATACATTCAGGGTTCCTGGATCAAGTTAAATACTGTCTCCCCACACCAAACTGATAAAGAAATTATTAATAATAGCCTAAAATAATTTCACAATTAAACTGCTGGCTATTACAATTAAGAGCTTTCTGACCCTTACCCAGTGTCCCTCTCAGCAATGTGTGAGCCAGGAGACTTCAGAGTTCTGATCTTATTTATCACGTGTGATAGAAAATGGAAAACAAAATGCAAAGACCACTTGTAAGTTCTAATAATAAAGAAATGGAGGCTGTTACTGCTCTGCAGAGAAGAAAGATGAAGAAGCCTCTCCATCAAAAAATCAAGTGACAATACTGAAGTGGTGCCTGAGGACAACCGGCTGAGTTGTGACCCCTCATGGTCATATGATGAAGTCCTCCCAGTAACTCGGAGTGTGACTGTCTTTTTTCACAGAGACAGTTAGGTTCAAATGAGATCCTTAAGGTGGCTGGTGTCCTTACAGGTAGAGAAGCTTGGGACACAGATGCACACAGAGAGAAGGCCGTGTGAAGACAGGAAGTGGGTCATCTGTGAGCAAGGAGAGAGGTCTCAGAAAAAAACCAACTTTCTGGGACCTGGTTTTGAGCTTTTAGCTTTCAGAAACTGAGGGAATAAACCTATTGTTCCAGCCACCCAGTCTGTGGGACTTTACTGAGGTAGCCCTAGAAAAGGTTCAAGCTTGGGAGTTTTTCATACAGTTTTAATGAAGGTGATGCAGAATCCAAAAGGGTGTCAATGACTATAGTAAAAATGGAATTGCAACTTAGGGGACGCTCACTCTGGAGTCCTTCTGTAAATGGTTACTATTAATTATTCATACAGCTTGCAAAAGCTTTAAAGGAATGTTTTGGAAGAAAAATGTATTTTAGTGAAGACTGCTTTCTACACACATTTGGGTCATTTCCTGAGGCTTCTGGCTGCAGGTCTGAGCCTGGCTTCAGGACCTCCTCCAGCTGCACCTCAAGAGCTCTGGTGTGAACGCAGGTCCTGGGAGGAACACGGAGGCTCTGGGTCTCTTGGGCACCAGGTGCTGGGTAAATCTATAGTTGCACCAGAAGCTTGTTGTGCATGTGCTGGGTCAAAGACATGAAGCTTCCTATAGGAGCTTTCTGTGCCAAAACAGCCCATTTTCTCAGGCTCCTTCAGACATCCAGATGTTTTCACTGTGGACCAGAGCCTCATCCTGAGGTCTACGTACTTGGAGCAGCTGGGAAGAATTTCTGCCCTCCTGGGAGATGTCATTGCATTGTGGCAGGCCTCACTGTGTGTGCAGTGTGACATAAGGGCAGTGGGGCATGAAGTCTGCGTAAGGACAATTCCTCACCCCTGAGGCCGTGAAGTGCAATATAACTGACTTCTCCTGTGAATAGCTGGGTTCCTAGAGCCGTTTCACTGGTCCAAGTCTATTTTGTCCTAAAAATTATTTTGAGTGTTGAGTAGACCACATACTGCCAATATCTTGGTTTTACTGGTGAGGAAAGTGATGTCCCACAGGGTGACTGTGACTGATAACAACTACACTGTTATCAAATATTGGTAGGAAATGTACACAGAAGGAGGATCTTCAAGTAGCCCAGTGTTGATTTCTGCATCAGTACTGTCCTGACGTTTGTCCCAAGGCTCAAAGGAAGAAAACAAAGCTGGGGATAAAGAACATGTTGAACTAAGCTGGCAGATCCCATTGTCTGGGGACAAACGGAGCATGCAGAGGTGTGCAGGTTCCACAATGAGGCCACTGGATCGAACATTCTCCAAATACCTGGTATAATGAATGGAGGTATCTGAACTTGTGTAGCTGGCAGGCAAAGGTTATGAGGCAGAGTGGTGTGATTGTTCAATTATATGTCCAGTATCTCTTGAAGGAGATGAGTGCAATGATGCACTCATCAAAAACAGAACAATTTTCCCGGGGTAGTAGCCATGTTTAAACTTACCCCACATCAGGCATCACCTAGATGAAAGAAAGGATGTCATTTTCACATCCAAGTGTGTAATTCTAAATTTGTAGCTGAATGATTCCATTCCTAAATCTTTTGGATCTTGACTTCTTTATCTACAGAAAGGCCTTTCCATCTACTATAAGTAATAATAATAGCTTCATTATAAAGGGCTGTCTTATGGTGGATTTCTTGGAAAATCTGTTGAGATCTAAGAATCCAGAAACCCTTTTGTCCCGAGTGTTTCTCTAATTCCTATAGATGACCGTGGCACCTGCGCTGCTTTCACCCTCTGGCCGTGACCTGCCATTTCTGCTCCATTGAGACCACCTGTTGGAGAGTCATTCAGGACCCCATGAAGCTCCTCGGGTGGACTGAAAACTACCCGCTCCCAGTAGACACAGCCCTGCAAGCTCTGGGCTTAGTGAGCTGACACCCTTGGCGTGAAGGAGGCCACTTTCCTGGGTGAGCAGCGGGCTCTGGGCCTGGAAAGTAGAATACAGGCTGGACTGACCTTGCCCTTTCCCTGGCCCTGCACTGCTGTACCTGCCCCTCAAGGCACTACCCTTCACCCCAGTTTCAAATGGCAGTGCTCTCTGCCTGCAAGCTCCCTCTGATCCCTCCGTGGGTTTCTAACTGCCGGGTTTCCCACCTCGCTGTGCTCTTCAGTTCTGCCCGGTTTCCCACCTCTTCAGTTGTGCAGCTCAGGAAGTAGCTCTGTCCTGCCTGTACACCCCTCCTCCTGTCAGGTGGGAACTTCAATGATGCACTTTCTTATGGTTTCCTGTCAATCTGGATTTCAAGCTGGCCAAGGCTGGTTATTCACATGTAAAAGAAGACTTGTCAAAAAGCCAGTTTGTCAGACGAGGAATAAACCCCAATTCCTGAGATTTTCTGAAGTATTCACTTTCACCTAAACCTGCCTTAGCTCCATCCCCAACCCCAGAAGCTGCCAGAAAAATATTTTCTTTTGGGTGCAAGGCAGTTTGCAGAGTCACTGTTATTACCACAGGCAGGAGCAAAGCAGAAGCAAGTCACTTTGCTATCAGGCCCTGGAGGTTTTGTTCAGAGTAAACCAGTTACTATAAGTAAAGTGCTCAGAACTGTCTGGCAAGCAGCAGTCAATGTTCAATAAATGTTAACTATTATTGTTATTTCTATTACAATTATTATTAATTTTAATTTTGTACAGACATAAATTATATGAATTAAACTATGTACTAGATGAAAAATCAAAATAAGAATTTAAGCAGGGGGTCAAGAAATGGAGATAGCAATCACTAGGGCCAATTCAGTGGCCCATGTTCTTGGTTTCACCGCTTACTTTATCATTATACCTTGGTGGACGGGATATACCTGTGGCTATGAATTTTGAAACTTACAAATGATGTTGGGGAATTTTCCAAAGTAATTTTGACTCCAGGTGATTGCCAGGTGATAGGCTGAAGAATTAGACTTCAAATATGATGAAGCTGCACTGCCTTGTGAGTCTTAGAGTCTGGAAGGGTACAAGGTTTCACAAACTCGTTTGGTCATGGAATCTACTCTTCGAAGAGTTTTTCCTTACAAAGAGTAGACTTCCAAGAACAAGCTTTGGGAAACACTCATCTCGGTAATTACCAGAACTTCAAGGGGTACAAGCTTAATCTAGAGCTGGAGACATGTACTGAAAACATGGAGAGCATGTTCTCCCTCGGCAGACAGAGCTAGAGGCGATTAACTGGGATGCTGCCCCCTTGTGAGAGCAGCAGGAGCTGAGGTACCGTGTGCTGGCTCACAAACTTCAGCAAGTACCAGACCTTCTGTGTGCAAATGTACTGAGATCTGGACTCCTTGCGACTGAAAAAATTCTCTCTAAAGAAGGACAAAACCTGAGTCTTCCTCAGTGGTGTAAAAACACAACACAGCACAACACAACACAAAACGACAAGACTGATGAGTCTCCACAACAAATAAATTTATGATTTGAGTTGACCAAGGTGGACAGTTGTTCTAGAATAAAGTGTCAAAGCACTCAATAATTTTTTTCTTTAAAAAGAAAGAACCCTATCAAGTGTAGCTCTTCTAAAAAGCTATAGTCATTAACTGTAGGAGCAAGAGTCATTATTGTGACATTTTACTCTACCTTGGGTGCAATTTTCATGCACAAAGGAAAAAAATTGGTACCATTACCCAGATTATCTCTGCATAGAGAGCTACTATTTCAAGATTGGCATAGCAACAGCTGAATACTATATGATTTTCATATATTTCATTTTTCCAAGTACCCTCAAATTCTTTGGGGAATGTATTCTGGTTCTTTCAGAAAAACAATGGAAACATGAATAGCAAGCCAAACTACTAATATCCACAGAATCAGGCCCCATAACTTGAAATCCTATATGAGATTTTAGAAGCAACAGCTCCAGTTCTGAGGACTGGTTTTGCATAATAGCCAGCATTTCAGCAAGTGAGTACAATCAGTATGACAGCATGGTGTAGGCATTTATTGGTTGCAGTTGCTTTTTCATTGAAGGTAATATAGTTTAGTCCTCTGTATGCAGGTTCTGATTTTACAGGTCCAACCAGCCACAGATAGGAAATACTGGGAAAATACTGCATCTATAATGGAATATATATACTTTTTTATTATTCTTTAAACAATACAGTATAACAACTGCTTACATAGCATTTACATGGCATTAGGTATTATAACTAACCCAGAGATGATTTAAAGTATATTGGAAGATGTTTATGGATTACATACAAATACTAGGGCATTTTATATAAGGGACTTGGTATCCATGATGTTGGAATCTGGAGGGGATCTTGCAACCAGTCATCTGAAAATATCAAGGGAAGACTGTATCCAGCCCTAAAATAGACAGTGTACCTAATCCAGACCACCTGCTTCTTAGTGATCAGGTTCAAGTTCCCACAGAATGTGTCTAGTATCCTTCCCCAAACCAGTTGAGCTGGGCTATAAGCTCACCCAGATCATTTCCTAAAAGTAGAGCAGCATGAAAACCATTGCCTTCCTTCACAGCTTGGGAATGAGTGGCTTCTAAGAAAAACAAGGGCTTTGTATCCTCTCCAGAAAGTCAGGAATGATAAAACACAAGAAGCAGAGGGCAAGTGCATGTCAGTGCATCATTAGCGGGCCTTGCTTCAAAGCTGTCACATGGCAAAGCTTCCTCTGTTTGCTTGTCTACCAGGAGTGTTTTGAAAACATCTGGACCATGTGAAGCAGGCTGAAGACATTCCAGTGTACTACATCTGGAAGCTGCAAGCCTCCAGTTGGGACAGGCTGTCTTATGCTGTAAACTCCTAAAGGACAGAGCCTAGATTTTACTTGACACATCTCAAAATGAAGAAGGGATGGATATGTGTGACTCTACTTCCTCCCACGCTGCAACAACATTCACATTAGGGAGCATGAAGAGGTGTTTCTCTCTTTTAGAGGTCTCCCTGGCAATGCATCTTTCAGACTTATCCAGGACACTCCACTTGAGGGCCCTCCTAGTTATGAAGAAGTAGAGAAGTTTTCTAAGTGGAA
The DNA here is from genome assembly GCF_000276665.1 of Chinchilla lanigera. Classification (NCBI taxonomy): domain Eukaryota; kingdom Metazoa; phylum Chordata; class Mammalia; order Rodentia; family Chinchillidae; genus Chinchilla; species Chinchilla lanigera. Next base: position 16,160,735 of record NW_004955424.1, read on the forward strand.
AGAAGGGTTGAGAGTAGATGAGGGAGTTTGACATGGAAGCCCTTATCTACATGGAGCCAGAGACTCCAAGGAGACCCCAATTCCAGAATATTCCCAAGAGGCCTTTTGTGGGTGGTGCTGACGCATGGGATGATGAATGCCCAGGAGACACTCAGTCTTGTAGCACTCAGGGCAAGCAGGTGGGTGTGGCTTGAGGCAGTGGGAAGGCCTCTGCTGTCTGTGTGTGTCCATCTTGATGCTAAGTCAGAGATGGCAAAAGTAGTGGTTCTTTCCTAAACTCCTGTCAGGCTTCTCTTTAAAAAGAGAATGTCCTCATATTTCAGTTTTGTGTTACTATAACAAAATACCTGAGATCATCAACTTAAAAAGAAGAATGTTTCAGTATGGCTTGTGGTTTTGGATATTTCAGTCAATGGTTATCTGGCCATGTTGCTTTGGGCCTGCGGTAAGACTGTTCACTATAACGGAGAACATGATAGAGGAAACTGCTCACCTCAGTGGCTGAGAAGCAAAAACAGAGAAAGGAAGTGGTGGTGCCATGGCTCCAATATTCCTAGCAGGGGCATGCCCCCAGCGACCTGGCTTCTTCTACTAATGTCCACTTGTTAAAGGTGCCATCACCTCCCAGTAGTACCACACGCTAGAGATGAGGCCTTCAACACATGGGCTTTTCAAGACCCAAGTAGTATGCACTGGGAGTGGTGGCACACGCCTGTAACCCCAGCACTCAAGAGGCTGAGGCAGGAGGATCACTGTGAGTTCCAGGCCAGCCTAGGTATATAGTGAGTTCAAAGCCAGCCTGAATTACACAGTAAGACTTTGTGTCAAAAAACAAAGTCCAAGTAGTAGCATGTGGAAATTTTATCTTATTTCTTCATCTCTAATATAGTCTTGGTGTTGCACCTCTTCCCTACATGAAAGCATGGCCGACAGAGCATCACACAGACTGGACAGGCTCACTTCAGTTCTTATCTCCGATGCATTAAAACTTCAGCAAAACAAGTTTGGCTGCAGTAAAAAAAAAAAGTTGGTTTGAGAGCTAAAGGGGATGATATATAAAATGCTCAGCACACATCTTGGTGGGGAACGAAAGATACCTGCTGCTCTTAATGGTAGTTACTGTTATGTTGGCACCAGTGTCAAAGGAATCCAGGATGCATTTAGCATGGTGAGCTCCTTTGAAGTCATAAATATAGAGGAGAACAGAGGGCAGAAGCGAAGCCAAAGTGCCAGCTTTGGGGCTGGGGATTTAGCTCAGCGGCAAAGCGCCTGCCTGGCAAGCGCAAGGTCGTGAGTTCGGTTCCCGGTACCGGAGAAAAACCAAAAAAAAAAAAAAAAAAAAAAAAAAAACAAAAACAAAGTGCCAGCTTCAACCAGCTATCAGGCATGCTTGGGAGCAACCTGGCCTCTCTACTCTGCAATCCGGATTCCCCTTTCCCCTGTCACTGATTCCTCCCTGCATCGCAGGTGGTCGCGCCCCACATTGCAGTATGCCTTGGTCACATCTATATCCTTGCTCTGTCCCGTGAGCCATAACATATCTTATCCAGCCAGGCACACATTTCTTCATTACACAGCTCTCTGCTAGGAATCACATAACTAATATAAAGATAGTATTAATAATTGAGAAAGCCTCCCAGTTTTCCCCCAGTAAAATCATATTTGTGGTTAATATCCTAAGGGTTACTAGTAGCGATTTCTTGATTTTATGAGTCTGAAAGGGAGATGGTTTTAATCAGATAGTCTCAGGAGTCTTAAAACCAAGCCCTCAAGGTGCTTACTTTCCTTTGCCTAGGGAGAACGTTAATCCTTCAACTAAGTTGAGAGGATCTCAAAATCTTTGGATTTGTTCATGATTAAATTACTGTTATAGTGAGATTTTTTTTTGAAATCTCTCTGGGGTGAGTTTTCACCATGTGCAAAATGGGTATATAAGGAATCCCTTTTTATCTCTCAGGCATGCTTTATCCTAAAAGAACAAGCATGCGATAAACCATCACAAAGGGGTAATCAGGATTAAATTGTGTTGATTGAAGGAAGCAAGTAGATTAACATAATCATAAGTCATGACTCAAGCCAAACTTAATAATTGTTTTAGAACAGTGTTAAACAAATCTGGTTATATATCAGTATCAGCTGAAATTAAAAAAAAATCACTTCTTAGGGCCCACCTGCAAGATTCTGATTCAACTGATATTGGGTAGAATCTGAGCATCAGAATTTTACTTAAGTTCCTAAGAAAACTCTACTATGTAACCAAGACTGAGAGCCACTGCTTTAGCACAGCGTTGGTGATAAAAAGCAAGTGAAACAATGGCATTTCCTTAGGCAGGTCTTGCTTGGGTTCATGAGCAGATGCTGGCTTTAAACTCTGGCAGTACTTTGAGACTGAGAGTTTTGCACTTTGACTGTAATTTTGGGGAAAGAACCCTTGGAAAGGGGCTGGGGATTTAGCTCAGTGGCAAAGCGCCTGCCTGGCAAGTGCAAGGTCATGAGTTCAGTTCCCGGTACCGGAGAAAAACCAAAAAAAAAAAAAGAACCCTTGGAAAGAAGCTAAGAATCATGAGTCCCTGAAATGTGAGCTAGAGGACCCCTTGAAAATCGTCTCCTTTAATCTTCTTTCTTATTGCTGTGGGAGCACTAGCCGTAACACCAGCATTCAGTTTATGTCTTTGGGCCTCAATTTCCCTGTCCATTAAATAAACGGTTTGGATTACATACACTCAAAGTGTCTTCCAGTTCTATCGCTCTACGATTGTAAGACAGTCTTCGAGCATCAGAGAAAATAGAGTAGTTACACCTCCTTGTGGGTATTCTGTTCATTCTTTATCTGAGTTTACCCTGGAAAATCTTCTGGGCCACAAGCCCTGCAGCTTCAGTTCTTTCTACTGCTGGCCAAATGCGAAATGGGCAGACGCAGCAGCAGTTCCATTCCGGAGGCCTCCTTCTTCCCAGCCTCCTCAGGCAGGATGAAGGATTCCATATGATTCTTGTAAAGGCGGCCTGTTTTAATTGCAGGCGCATTCTCTCCGCTCCCCAGCCAGCACGTGACGTGCTCGCTGCTGGTATCTGCACAGGAAGTGGTGGAATGTGGAAGTTTACTCTATGTCCATGCACATACATCGTCCCCCTCCCAGCCTGTGGAGCCCAGCCAGCAGTTGTTGCGGCACTCCTTGTCCTGTCCCTCGCAGTAGCCATCAGCTGCTTCAGTTTCCTGTTTCTTCCTTTTTGAACAGAGTTTAAGGAAGTTGGTCAAAAAACCCCCCCTAAAAACAGCAACAGTGTTTACTCCTTACATCCTATGCGGCAGGCTCTGGGCTGCAACGCCACGCTTGGTATTTTCAGCCCTTAAAAAAAATCTATTGGAGGGAATCATCCCAGACAATTCCCTAGTACAAATCTTTCTCATGCATGACATAAGCTTGCTGGAAAGCACCAAGTCTGCCTTAAACTTCAGAGAAATGAGTCCTGAGATGCATCATTTCCAAGACTCTGAGGGGAAAGAAATGCAGCAGGGAAGAGGGCAAGGAGCTTTGCACGTGAGTGGGCAGAGCGGAGAAGCTGAAAAGGAGGCAGATTTAGTGCAGTCCTGTCCATGCAACGGTAACAAGTTAATATCATCACTTAATTATTGCGACTGACCAGGTCTGCAATCTCCCGAAAGAGGGTACAGCGAAGGTTTAAATAAGAGAGTGAAGTGGTATGATTTTAGGGCTCTAGGAATATCAAAACCCTCTAACAGAATATGACATTCTCAGGGCTGAGAAAGTACTTCTCTGGGTGGCCCGTATTTATCTGGTTATCAAACAAAGGAGGGGAAATACTGAAGAAAGTGTGGGAATCTGAGCAGAACTTGGGGGGAATTTGGAAGTCCCTTCAAGGACTTCTCCAAGTAAGACATTATGTTAATTTATGAGAACTGTGTTGTGTCGGTTAAGGCCTTCACCAGGAGTGAGATGCCTGCAGCTAGTCTTTATCTAGTTAATTGAGGTTGGGGCCAGTCGTCCTTTTGTCCTTAGCCGTGGCCTTGTGTTGTCCTTTGAGGCATCGCTGCTTCACAGGCCACTACAAGCCTCAGCCAGGACCAGTGACTCACAGAGGTTCATTTACTATGAGTTTGTGCCCATCTCTAGACAAGGGGCCTAGGCCTTGCACAGACGCACAAGCAAGCATGGAAAGCCAATTGGTTAATTTAAATCCTGCTCAGGGCCCCTTCACAGTGGTCTCCACCACAATGGTTTTGAAAACAAAGGTGAGAATTCCCGGGTCCAACAGAATATCTGACATAGATTAGTCTCCAGTACCACCTTCTAGAAATTGGACCTCAGCTCTGGCAAGGCCTAGAGCTACCCTGTCATGTGTCTCATGCTTATCCTTTTGAGGAACTGAGTACAGTGCATCAGACTCCTGATATTCCTTTTAGAGTCACAAAGAGCAAGTGACTTGGAATAACCCTGGTTTTGTGTGTGTGTGTTATCCTAGTATGGAGGGCAGCATATCACCAAGGAATGGCACCTTAAGAAAGCCAGATTCTTTGCCTGATTGCCCAGTGCTTCTGAAGCTGGAAGGGCTGCTCTGCTTCTCATATCACTGGAGGAAGGGATAGAGTTAGAAGCATCACCAGACCAGAAAACTTGGGATTCAAAGTTAGCACTCCCAGTAGGCCTGAGCTCTAGCTGCCAGGCCTAGCAAGCCCTATAATACCAGCCTCAAAACAGACTTTCCTGCCTCCTCTTTGCACTGTCAGACATATGGTATTTTGCCTGAAACTGTGATGGTGATCACTTCCATACGCGACCCTGTTTTGTACCTAACAAGTCTATGAGACATCTGGGAGAAGATAGGGACATATGCTTGGAGAAGTAACTGCAGCTACTCATCGACTAAACTTAGGTGTCCAGTAAACTGGATGTGGTGGCTCATGTCTGTAATCTCAGTACTTGGGAGGCTGAAGCAAGAGGATTGGCTGTGAGTTCAAGGCCAGGTCAACCTTGGCTACATAATGAGTTCAAAGCCAGTCTGAACTACATAGCGAGATGCTGTCTCAAAACAAAGAAATGATTAGGTGTCCAATGACGATTGCCATTTTTGTGACTCTATAATTAAAGAACAAGTAGATCTCAGGAAATCAAATATTTTATTGATTTTCCTAATAATGTCCCAGATCTTCCCCTCACCCCACCACCACCATCTCCTGCAAGGGGGCCATCTGCTGGGAAATTCATCTCCCAGGCGTCATCTCGTGCCCAATGTAGCTTTACAAGGTAAAATCACTTGCATTTTGGCAAATGAAAAAAAAAATATTATTCTCATAACTTTTACTATGTAAACCTGCAAGTCTCTAAGGAGATCACATCAGAGCAGGAAGACTTTGTTCTGGACCTTGGCACATAGATGAGGATACTGAAAGGCAGGTGAGGGCTTGAGAACAGCCCATGTCCTGGTCACCAAGCCACGGACTCCTGAGAGGTACAACTGCTCAGAGGAAAGGATATCATTTACTAATTCGTATAAAGATGTTGTATGAATTCGCAACAGCCTTGCTCTTTCTTTTTGTTTTCAAAATTACTTTATTTGAATACAATTTTATCTTTATAAATACAGTTTATTGCTTGCTTTACCTTACTCTAATATTAAGTCTGAGAACCCCAGAGAATGTATATTGGGTCAGGGATGGCAGAATAGGGCTCCCACGCCAGCAGGAGCAGCTTCCCAATCACAGTCCTCCTGGATGAGCTTTGGAGAGCTGAATACTATGTTCTTCCCATGCCCTGAAGGTATCTTGAAGTCATCTGACTGAATGAATTATCTCATGCTGAAATAAAAAACTAACGTATCAACCCAGCTTCAGCTTGGGGCCAGCTTTCTGCCTGAGTCCTGAGATAGGACCTGTCTCATGCGTTTTGTTGGAAGTAGTTATTAACCACAGAAGGTTTGATTCTGCTCTTCCCGAGGCCACAGAAGAATAATACAACACCTTTGAGTTCAGTGACAAGTGGTCATGGGTGTCCACATGTGTCCCTCCTCATCCTCATCTGCCTGCAAACTCCATTGATTTACTTATTGTGCAATGTGACATTTCCCCTAAAATATCCTTTCCCTCTTAGGGAGTTAAATTACTTTTCCAGTTGTACGCACCACTGAGAAAAGGAGGAAAGTCAAGCTTTTCTTGGGCTGTCCTTGTGGTACTTCTAGGATCCTCAAGGATCACTCTTAGGCTCCTTCATTGATTTGACAAATTCCTTGACTTCTTCTTCCAAAACCTTGTTCCTCCTCTCCACATCCTCCCAGGAGCGTTCCACATTTCGAAGGCTAATTTCCAGAGCTGCGAACTTCTTCTTTTCCTTCTCCAACTCTTCATTGAGTCTTACCACTTTAGCCCAGACATCATAATTTTCCTTCTCAAGACTGCAAGGAAAAGAAGAAAAGAATGAAAGAATAGAGCTTTAATGTGAGGCCCTTCCTTCACTCTCCTTAACTTTTGCTCAGGACCTCCCTGTTCCTTTTCCTTTCCAAAACCTGCGAGGGAAGACCAACCTGTGCCTCCATTTACGTTCCTCCTCCCATGGGGACTTCCCAGAAACTTGAATACCAGAGTATGACTGAGCCCTTTCTTTGTCATTCAACTAAGTGATATCTTATGATATCATTGTAATGCTGTTTTTCCTTTTTGTTTATGTTTGGTATCTTCAATCAGATAGTAAAATCTTTGAATGAAGAGACCACTCTAATATATGGGTGCTTCCACTCTTGGCACCTTGTATGGGTCTTGCTCAATAAAACTGTGGAGGCCCGGTCCATATTCCTCATGCCAAATATTTCTGTGCACACAATGCCTCTTCACCCTGTTCCAGTGGAAAGCATAAATCAAAACTTTTCTTTATTGAGGTCCTCCGTGGAAACAAGATTTGGAGGAGCAAAGGGAACCTCCAGGCCGCTGTTTTGTTAGCTCCAAGCCAAAGATCTGTAGGTTTTCTGGCTTCCCAGGATTTTCATTGTAACTGACTATAATCTTAATATAGTCCCAGGTGCCTCTTCTCAGACTATGTCGAATTAACCCTTAGAGGTGGATGTATGCATTCCATTTTTAAGACAAAGAAGGGACATTTGAACCTGACGATGGTTGTGAAAAACTCAGACGGTGTGACTGGAAGGGATTCAAAATTTCATCCTTTAGGGTAGTGCCTATTGGCTCTTTGTTCATGTAGAACAAAGCCTGCCTGTGTTCTTGTGGAAACCTGAGCTCCACCTGAACCTGCACCTTGGTTTCTGGTTTCAAAGGCCTTGGCCCATTCTGCATGTAACAGTCCTCCTTTGGAATCTTGCCTACCCCTGCCTTTATTGTCCTACAGAAAAATTAGTCTCATTCATTTTGACCCTTTCATTACAAATTTCATTTTGACCCTTTCATTACAAATTTCATTTTCTCCTCAAAGTTCTGCCTACCCTCTGAGTTGGAGAAAATCCTAGTGAGATCTTGACCACTGATTCCACTGGAGAGGTAGAATCTGAGCGGGCTCAGGAGCCCGGCTTTCGAATCCCACTCCACCAATGATCAGTCACATGAACCTCTGGCATATTTCACTGCTTCCTGAGCTCCCATTTCTTCTCCTGTCTCACAGGATTACTCTAGAGGTGCCATAAGATGTCTCTGAAGCACAAAGCTTAGAATAGCTACTGCCAGCAGTTCACTGTTCCCTCTCTGCAAAAGCTGGGAGTCCCCTGATAGGTGGATTCACAGGACTCTGTCTTATTCAGAAGGATCAGCCACCTCTGTGGCAGCTGTTTTTTTAATCCTTCTCTACCAATGGCCCTCATGCTAAGGTGTGTGGTAGTTAAGCTGGATTGTCCACTTGGTTGTCTCCAGAGCTGCGCAGGGGGAATTGTAAAGCACATTCTGAGTGTGTCTGGATGGGTCATGGAGGTGTGACTTTGGGTGCTATATATGGTACCTGGCTCTTTCATCTCTGGCATGTTCCCATGCTGTGTTTTCCAGCTGCCATGAATTAAACAGATTTGCTCCACCACTCCTTTCTACCACGATGTTTTGAGCTGAATCCAGCCAGCCACAGACTGAAACTTTTGAAATTATAGTCAAATTAAACCTCTCCTCCTATAAATTGTAGGTGGTAGGTAGTTTGTCCAGGAGTCAGAAAGCTGACCAGTACATAGTACAGTCCGCCTTCTCTGGGCTGTTTTGGTCACTGCCAAGATGTCACAGAAGACTTGCAATTCTACAAGTGATCAATTTCAGAATCTTAGCCAAAGGAGTTATATTTTGCTTCTATATAGACAGCTCCCTGCAGGGCACATGGATGAGGGCTCACAGCTTTCTTCCCTTTAGTATCTGAGTCTTAATGCACGAAGAAGTGACCATAAATACAAAAACCTATTAATGCACATTTCACAATCTTATGGTTAATGTTCAAGTGAGCTAATATGGAGCAAGGTTATTGCTCATAACAAACAATTTCCTGGCCAATCAGCAGTATAAAAAGACTCCAAGAGAATTCTTCACCTACCCGAAAGAAAAAAATCCTATGCACTCATCTTAGGAATTAGATTTGCTGTGACAATTGCTGTCTAACTGGCCTCCCATTTTCTGTCTCCCTGTAGCTTGTCTTGGTGAGAAGTCAGGGATTGGATGACACACGGGTCTGGTGGAAGCTTCCACCTCTGTCAGGCTTTCCGGTGGCTGGCAAAGCTTCCTGCCCCATGTCTCCTACAGGCTGCTCTCCCCCTGCTCCAGCCCCTTCCATTCCTCCCGTGCACAAATATCCCAGGTCTGCACACAGCCTCTCACAGCCTCCCCACCTTGGCTTCTCTTTTCCTGGCGTACTTTTCTCCACCTGTCCATCTGACTCATCCCCTCATCTCCTCCAGGCATTTCCTTAGATGCCGCCTTCCTAGTGAGGTTTTCCCTAACCACCCTATTTATTATTAACACTTCTAATAAGTGGTTTTGCTGTCCAACCTCTTGACCTACTTGTTTTCTCTATGGCCATTTCCACCACTTGATATAATGTATATTTCATCACATCGTTTTATTATCTGTTGCCCTATTAGAAGAGAGGACACTATAAGTATGATGCTTATAGTGCTGTCTTGCTCAGTGCTCTTCCCCAGTACCTGGAATAGTGCTTGGTGTGAAGGAGGTACTCCAAAAGTATCTGCAGAAATTGAAGAATGACATTAATGTGAAATATTTTCTCTTAATTCAGTAAAGTATGATGGGCCATGAAGAACCACTGTTAGGAAATTGTTATAGCTACTTAAGCTAGGTATTTAAGTTTTCCTAACTCCATTAAAGTGTAGGGTTTTCACTAACCTAGTCATCCCATCACCCCATTTACCCCTTTCCTATTAGACTCAGCAGCCATATCACCACTTTTCCTACATGGAAAACTTATAATGTGACCTTGTTAAAAGATGAGAACAATCCAGATGGCTTCGAAGGATGGAGGCCTAATGCTTCCCAGGGGCTCTGTGTATGTTACTTACTTTTTAATCTGTTCCTCATATGTTTTCTTCTGTGTTTCTATTTGCTCCCGTAGGTCCTGAACCATCTTCTGCAAAGAATCAAGTTCCTCTTCTGCAGCATTTTTTCCTTCAGGCCTCATTTCAGAGTCCGTGCTAGCCAGAGCATCTCTCTTGGAGTCAGAGGTAGGGGAAGAGAGCATACCCACTTCATCCCCACGGGACCCCGGCTGCACAGGGACGTTATCATAGGTTGAAGTCCGCTGGGAGTCGGAAAGATGACGCAAGTCTTGAGACATGGTTCTCCTGTGTCCTTCCCCTGCCTTAGCCTCTGATGAAGGTGACCAAAATTCATTTTTAAAGATCTCCACTTTGTTGCTATTGGCACTTGGAAAAGCTGACGTCAAGAAACATTTCCGGTTAGGGAGCGTTTGAGTCCTTTTCCGAGACTGCACCCTCCAGTCTCCTGGCTTTTCACTGGGGGTCTTGCTGCCCTCGTCCTGATGCCTGTCACTTGGCTGTGATCCTGTGGGGCTGGTGGCATCGGAGTCACTTGTCTAGAAGAAATGGCCATGGTCATTACATGAGTTTTCTCACCCTTGTGCCCGGCCCCCAACATAAGGATTAGAGAACCGGAAGAAAATGCTCCCTGATTGCATACTTGTGACACTCTTCATAAGAAGACCATCTCTTAATTTATTAGCTCGGTTGATTATCTGCCTGGTAATTTTTTAAAAGGACGGTGCAGTTAAGGAACTAATTCATGCTTTAGAGATAAAGTGCTGACTAAAATCATTTGCTTGTTTGTGGCTAAATGATCTTAAACTAAGGTTCTTTTATAAGCTTAGGATGAAAGATCTTTTCAACTATGCCTCAAAATCCAGAAACCATAAAGAAAAGTACAATGAAGTTAACTGGTGTGGATTTCCGTGACCTCCAAAATTAAAATGAACAAACATAAGCAAATCACCACATAGTACATCAAATACCATATGATAAACTGGCGAATATTTGCAGTGCATATACAGGTAACTCTCCATCACATAAAAAGGGGATACTTCTGTTGGCTGCTGTTATATGAAGTTTATAAAAATGGAGAAGAAAAATGTCCAACAATCAATATAAATATAGCCAATGGACAAAGTTAGACAGTTAACACAGGAAAAAATACAACTGGCCTGCACACATTGAAAAAGATGTTTAATCTTTCTCAGAATGGGAGAAGTTCAAAATTAAGATTACTAACCAGGACAGTAGCACACACTTATAATCCCTGTTACTCTGGAGGGTGAGGGAGGAGGACCACAAGTTCAAAGCTGCCCTGCACAACTTAGTGAGACTTTGTCTCAAAGTAAAATTTGATAAGAATTGAGGATGTAGCTCAATGAGCGAGCACTTGCTCAGTGGTCGCATGCACAAAGCCCTGGGTTCAATCTCCAGTACTGGCAAAAATTAAAATTACTAAGATACAACTTCTCATCTATCAGATGGGCAGCCTTTCACCAACACTACATTAGAAAACACACTCTGTTGGTGAAACTGTGGAGATATAGGATTCTTACTCATTTTGTAAGTATAAGATAGAACAAATGCTGATATCTTTTGTCAAAATTACATATTTAAGTCTACTTACATTCTGACCCAGCCATCCCACTTCTGGGAATTTATACCAGACATAAATCTGCCTGGGCACAAAAGGACATATTGTCAAAGTTATTCATTGCAGCCTTTGCTTTGTGCAAAAGACTGAAAGTAACTTTCTCAAGTATGGGTTTTGGGCTGGGGATACAGCTCAGTGGCATAAGTGCCTGCTTGGCAAGCCCAAGGTTGTGAGTTTGATCTCTGGTACCCCCCCAAATAGTGCTCAAGTATGGGTTCTGCTAAGTATAATATGGTACATGTACAGAATGGAACAGTATACACCTGCCAAAAGCATGAGATTATGTGAGAGGGATGCTTAAGTGTTGATGTGAAAAAGTCACCAGGTTACACTGTGAGGTTAAAAATTCCAAGATACAGAGTAACATGTATGTGTGTGTGTGTGGAGAGAGAGAAAGAGAGAGACAGAGAAAAATAGAAAGAGAGACAGAGATACAGAGAGAAAGAAAGAAAGAAAGAAAGAAAGAAAGAAAGAAAGAAAGAAAGAAAGAAAGAAAGAAAGATAGAAAGGCATTAAACTATATTTTGTGGAAAAATGGAAGTAAGGTAATATTTGCACTCATGCATTCTTGCATGGACATTACATGAAGGGACACTGGAAGAGTAAATGAGAAATTAATTAAGGCCAAGAGGCATAGGAGCAGGACTTCTCCACGTGTAACTTTTTCTTTTTCATTTTTGAATCATGTGTGTATATCATAAATTTTTAAATTGGAGAGAGAGGAGGAAGGAGAGGGACTGGGAGGAGGAGAAGGAGAGGGAATTCAAAACACAAAAGCAAGAGCATCAGAGTTCAAGCTTTCTCTGCCTTCTAGCTGATCACCTGCTTCAGCACCACTCTCTGGATTCAAAAACACCTAAGCCCTGAAGTGGAAACTAGACTGAGCCCAACCCTATGACGCACTAGCGCTTCTGCCCTGGGCAAGCTGATCAACCTCTCTGGACTCAGCTCTTCAATCAAATGTGCACATGACAATTTCTGCCCTGCAAAGTTATGCTGAAGACTCTAAAGGTGATATATTTAAATTTCCCGGCACAGTGGCTGCCCCTAGCAAATTAGGAATGGTGGAAACCTTTTAAATTGGCACAGCAATGGTTCTGCGCAGGGACTGCTGAGATGGTTTTCTTACATGAAATATGTGCATTTTGAAATTGTAATTTAGTTCTAGGATGTTAGTAAGTTGGTTATATCCAGACAAACCTCATGTAAGAAAAAACACAATCACTACCCTTACTGCTTTTATTTTTCACCTGCAGGATTAATAGTACTTTAGGTAATTTAAGTTATGTAGTCAGTCAGAATCTTAAATTCATTTCTTGGCCGTACATAAAGAATCAAGCTGCATATAAAGTTCATATGTTCTTTTAAAAATAGTTGTTTCTGTAAATACATAAAGATCTTTGACCTTTACAAATTACTGCCCTCAAATAGTCCACATCTTGGAGTCTGCAGAGTTTTGGGATCCTGAGAACGTGAGTTCCAGCTCCTCAGTACAGACAAGGAGGCTGACACTGCTGAGCAGGCTTATCAGGGAATGAGAAATATTACACGAAATACCACACACTCTGAGCGAGGAATCACGTTTCAGGGTTAGCAGGAAACCAGTTCCCTCTGGACTTTCACACAGAATTTTCAACAACTCTTACTGAAACGTTTACAGTGTGGTGTCTATTTTTCCCCACTGAACTGCCCTGGACTGTGCAGTATTTGTAAAGGTTTCTCTTTCAGAGAGGTTTCCTAGAGGATCCATTGCCCACCCTTCAGGGGATAGGCACACAGTCACAAGCCCACCACCAGGATGGCCACAGACCTTGGGCCTTGAAAGAGGCCAGGGTGCCAAGAGGTGCTCGCATGGCCTGCACCAGCTATAGACACTGTCATGACAGCATCCCTCATACCACAAACTCACCCAGAGCAGCTCTTACTTGAAATGCTTTGGAACAAAGGAAGAGTCCAGGGAGGCAGAAAGGCTGTCTGGGTCTTACCGTGTTACTGAAGTTGTCTGTCCTAGAAATGGAGGGGTCTTCAGTGGCATCCCAGCCCACAGAGCTTCGGGGCACCGGGAGTTTCTTGGGGTCATTTTTCTGGGCAGGGGGCGATAGGGGTGTGTCCTTGGACTTGGGGAAGAGGACTTCATGATCTCTGATCATCATGGTCATCACTCTTTGGATCTGAGGAGTCCCTGAAAGAACAAGAGAGAGAGCTTTGTAGTGCTGGATCATGGGATAGGAAGCAGTAAGCCTTCAAAATTTCCCACCAACATTATGTATCCAAATTTGGCCCTGAAGCCATAGAGCCTAAAGAACTCATTTTGTTCTTCACAAGTCCCTTTTTAATTACTTTCAGTGGTAGATTATGATGAAAATGGTGGGCTAGAAGAAAACGTGGAAGTAGGGTAGAAGAGGGGGCTTTTTGAAGTTCTTTGCAGCCTATATTACATTGGGTCAGTTTTTAACCAGAAAAGTAGGCAGTATAACAGGAGAGAAAAGGAAGACATCTTTCTTTCTGGCTGTTGCCCTCAATATGACACCTGGTTTCTTACTGGACACAGAGCAAATATACGTCATGCATACCGCCTCCTCACACCCACAGCAGACATCGGTATTCTATGCCAAGACTTTTGCTTATTGAGCAAACACACTCGGAACTTTCTCAGGCCAGCATTACAGCAGCCTTTTGGTGAGATAGCTTATAAAATGAAACCTTGTTTTCCCTCTCTGGCTCAGGGTATAGAAAAGTAATAAAAGACTAGGAAGCATTCCATGGTAGCCCACTGTGCAAGATAACCATTGAGCAAATCCTTGACCTCTCTCTGTCTCTCTACTGTGACCTGGAAAATTGATCTAATTCTAGCTCTGTCTACCTCATAGCACTTTTAATACAATTCAGACAAGATAATCAGCTGAACATGGTTTGTGAACTGCAGAGCGGGGTGCAAACATGAGGAGCAGTGTTGCTGTTCCTTTCTCTGTGCATGCGTTCACTGCAGGACCAGCCTGACGTACCTCTCATGATCACAGCAGGGTCCTCGATCTTTGACCTGATGAGATTCACACCAATTACAGTAGCCAGGTTGTCCACACTCATCTTGTTAACAGCACAGTTCAGCTGGATTTCGTGTAGAAACCTGTGGGCAGCCAAGAAATCCCATAGTGGAAAACAGGAAGTTGCCAAGAGAAGTACTTCTAGGTACCAAAGAGGCACTTGTTGGATTCCAACTCTTCCTTCCTGTATCCAGAATAAAACCAGCCTGTTCTGCTCACAAGGCTTTAGCTTCGACCTGAAGGATCCAAGATCATTAAAGAAGGAGAAATCATGAGGGACTACGTACCTGGGGCAGGGTGGGGCCTGTGGTGGAGAATCACATAAGCGTGTGACTGGATCCAGCTCAGGGGGCTAAGAGATGACTAGAAGGACCAACAAGGGTATTTGACTGCCCCCTTGCCCTGCTATTATCTCCCACCTGTCAGCAGCCACCCCACACTCATCTCCAGAGAGGAAAGCTCAATCAGTGAGAAGGTCTCAGAGATGGGGAATCCATGGAACCGCCTCACTCCCATCCTCCGACGAGAGCACCATGCGCCTCTAACTCTCAGGTACTCAATAATTAACAATCAGTTTTTATTATACTTCCATTCATTTGGGACCTGAAACTCTCAGAATCACTTGTAAAAAGAAAACTGAGCATGGGTATGGATAGATTGAAGCAACATGAAATTGAAAATATGGAGATAATATTAAATAAAGGGTGAGGTACCCAAGTGATGAAACATTATAAAATCTTACAGAGTCATTTATAATCCTATTTTACAACATAAATGAAACACAATATAACTGCAAGCCAAAAAAGTGAGATTAAACCATATGTGTATCTGGGTAAATATAATATATATAGTAAAATTTCAACTGGGTCTAAAAATGGAGAGAAACACCCAGAAAGATATAAGCCCAGGTGTTGTTGTTGCCGGACAATGGGTTTTGAGTAATTTTTATTTCTTATTTATAGTTTGCTGTATCTTCCTTTTTTCCTAAAGTAAGAAAGTATCATTCTTACTATATGGAAGCTGCATTTTTAATTTATAAAAGTCAACATTAAGGTCTATCTGTGACAAAGACTCAGGTTCCCAACCTGGCAGATCTGGATCTATTCACAAACTAGATGTTGTTACAGAAATGGTATCTGGCGGGTTCCCAGAAAGGACTGAAGGAGAACAAAAGGGGTGTCCCAAAATGAATGTCTCTGGGTCACTAAGTTGTGATCCAGCATCAGGAAGCCAGAGAAAATTCTAGAAACAGAAGGAGTCAGGGTTCTGCGGCACTGCCAGGACTTGGACAGCACTACAGCAGAGGTGGGAACATGTTTGTTTTGTGTTTTTAGGGGTCTTGGACATTGTCTCGTGGAATCTCAATCTCTGTGAATGAATGTCAGTCTCTGTGCTCCACTATGTGAATAGAGTTAACTTTCCAAAGTTCTCAGCTAAAATATCTGTGATGCCAAATTTAAGTCCCTCCTCTTCTAACTGCGGGCCTCTTTCTGATGTGGTTGAAAAGTGTAGCATTGACACCAAGAACTCTTACCGGCAGATGTAGCTCAGGAGGCTGTAGTTGTTCCGAGGAAGGATGGAGAGCTGCTTTATCAACTCCTGCTGAGCCTAGGAAGAACATTTTAACACTGGTAAGCCAGACTGACCACTTGCCAGCAATGAGAGCTGGCCACGTAACTGGTGTCTCTGCACGGAAACACCACTTTGGCAATCACATCTTGGCAATCACTCCTGATCTTATGGTTTTGTGAGTAGTTTTGAAGAATTACTTTGAACTCTATAAATTCTCAGAAAGTTTGAAGAATAGTACAGAGAAGGCCATAGTTTTGGTGCAGTGTAATTTTTAGATTTGGCTTTAATTATCTCACTCCATCCCACTCCTCATCTAACTTAACTATTATAGTCATTGACTATTGGACAACTCACACACATACTAATTATTCACTTAATGGTTGCTTGAGATGTGATGATCCACCAAAGAACTAGACCACAATCAATACCTCAGAATCATGTCTAAAGTGGTGAAGAAGGGAAGATACTTCTGAGAAGACTTTCAAACACTGTGGCCCTGTTGAGACCTGCTAGGACAAAAGACAGGCTGACCAAGCTGTAGGAAGGTGTAAGATTGGGCTCTTCAAGTTTTGTGATAGTCCTGGATGTCAGGTGGGTCAGTCAAGGAGTGCGTGTCCCAGCATGAGGAGAGACAGGAGGCTCTTTGCTCTTCTCAGCCACAGCCATGGCCTTTCTTCTGGTGGTGCACAAGCTCAGGTAAGGTCTGTGGGCCTCCCTCAGACGTGGGAAGCCCTGCATCATAAACATGCTCTGGTCTCCTGGAGAAAGCATTCCCTGAAGGTTTCTCAGCTCTCATACAACACCATGGTGTAGACCCTCCCATCCAGAGTGCTGCTCCATGATGAGATCTCTCGTCTTTAGCGGACTTGAGTGATTTCTTTGCAAAAGTTGCTATGGACTCCCCTCTCCCAGCGATCACCTCTGTCATATTTTCACCAGTGAGAAAGACCAGGGTCCCTCTGTCCTGCTAGTGTTGCTCTACGCATAGAAACTCTCAAATATGTTGAGACTGGGAGTGGCTGGGAGAAGCAAGTCTAACATGAGAAATTGTCAGAACTCCAAGTGGCCTCTTGATTCTCCCAAGAACTGAGAGATAAAACAGATGCCAGCTGAATGGTTGTCTTGTTAGTCAAATTTTAACATTTATTCCATAACATTTTATTGCTTTCATAAAGGTGAACTGATATCCCAACATGAATTAATTCTTTTCACATCCTCTTCTCCTTCACCCCACCAAATTCATAAGGCATCTTTGAAACATCTTACATCTGATCATGTGATCTAGTACTTCACAATTTTTGTTTGGAAAACAGCTTTGATAGCTGCAGCATGAGGGCTACCCCATTATTGTTTTCTTCTTGTCCTAATTTTGAAAAAGTAAAATAGTCTTTTTATTGTGCCAGGATCTACTCAAATCATGAGTTTCCACACTGTCAGTCAGGAAGGAAAATCTCACATTTGTGTTTTCACAGGTGTAAGGCAGTCATTCTTCACTCATATAAAATAAATATTCTGTTAAGCAGACTGTATAAAAAATTCTGAAGTAGAGCAAAGTCTAAACCTCCCTCTATACCAACATTTTTAAAAAAATCACTCACTTTGATCACCACCCTTGACTTCCTATAATCTTGGGTATAGATATTATGAAAATCATCTAAATCTTGCTGTCCACAGGAACTACTTGGTACCTGCTGGTTTTTAAATTTAAATAAACTAAAATCAAGAATTTCATTCCTCAGGTGCCCTAGCCATAGTTTGAGGGCCTAATAGCTATACATAGTTAATGGTTAGCATATGGACAATGCAGATGCATAACATAAAAGTTCCATCATTGTGGAAAGTTCTAACGGTCAAACTGAATAAACTGAATCTCATAAAAGATATGTAATTTGCCTAATAAAAGAATCAAAGATAAATCCTGATCTTCATTGTAGCTTTTTCTATGCACCACTTTGCCAGAGAGAATATTTACTATAAGTCATGATAAAAGCCAACCTACCTAAAGGGGAGAGTTAGACTCCCCAATATTAATGGTATAGACTGAATATATACATGAAACATTTGGTATTAAATATGTTGGTTAAAAACAATGAAAGTTTTACTGTTGTTAGTTGGCGTTTATCAAATTCTTTGGTTGGTTGGTTGGTTGGTCTATTAATATGACTCTAGCGTATGATGCTGCCTGTCTGGCGTCTCTGGAAACAACTTACATAGGTTGGAAATCCTGCTGGTGAACTTGTGTACTCTCACAGGCATGATATGGCAGGTGGTGATTATACACTCTACAGGCAGCTGTGGCTGAAAAGATCAAAAGAAACCTCCTTGTCCTTCTCACTGGCAAATGCACTCTTAGAATCTACTGACATGTACTGGCCATCACAGAGCTTAAACAGTTCAACTCCACGTCTGCCTTCCAGCTTGTTTGTTTAGCCTGTCCTTGTGTCCCAGTATGTCTCAGACGGTAACAGTGCTTGAAAGACTTCTCAGAAGTATCCTCCTATTCTCATTTTATAAGCAATTCTGAGACATTTGATTGTGGTCCATTTCCTTATTGGATTATGATATCCCATGAAATCACCATGATTGGTGTCATCTGCCCTCTGTTGCTGAGGAAGCCCCAGCTTGACAAAGTATTTCACCAAAGGGTGTGGGGGACCCTGATCCCCTGTCTCCTACCACAAGACTGTTCAAGAAACCCATCACTTGCTCTAAAGCAAGACAACTAACAAAAGAGACACCAACCTTTGCCTCATCTGCATTCATGAGCTGCCCACAAAGCAGGAACCCTTCATACTGGCTCCAGGGAACCACAGGCTCTGGGAGGTCTCGGAGATAGAGCTTTAACAGAGAAGCCACGGTGTGCACATCTGTGTCTCTGGAAGAAAATAAGCAATGTTCTTTACCGAGGAAACTCCAGATCTCCTCCCACCCCCTGGTAGTCCACTCAGTAAAACCATGGGTTCCAGAGGTAGTACTGCCAAGGAGAGGAGTCTGATAGAGAAGAATCAGACCTAAGCATTCTTGCTAATTCTTCTTTCTATAGTAACAACCCTGAACACTTTTTCCCTCTACTTATTCCATCTATCTTCCTCCAAGGTAAATTCAAGGCCCACTTTTTCATTAAACCTTCTTTAACCATTTTATCTTTCTTCTTTCTTCAAGTGATTTAGTAATCTACAATATCATCGAACTGGTTTCTAAGTTTTCATGTGTTAACTTTTTTATATCCTTGGTCTATTGATCTCCTTCATCTCCCAGAGTGCTTCAGATACTTTGAAGATTCATTCATATATTTCCTCAATAATTCATTCAATCAATAAGCACTAAGATAGTCTCAGTTTTGTTTTGTTCTGTTTTGAGCTTGTCGAGCACTGAGATTCAGTAATAAGCCCAGGGGACCCTGGCCTCACTGGGCCACAGAGCTGGAGGGGAGGGAGGGATGACAGTGCTTTCAGTCCTTATCGTACTGTGTGGATAGTACCATGATACAGGAAGTGCCAGATTCAGAAAATGTCTGGACTCGGGAAGTAGATCAGGCATGGAAGTGTAAAGAATCACCTGAGCCAGAGCTGAGCTACAGGTGACTCCTCAGATGAAGTAGTACCTCCGCTGAGATCCGGAAAGTGAGAGGGATGACAAGGATGACAGGGAGCACATCTGTCAGCCTAGAGAGTGGGGAGGGGTGACCCTGCTCCCAGAACTGAGACAACATTGAGGTGATTGATGAACTGAAGAAGACACAGGCTTTGTAGTGCAGCTTTCCCGGGCAATAACGAGGCTTGGCAACCACAGCCAGGAGGCAAATCTGGCCCAGATCCGGCCCAGATCCAGCCCAGCCCCTGCGTTTGTATAGCCTGCATGCTGAAAATGATTTTTACAGACAGTGTTACCGAGTGTTACAAAAGTTTTACAAAAGTGTTACAGAGGAACTCAAAAGAAAACACTCTCATGATATATAAAAATAATATGAAATTCAAATTTCAGTGTCCATAACTAAAATTTAAGAAGAACACAGCCACATTCATTCATCTATGTGCATCTTTGTTTCCAAACACTAAGAGAATGGTACAGAAGATGTGGCGATGACCCTCTATCCTATAAAGCCCACATATTTAATAGGTGACCCGTTAAGGAAAGTTTGCTCACCCCTAACTTAACACAGCTATTTCATTTCTTTGCAGTACAGTAAGAGAAAATAAACCTGCATTTACCGTATACTGTCATGTGTCACTTAACAAGTGGCATTTTCATGAGGCCTCCCTGGGGTGTCTTAGAAAGCTGTGATGTGGCCAGAGGCGCAGACAACCCGAGTATGCCTTTGGCCTCAGGAATGGAGAATCATAGAATAGGCTGAGTGGATGCAGCCCAGGAGGAGGGAAGGAAGGGTGGGTTTGGAGAGGAGCAGGAAGGTAGGTATTTGAGACAACAGAAACAAGAATACCAGAAATTGTTGTAAGGCTCACTCTTGGAGTTTTGTACACATTTTTTTCCTTTTTGCTTTTTCCTTTTGATAGCCAGTTCTTGGTACTATCTTCCAAAAAGCTTTTGCTTTGCAGCATGTGTGTGAACTTTCTACCTCCAAAGGAGACACAGAGCTGGCACAGAGCTCTGTCTACACTGTACTGCCCTCAGGAAATCTGGGGCTGGGACCATTCTCTTAACATAAAGATTCTGAAAAATTCTATCCTGCTGAGTCACTGTCTAAAAATATCCCTGGGCAAAGCCAGGCTTGGGAAAGTGCTTCTGTCAAAACATGGTGAGAAGTTCCAAAAAAGAGAGAGAGAGACGTGAGCTGGCAATTTGCAGGAGCCACATTCTGTGAGGGTCCTGAAGTCCCATTCTCCTGATGTCCCAGTGCTGCAGTCTCTCCGGGCCTTTATCCAGCCTGGGGCCTCCGCTTTGACTGGGGGTTCTCCTTCACCCCACAGCCAGCGACTCTCCCACACCCACTTCTGTTATCCTGTGACTCCTCTAAGCCTCTCCCTCCCTTTCACCACCCTATTTCAGAAGGCTGCTGCCTTTCACCAGGATCCCGCCCCAGTCTGCGAGCTGGTGTTCTGCCCTCAACGTCCTAGTCATGGATGGGCGTTCACTGCTGGGCATAACCTCAAGCACATAAAACACACCCACAGAATGAGTGAAGAAAACAAAGAATTTGAAGTGAGAAAAACAGTATAAATGATACATCAAAAAATGGAATCTTTTGAAGATTCAACAATGAAAAGACAGGGGCTGGGGATTTAGCTCAGCGGCAAAAGCGCCTGCCTGACAAGCGCAAGGTCGTGAGTTCGGTTCCCGCGGTACCGGAGAAAAACCAAAAAAAACAAAAAAACAAACAAACAAACAAAAAAAAAAATGAAAAGACAAATAATTTGCCCAGAGGAAACTAAAGACGACAAAAACATCCAAAGCTGAAAACAAGAAAGAGACTATATGCAGATAGAAGATGGACAGTCAAAAGTTATAACCAGAGGGTACGACTGGCTATATTTATTGTCTTAGGACTTTGAAATCATCAGAGAACCCAATTCATTTTACCACACAACGATGATGCTGATAAAGCATGTCCACTGTTTGGCCTGGCTGATTCCTCAGTTTTCTTTATAAGGTTTCAGCATAAATATAATTTTCTTGGAGCCTCTCTAAACCCACCACACGGTGTCAAATTTCCCCATCTAAGTTCTTGTAGTACTTTCTAATTTTCACCTTTTAGCACTTAAAACAACGGCATTTATATGGTTATTTCTGGGCCTTTTTGCTTTAATGTCTGTGCCTCATCATACTATTCTTCTGTGGCCTAAGTTTCCAGCATCATGTTTCCTGACGTGGCTGTTCCTCCAACCTCGCACCAAAATCATGATTTTTTTTTTTTTAAATCAAGCACTAGAACCAAGTCAGGAGCCAGGCGCCTTCTGGGTTCAACAGTAGATGCACCAGAGATTCCCAGGAGCCCTTGATGGCTCTGCCAGCCCTTGCCTTGGCTCACTGATGCTTACTATGTGGCATGTCTGCTCACCCACCGCGCACAGGATGGAAAGTGCATTAACTTTGCCATCAGGCAATATCCAGCCTGCTAGGAAGGAAATTTCAAATTTACATTTCTGTGTTTAACAACACCCAGATACACCGGTGCTAGCGTCTCACCAACAAGCACTCCTGATTCTTTGCTTTCGAGTGAGGTGGGAGGGAGCAGGGTGGCTCTTACAATGGAAATGAGTCAAGGCCAATATGGAGGACGTAGGAGAACACTCACTGATCTGATGTGGTGAGTACTACGAAGGGGCTCCTAGCCCTCCCAATCCCCCTTGCCACTCATACATGTCTAAGAAAATGGGAGGGGGAAGAAACTGCAAACACAGTAAAATTTAACAAAACCAACTGAAGAGAGATCAACAAAACTGGCAAGGGGCCTTGAAAGTAAAAGAGACCAGTCTTGGATGGTCTCCTGAGAGTGAGTCTGGCATGGAGTAGGAGAGGAATGGGTCATGCTTGGGACTGTAGTACCTGAACTATATGTGTGTAGTGAGGGGTGGGACACAGTGGGGGTTGGGGCTGGAACAGAGCAGGAGGAAAGGGAAACGGAGGGAAGGTGGCGTCCTGAGTGGCTCAGGGTTAGCAGACCTTTATGGTCCAGGAACAAGCTGCCTGACCCTCTGTCAGATTCTAAGCCTGATTCATCACCTGTAGAATCTTAATAGCCTTGGCCAGGGATATAGCTCAGCGGTACAAGCGCCTGCCTGGCAAGCACAAAGTCCTGAGTTTGATTCCTGGTACCAAATAAATAAATACAGAAGAATTTAATTTAAAAAAAGAAAAAGGGCTGGGGATATAGCTCAGCGGCATAAGCGCTTGCCCAGCAAGCCTGAGGTCATGAATTCGATTCCTGGCAACAACAACAACAGAAAAAATTTTAATAGCCTTGTTTGTTCTTCAGGTTTATCTTGGGGGTTAAATCAGAAAAATGGGTATGAAAATGATCTTTAAAATCTGCAGTTCAATGTGATATTAGGCATTCATAACACATCCTAAAAGGAAAGAAATGGAAGGATGGGCATGGAGGTGAATTCTGCTGACTCCATAGCCATGCCCATAGTGAAAGACTATGGGATGCTATACCCAGAACTGTAGGTAGAAAAGAAATTCTCTTAACCTAGAACATGCTCTTAGAGGAAGCCTTGAACTCTAGGTATGTCGGAATCTGACCTGTCCTCTTGTCACAGGACACACAAGGCAGCCCAGGGAGGACCTGATGACTCAGGTGACCCTTCTATCTCTCAGTTCTAGAGGTAGAGCTGTCATGACAAGGAGTGGCAACTTGCCTCCGTCTAGCCCCAAGAATTTTACGGGAATCAAAGACTTGGCACCACCACCCATGTTGACTCCATGGCGCCCACGCTAAAGCCTAAGGCAGTTATTGGGCAAATCCCAGCAGACACGTCTTTCCTTTCAGTTTGCTATTTGCGTTGTCTTAACAACAATCCACCTGCATCTTTTGACCAACTCAAAACCACTTAAAAATTGGAAAAGAAAACTGAATATAAAGGTGGTGGACATAACAGAATAGGTACCCACACACGAAATTTAATTGATTGTGCTGCTGAAAGACCTATAAATTTGATGCCCACAACCTGCTGTTGCTCCAGTAACAACCCCACCCATTGCTTCCCTAGCAGACCCTAGTGCAGTGATGGCGAACCTTTTAGAGCTTTCAACAATACAAACAGCCCACTGTGGCATGCGTGCCATAGGTTCACCACCACTGCTCTGGTGTGTTAATATATAGCTCCTTTGGTAAATTAAGCTTTGCCATGCTAAGGGACAGGAAAGATAGCTGTATGTTAGTCCAAGCACAGGTTGTGGCTGTGAGACTGGAGAAAAACAGATGGACCTCAGAAATGCTTTGGAGGAGGAATGGGCAGATGGGAGATCAGGGAGTGGAATGAGGAAGAGGAGCAATGAGGCTCTGCACACCAGCCTGGCCCTGGGGTCTTCACAATCTTCCCAGGGTCAGCCCTATCCTCCATCTTAAATAAGCTCTGGGGAAAACCTGAGAGAGCTCAGGCCCCTGCTACTAAGTCTTCATTTATAGGCTAATGATTTAGGAAGAACAATGAATCTTATGCCCAGAGGACAGGTACATGGAGGTAACCATGGAGAACACTGCACAACAGGCATGGGATGCACAGTGTTGGGGTGGGGATTACAGGGGCTGCATGGCCGGGAAAGAACCCTCTGCTAGGAGGCTGGAGGGGGGAGGGGGAGGGGAATGATGGGAAGAACTATCACTGTATCTGATAGGCCCCCACTAGGGAAGAGCAAGCTCCACACAGGAGACTCGGGAGAGCACCAGGTTCCTGCTGAGCAGTATGCACTCCCTCCAGAAAGCTCAGGATCACGCAGTACTGTGGGCTTGGAAACTTACAAGAAATCCTGTTTCTGCCCACTTCTCGAAAGCTGAGCAGAACCACCGGTGCCCTTGGATGTAAACACGTGCAGTCTCCCTCACACCACGTGTTTGTGCAGCCAGCTCAGCTCTTCCAAGTGTCTCATCTGACCAGAGGGTAGGCCTGAAGCTGGACTCCAGTTTTCTCCCAACTCTCCCTTCTGCTACATCCTAAATATCACTGGAATCTGCCCAGTAAGGTTTTAGTTTCAGCTCACGTCATGTTTCTCATAAGCAGCAGCCTACTCCTAACTGTGCTCTAGGTTTCAAATTCTGAATTGTGAGTAGAATAAAGACTCTTTCAGACACAAGCCAGGGCTCTTGGGAGCATTTGTGGCGGTACCACAGCTCATTGCAGGCAGAGAGGTCCTCTCAGGTGAGCCAGGTGGAGAGAAAGGCAGACACACAACTCTTCAGTGAGAACAGCATACCTGTCAAAGGAGGGCCGTTCCCCGGCATCAAAAGCATCTCTCAGCTGCTTCACCAGGTTGTCCTGCCCGGGCAGGCGGAAGATGCCCTCTTCATTCATGCCGTACTCCAGGATGAACTCCGCACACTTCTCCACCAGGATGGGTACCAAGTGGGGGCCGAACTTCTGTTCATAGGCTACAGTCTCATCCAAGCGCTGGCCAAACACCGCTGGGAAGAGATGAAACGGGATCTGCTCATCATTCTGACTTTCCCTGAATTAACTGGAGAGCAAAAGCACTTTGCCTATTTCTTGGTTCTTCAGCGTCACTCATGATTCTAAAGCTTTTAGCACAATAATACCAACAGAACATGGAATACTGATTACAGTATTTCCAGGTCTACAAATGTGGGGGGCTGTAAGTTTGAGGCAGTCTCTGTTAGTCTTTTTTTATTGGTCCACATTTTAATATACAGTATTTAAAATAACAGCCGGCTTTCTCTTAGCACTTGTGTGCTCAGGAGTCCTGTCATACTCTTTGCACACCTTTTTGTCATTTCTTCTGGACAGCAAGCCCATGAATTGGTAGCACTGTCATGCACTCTTCACTATGAAAGACTCTGAGCCTTACAGGTGCTAGTGAACTTTTCACATGAGGCAGTGCAGGGCACGGCACAGTCAGAACTCAAGCCCAGACGGCAAACTCGTGAGAGTGCGTGCTAAACCACAGCAGCAAGCAGGCTGTTCTGCATTCTGATTGTGTCCAGAGCATTCAAGCACAATCGCCTATCGCGTGATTGTCTCAAGACTGTATTAAACCATTGTGGCTTCAGGTTGTTTACTATGTTTGACTATTGTAAACATGGCCCCACTGAACACGTACTCACCAAGTTCCTGGAATGTATGTAGTACAAATGCATAACGTCTAATTAACTGCTTAATATATTAACATTTGGATGGATAAACACAAACATTTCATTCTTTTGAACTATTTCCCTAGGGCAAATTCCTACATAGAATTACAGGGTCAAGTGGTTTGAACATTTTTGTGACCTGATGGTATGCAAATTGCTTTCCAGAAATATTTATCCAAATTGCACGGCCTCCAACAAAGCAAGCTTGGATCGGCTCCACTCCGGCCCTGTCAGCACTTAGCTCCGTAATTCCCCCACCCCTGCACTGAACAAGATTAGTTTCTCAATGAGGACAATCAGTCATTGCCTCCTTATTACCCCACCATGCCCGTAGGCTCTGCATTGTGCAGAGATTCAGAGGCAGGTCCTGGCTTCCCCTCTGTCCTGCTCTGTCTTCCCTCTGTCGTAACTGAGGTGCTACCGCACCCAGCACCAGGATTCCTAAGTCACAAGTCTGCAAAGTCCCTTGGTTCTCCCCCTTGTGCTCTCTCTCTGGCTGGTCCCCTTTCTCTAGTCCCTAATTAAGATGGAGTTCACCTGTATCACCTGTTCCAGCTGTACCAGGCTCTCGAACCCTCTGGTCCTCCCAGGCTCCTCTCCGGCCTGTACCTCCCCCCGTCTCTCCTTTCTACCATTTTCGAAAGCCTCCTGCTGCTTATCTTTCTCAGAACTAGTCTCCCTGAGCACTACAACCCTGCCTTTGAACACCCTCCCCTCCCTCACCGGCTGCTGCAGCGGTGTTCTCTGGGTGGCCGCTCAGAGCCTGGGAGCTGCTGGGAATCTCTCCCTTACGAGGTCAGGTGCAGGGGTAGGAAGGAGGCAGGTCTCATCCCAGCCACATCTGCCAGGCTGTTGTCTGTTCGACTCATTACATCTCAAGATTTTATCAGCTTAAATATCCTTGTAGCTAAAGCTTGAAAACCAAGCCCGGCAGCCCTCCGCTTGGCTAGGCACCCACTTTTTTTTTAGTGTGACTTCCTGCCGTGCCCCTACTGGCATCTTAGTCTGCGAGCCTCAGTTTCTATGTCCTCAGTCTCCTCTCCCTTCACAATCTGTCCTCTCCCTTCCTTGTTGTTGGAATTCTGTTTGTCTTCCCTGACCTCTCTCAGTACCCTTGTCTCCGCCAGGCCTTCCCTGGGTCCCACAGGGAGAGACGACTTCCTGTTCTGTGTGCCCCACCCCATCTTGCACATCCCCATTCCTTGCCACACCGTGCTACTGTGCTTTGCATGCACCAGTGTGCTCTGCAGGGCCACAGGCCCCCTGAGGCCAGGGGTGTTGGTAGTGGGGGCATCTTGTCATCCCCAGTGTTCAGCATAATGCCTGGCACCAGACAGACATTTTGCTGAACCAGTTAATAAAGTCTTTTGTCTTTAGGCAAATATTTTCCACGACTGATGATGATCTGGGCATTTCTGTACTTGAAACACTAGTAAGCATCTCTTCAGAAAATAACTCCAATTTCCCACTAGCAGCTGCCAAGGGTCCCACGATGTGCTCTGCTTTGTGCCAGGATCGTGGAAGGGGCTACACATACAAGAGACATGGAAGACCTGGATCTTGCTTTCACTTTGCTTACCACCCAGGTATGGAAGGGAAAGGACCACGCAAAAAGTGGTGAGAGACAAAGGAATGCCAATAACCACGCGGAATTAGGTTCTTATTTGTCTGTGAGAGGAACTGGATACATATTTCCACCAAATGATATGACTTATAAGCTAAGTGTGGTGGCACATCCCACTCTAAGAGGCTGAGGCAGGAGAATCTCAAGTTTGAGCCCAGCCTGGGAAACTTAGCAACTTAGTAAGACTCTATCTCCAAATAAGAAATTAAAAATGGTTAGAGATGTAGCTCAGTATGAAGGCAGTGGCTTTAATCCCTAGTACTGAAAAAAAACAAAACCCATGTGACCTTTGGGAAATTCCCTTTGAGGACCCCAGGGAGGAGGCCCTCAGACAGAGGAATAGTCAGCTTTGGGAGCTGTTGAAACTTGGCCTCCATAGGCCCCCTGGTTTCCAAAGGGGAAAGATAGCCCAGATCAATGTAAGCGTGAGCGTGGAGAAGTTGGGCTCTTCTTCTCACACGAATCCCTCAGTCCTGTCCCGTGTCCAGCCACAGTCATTCCCGTGTCATCGTCACCAATACATCCATTTTCCAGGGTCACTTTCCAACATCCCATCCTGCTGTTCTCCACTAGCCTAGGCCACTGAGAGCTGTGAGGGATCAAGGTGTCACAGAACAGACATCCACAGCTCCAATGCTCGCAAGACCCTGGTCGTTTCAAACCTTCACACTCCTTGAGCTCCCCACCCCTCTGTCTCAGCAGGCGACTTAGGCTTCCCTTCCCTTCCCTCCCAACTGAAGGACATGAGTGGACTCCTTGCCACCAGCCCCTGCCTCTGTCCTTCCTCCTCTGACTGTGTTCCTGCCCTCTGTCTGGGAAAGAAGGGGCCCTGGGTGTCCTCTAGGTGATGTTTTCTGAAAGTGTCAGCTCCGTCCCTTCACATCTTCCAGGATACACTCTTTCCCGGTAGTATAATTCTTTTCTTTCCTTCTATAGAGCCCACGTGAGTCCTGGCCTCTGCCAGTTTAGGAAAGGACAATTCCCACCGCAGCTTTCAGGCAAGTGAAGTGACCCGTGCTTGCCTCGCTTCTCTTCACCACTGTGCTCATCAAAAAACGTGCTTCCTTCCAGAGGTGCAGCCTCCCGCCCAGCCCACGCTTCACTTCGGATTTGCCTCTCAGCTCACCGCACTCTGGTTTCATCACCTGCATCTCCCCATCAACCTCTTCCTAAGATTTCTGGTGCCTCCTAATGGCCGCATCCAGCCGCAAGTGATTTCCTACCTCGCTGGTCTTCTCTGAAGGGTCTGATGATGCTGATTCTCCTATAAAAACCTTCTCCCTAAGCGGCTAGAAAGCTGCCCATCTCTCTTCCCATCCCCTTGAGGACTCCCTTTGGCCTCCCTTACTGCACCCTGTCTTCTACCCATTTCTCTATTGTGTCATGGCCTGGGATCTCAATTTAGTTTTCTTTTATTCTCATCAGAGACACTTCCCTTAGGAAGGGATGGATGTCAATTATAAACTGATAACGTTTACATCGGTACACCTGGTCCTGGAATATCCACCTGTCTGTGTCTGTCTCTCTTTTCTACTTCTGTAAGTCCCACTCAGAGTGGCCATTCTCCTGTTGCCCTCTTCACTCTCACTCTCACCCCACTGTTAAATCGCCGCTTCTGCTGTAGCCCCTCCTCACAGGCCATAGCGTTCAGTCAGTCGGCAAAGTGGCAGGTGCTCTCCCAGGTGCTGAGACGACAAAGCCACTAATATGAGGTAGGTGCATGCATTCGGCTCACCCAGTTAGCAAAACTGTGAGCTTTAGAACCTGTAACACTCTCTCACTCTGATATATCGGTGGATTCGAAATAAACTTTAAGTGTCTCTCTTTTCTCACTGCTGCTGCTTGTACTACTTGTAGCATGTATGTGTGTGTGTGTGTGTGTGTGTGTGTGCGTGTGTGTGTATACTATAACTCAATTTCTTGCAAAATTCTTCTACCAGAAATCACAAAATCACCCTGTAAAGGTGGACCATGCATCTACTGGCAGCTAAGCTCTTCAGTAGCTGGGCACTAAGACGAAAAGTAGTCTTTACTCTTAAACACTCTTGCAAAGCCTTCTCCTACTCTCCCCTGAACGCCCCTTTCCTGGGCTGTGCTGGCTTCTCAGAGGGAATTGGTCTCTCCCTCCTTGGTGCTCATGGAGCTCCCTGTGTGCTCCTCTATCCATCACCTCTCATGGAGTTCTATGCTGATTTATGCAGCATCTCTCTCTTCCATTGGACTGTGGGCTCCTGAAAGGCAGACAGCCTGTCTGGCTGCCCATCTATTTTTGTCTCCTGGCGTGGAGACGGCACATGGGGGACCAATCCTCCAGGAGCGCCTGCTACCTACAGCTTCCCGTTCCTCCTGTCCACCTCTTCACGCTGCTCAGCACTTTCCAAAGCCACCCTTGTCAAGGAGGCAATGGCCTTTCCATTTTTAAGTCCAGGATTTAAGTTCTCATTCATTTCAGCTGTGTCATTCCCAGCATGGGACACAGAAAGTCACTCCCTCTTCTTGAGACCCTGGTTCACGTGGTGGTTGGTGCACTACTCTCTCAGTTCCTCATTTATCTTATTAGCTGCTCCCATTCACCCCCCTTAAATAAGGATTCCTTTTTCTCACTCTGTCCTCTGAAGGTCAGTGTCCCAGGGCCTTCCTTCCCCAGCTTCACACGCTTTCTCATACTCTCACGGCTTTAAATATCAGCTCGTGATGAAACCTAGAATTCTAGCAGAGCTGTTCCCTCTCACGAGAATGCCCCACTGCAAGCTCTAGAGGTATTGGGGCCAACAGTGTCCCTTGTTATGTGAGAGAAAGAGCATCCTTGTTTTCTGTGGTTTGTCTGAGTCAGGTTTTGTCACTCCTCCTCTCAGCTGATGTACGAGGAGTCTGCAAGTGCAAACATCCTTGGAACTCCAAAGACCTGGTCCTGAACGGTGCTCATCTCTGATCTCTGGATCCTTATCTCCAGCCTTTGGCTCGCACGGACATGGAGACCTGAGGTGGGGGGAAATAGATGACCACAGGAAACCCACGGAGAAAGCAGGCAGAGGCCAGTGACAGAAGACAGTGGGGCAGGAGTTTCTTAAACATTCTCCACTGCAAGGACAGCAAGGAGCAAAACCCAGGCTCCTGTGTGTCGGGCTGCCCAGGGAGGCCCTCTTAGCAGCGGTTTCTACCCTCTTGCGAGAGCACATTCACTCTGAACTCATCATCTCTTTGAGCCAGTCGGCAAAAGCGGAGGCATTTCCATCTTAACAGTTATACCGTGTAATTAATCAGTTTTAATTACTATATATTACATAATTATTATAACTTTAAAATGTAACATAATAAAAACTGGCCAATTTAATTAAGCTAATTTTATGCTGGGAACTGCCTTAGATGCTTTCAAGTGTGCTGTCTGGTTCAGTCTTCACAAAAGCCCTCCAAAGCAGATGTTCCATTTTACAGGTGGAAAAACTGAGACTCAGACACAGCATTTGCTGAAGGGCATATTGCCCAGTGATTCAATATTCAGTACTTTCATGCCTTTTGTGCAAAGTCAATGGAATAAAAGTTCAGACACCATCAGATCTCAAGGGGAGGGACTTTGGCTGAGATCCTGGGTGCTTCCTGTGCAGTTTACCACAGCAGCCAGGGCAATCGCAGTCTCAAGCCATCCCACCTCGCTCTTCTGCAGCCCCCAGACCCGAAGCTTTGGACAGCAGGCATCACATTCTAAGCAAACACAAACGGGGAATATTCCTTCACACCCCATTCTCCTCACCTAGCCCCGAAGATCCACCCTAGATCGTCGAGAAACACTGCCTTGGTTTGGGGAAGCAAAAACGGAAAGATCACCTGTCACCTCTGTCTCAGCCCTGCTCCTCCTTTGTCATCACTCAAACACTCCTGACTTCAAAAAACGAAACCCTCCACCCCGCCCCGACCCCGAGGAGAGTCCCGTCACGGCCCCTAGCCCGGCACTGGTACTTGTCTCCCAGGGGCTCAGTTCCAGGCGCACCCCCATTCCTGACAGGAGCGTGAAGAGGACCTGAAATAAGTGTCTCCTAGGGGCAGAGCTGAATCACAAGACAGGGAAAAAATACCTTTCTTCCGGAGCATGGGGCTCTTCTTCCTGAAATCCCAGCAGAAGAGCAGCGCCAGGGCAGGGAAGCCACAGCCCAGGTCCCAGCGCGGCATCCTGGGGATCCGAGGCATGGCAGCGTCCGGAGGACTCCGCGCCCTCAAGGGCGGCCTGGGGCCTCCTCTCCTCCCCCGGCTGGGAGAACCGTCCTCTCTGGCTTCCGATCAGCACATGCTTGCACACACACACCGGCCAGGCTCTGACTCCCGGACTGAACCCTGGGATCTGTCGGCACCTGCCCGGCCCTCCCTGCCTCCCACGCCGCCGCCCCCCTCACCTTTACACACAGGACTCTCGGCTTTTAAAGAGTGAACATAAAGCTGTCAAGGCCACAATAAAAATAAGTGCCTCCTTTTACTTAGCAGCTAATTGTCAACTGCCATTCAGGGGATAACTTGGAAGTGGGTTTAAAGAAATAAATAAATACGGGGATTGTGCACGCAAGCCCTCAGCAGCACGGCCCCGTATATCAACGTGTCTGGCAGGAACACAGAATTTCACTTAGTGCTTATGAAGCCAGCCCACCTTTCCCGGGAAATGCTTTCAGAGTTGCCGCGGCTGGGCCAGGCCTTCAGAGATAATGGAGTTGGGGGTGGGTAGACAGAGGGCCCCCTCCTCCTGGAAGACTGAGCCAACAGTGCCGCAGCCAGAGCCCGGCTTCCCAGGAGACTTGGACCGCACTCTCGGCCCTGCAGAGGGACAGGTAGGAGCAAGATTACCAGGAAGCAACCTGGGGCTGTGTCTCCCTGCCAACCAGTGTCCATCTCTCTGCAGGGGGAAGGAGCAGACTGGAGGCCACATCTTAGACACCACCCCCCCTCCCCGCCCCCGTGTGGAATTCACTCCCACGTCCTGGCAATGTTACCTCCGCATGGCTGTGCAAACCTGTTCATTTCTCTTCACCTCCACTGCCACCACCT
Source organism: Chinchilla lanigera (assembly GCF_000276665.1). Lineage (NCBI taxonomy): Eukaryota > Metazoa > Chordata > Mammalia > Rodentia > Chinchillidae > Chinchilla > Chinchilla lanigera. The sequence continues at coordinate 16,192,909 of NW_004955424.1, forward strand.
GTGTTCAAGCCACCATCTGTGCCCTCTTCCCTGGGTGACAGCTTGAGCTTCACATTTAGTCTTCGGCATTCACTCTGATCTGCTACCTCCAGCCCGAGCTATTCTCTACAAAACAACTAGAAAGATCCCTTGAATCTAAGCTAATTTTATAGCTTTCTTGCTTGAACCTCTCCAGCCACTACCTTAGGACGAAGACCAACATCCTCTATAAAACTGTCTCTGCTGTGACCTCCTTCCCCTTCCTCCTTCCCACAGCCTGTTCTCTTTCCTGCCACAGGACCTTTGCACTTTCTGTTCTCTCTGTCTGAGACACCATTCCTCTTTTCCCTTCCCTGTCTGGTAAACCTATGCTGGCCCTTGAGGTCTAAGCTTAATTATCATTAATTTAGGGAATCTTTATCTTGACAAAGATTTGTCTTTCTTCACACGGCACCACGCAATTTTCGTTCCTGACACTTTTTAAAGTGGTTTTATGTCTTTTCTTTTCTTGGCTTTTTGAAAACTACTTTCTGTGTCTTCTAATAGATTGTGAGCTCAGTGAGAGGAGAGACCCTGTCTTCTCTTTTTGCTTTCTCCCGCCTCTCTTTCTCCCTGTTTTACCCTCAGTGCTGACATGGCACATGTTATATGCTCAGGAAATTATTGTTGAGTAAATGGACAAATAAGTATCCGTCGCTGCAAGAGCCAAGGGGCAAGGAAATGAAGAAATGAGTGGAAATAAATAAAACTCATGCCTATTAGCTGGACATGATGGTGAGCATTTGTAATCCTAGCACTTTGAGAGGCTGAAGCAGGAGGACCTTAAATTTGAGCCCAGCATGGGTAACTTAGCAACTTAGCAAGACCCTGCCTCAAAATTAAAAGAAAAAAAAAAATGGGCTGAGCATGTAGCTCAGTACAAAAGCCCTGGGTTCAATCTCTATTACTACAAAAAATTATATATATATATATATATATATATATATCACTGAGCATCCACTCTCTAGTTAGAGAGAAAGGGCCTGATCACAAGGCACGACAATGAATCACTGAGACAGCAACCCCCACAGGCTAAACTGTGCTGCGATTGTAAATCACATTCTGAAGGATGCGGAGAAGTTAAAAGAATTAGAGGAAGCAAAGGCATTCCAGGTACAAAGCAATTCAATTCTTACATACTATCTTCCTTGTGTTGGCAAACGCACAAAGGCACTTAAAACACAGAACCTGCCCTAGACCTTCTAACTGGATTGGGCAGAACAAAATATGAGCAACTTAATGCATTCCTTCTGTGCCTGGCAATCCAGAGCCAACCCTCAGATGCCGAGCTCTGGGGAAGGGGTTACAGACGGTCTGGGCTGAGTCACAGTGAGCAACGCGGACCTTCTGCTCCCTGGGTGGCGGGGAGGGCCCAGGCTCCCATGTGCACCCAGGGAAGGCCCGGCTGTCTAATTTGGAGAAAAGGCTCCGCTGTGAGCTGGGAGGGAGTCATCAGAAGTGGAGCTGTAGTGGCCTCTGCTGTCTTTCTCCTACTTGAATCAGGAAAACCTAGAATTGCACCAGAACTTCTCAGACAGAGGTGGTCTAAATTTCCAGCCAGGCCCTGAGGAGAGGGTTAGGAAACCCTAGGTGGCTGACAAAGCTGAGTGCCTGGGAGCCGCCTCTCCACCGCGTGCAGAGCTCCAGGCCAGCTGGGAGGCAGGGGGAGCCAAGCGGGGAGAAAGGGAGCACCGCAGAGTCCGTGGTAGAGGTCAAGGAAGAAAGGAGAGGACAGGCAGTGGGGGGCAGGAAGAGCAGTCAGCTCGGTGGCGTTGTCACAGCTCGGGCTGTACTGATGAGCTACAGGTGTCTGAAAATAGCCTGCTGTTAAAAGCAAACTTGTGGATGATACTGGGGAAGTTCCCATAGCTTTTCTCAGATTCTCTAAGGAGGTCTTAGAACCATGAAGAGCTTCATTAACCCTCACCATCAACAAGCCTGGAGGCAGATAATTCTAGAGGGAGCGACTCATTTACTGAGCCACTTCCTAGATGAGCTGAGGGTGACGTAGTGGAGAGGGGACCTGGAGGAGTGGGACAGGACACTGCGGTGGGATGAGAGGCCTTTCCATCACCCTTTCACCTGATACACGTTTGCTGAGCACCTATGATGCCAGGCACTGTTCAGATTCTGGGATACAATACTGGGGGAGAAACTAGAGAATAATCAATTCCTGACAAGTAGATTGAAGCTTTCATCAGAGTCAAGGGAGATTATGACCAAAATCAGGAGTAAAACATTCAGTATGTTACAAAAGAGTACATGCTAAAGAAGGTGTTAATGTTAAGTAGAATAATCAGGAGAAGGTGATGATCTGACTGAGATGATTTTTGAGCAAATATCTGAAGAAAGCAAGAGGTTAAGCCACGTGACTACCAGGCACGGGAGGATTCTAGGACAGAAGGAAGTGCAAAGGCCCCAGGCGAGGAGCAGGCTACGATGTTTGAAGGGGCTGGTGAAGCTGGGTGGAACTACTATGGTAGAAGGTTGTAGAAAACAAGGATAGATAGGTCAATGGAGTAGACTGCCCACTGTAAGTCAATACAAGGCTTTTACTTTTTACGCTGAGTAAGAAGGAAAGCTATCAGGTGCTGAGCAGAGACACATTCTGGATGACTGGTTAACAAGCTCACTCTGAGTGAAAACAAACTGTAAGGAGGCAGGGGTGAAAACAGGGAGGCGAGTCTGGGGGCCATGGCTGTGATTTGGTCCAGAAAGGATTTCTTCTCAACCAGATTGCAGTTGTCAAGTTAGTGAGAATTTGGCAGATTCAAAGTAGAAAAAAGTCATAGGACATTGCCTGGAAGGCTAAAAAGAGGCAGCTGCAGTATTTCTGTAACTTTATAATATTGGGGGGCATTGCCTGTTGATCTAGGGGCACTTCACGAGTGGTAGATGCAAAAGTGTCTTTGCCCTGTACCTCACTAGCTGGTCTTCTTAGATGAATCTGTTCTCTTAGGACTGAAGCTCCCTGACTTGCAAATAGGAAGAACAAATATCTGATTTGCCCAATGGCCATTGATGGCACTCGACTGTCTTAAAACTCCTTCTGATTCTGGGATCTATGACACTGGTTCAAAGAGTAACTTTAAAAACACCCAAGATGTCACATCAGAGCCAATGCTACCCTTTGAGTAAGTAAATAGTGCTGTGCTCTGATTTCCCCTGCCGTGGACTTTCCACCACCTACAGGACTTACGCTTGATTTGCTTCTCCGGGTGGTGGGTTGGGGTAGGGCAAGGGAGAAATGCCCCGTGTAGCAGGACAGAGTGAAGCAGTTCACCGTGGCAGACTCAGCCAAGCATTGCAGAAGGCCCAGCTCCTACTGAAAGTACATAGGGAGCATTTTGACTCAGAACAGGTGCATAATTAGGTGACATCTGCTACTCTTGTCAGTGCAGATTGCTTAAAACCCAGCATAGAGGAAGCAGGAAATGTCAACAGGGCTCACCATCTCATAATCCAGGGTGATAAAGAAGGTCACAGCCAAGTCTATCCAGGCTGCAATAATGTACAGTCAAAATTTAATACATAAAGCCAAAATGGCAGGATTTTTTTAAAGTAAGAAGTGTAATTAGGGCCTGGGGAATGGTTAATAAAATTAGGTATGTCTACCTGTAACGGGACTGTCTTAGTTATCTTCTCATTGCTGAAACAAACTACCCGACACCCAAAGTTAAAGGAGGAAGAGCTCATTTAGCTCAGTTTGTAGAGGGTTTAGTTCATAGTTGGCTGGCTCCAAGGCAGGGTGGCATGGCAGAAGGACATCACGGAGGAGAAACAGTCCATGGCAGGCAGAAGGCAGCAAGGCAACAAAGCAGTGAAATAGCAAGGAAGCAAGCAACAACCTCCAACAGCAACCCTATTTCTGTCCCTTGCATTCTACATGCCCTTAGGGCAGGTAGTACTCAGGGGGGAGGTGTCTTCCCATTATCCACACCCAGAACTGTGCCAACCCAATCAGCAGACTGATTTAATAATCACACACCCTTAATCTCAGCATCACACACTCTAGATCCAGCAACCTCTAAAAAAAATCCCCACCTATGACCACATGAGGCTTTGGAGGGACATCTAGACACAGCAGGTACTCTGGAGTTTGCTGTCCCATTCATCACTTCCTTTCTCAAAACCTTCAGCGGTGGGTCACAGGCCACAGCCACCTGCTCCTCCATGTCCTGGGTCCACTGCTGAACTGACTTCAGATGAACCAGGGAGAATTTCTTTCTCAGAGGCTTGGAATGGGGCTACAAGGACTGAGCTGGTGCTGAGGGGAAAGCATGGAAAAGCTGCGGCTTGCACAGGAGCATTTGAGACAGGTGTATGCATGAGGGGGCTGCTGACTGGACAAAAGCAGCCTGGGTTAAGGGAGGAGTAGAATGAGAAGCAATGTGGTCCCAGAGAAACTGACTGGATTAGCTCAATGTCCATGGTCAATTTCCAGCCCCCATCTCCTGAGAGGCCTCCTGGCAGTTCTTGCTGATAGTTTCTTTGAGTAGCTCCCATATTACTCCATAGAGCCCTCTTTGTGGCTTACCATCCTTGACACGGTTTCTATCCCTTCTGACCACTTAATCCCTGAGCTATATCAATTATGGCTCTACAGCAACATGGAGAAATTCTTAGATTATAAAATAAAAGGTATTAAGTGGGATATAGTCTATGTTTATGATCCCAGAAAAACATATAAACTTATGAACATTGGCTGGGAAAATAACCATAAAAAATGTTTCTGATAGTTTAAAGCTTTTTCTTTTACATTTCCATCAAATTATTGTGGTGTACTTATAATTTCTGAAAGAAATTGTGGAGTACTCAAATGAACCTGGTATTTAATCCACAAAAGCATCCATAAATGATTTCTAAAGTAAGAGACAACCAAGTCGCCGAGTGACTGTCCATTTAGGCTGTCATCCTGGAATGGACACCAGGAGGCATGTTCCTAAAAAGCTGAGGGAAAATGGTGTCATGTGAGCTCATGCACTGCAGTCTTTTGTGTTTATATAAAATGAGGAAAATACAGAGTATGTTTGTTGATTTCAGTTGTTTTGCATTGTTCGCTGTTTCGTTTTGGGGATGATTTTGCAGTCAAGATCCTTCTCTGCTGTAGAGATATCACTAAGATTTGTGGAGAGCTCACACACTTGAGTCAGGCAGCCCAGAAATGTGTTGAAGCAGATTTGCTGCATGCCAGCAACACTTTCCCAGTCCCAACTGTCCCTCTTCATGAGACTGTCCCTTTTTCCCTTGCGCAGATCAGCCTAAGTTACAGATCTTGCTATCAGCCTCTCAGGCCCCTCAAGTCCCCCGTCTGAACATTCCACAGAGGCTCATCAATTAGTGGTGCTGGGAGCACGGATTGGCTGGTCCAACCTATGCATTTCACACATGTGAAGTGCTCTGGCCCACAAAGGAGAAATGACGGCTTTGAGTGTCACACACATTTGCTGATTTGTGCAAACTTACTACCCTTCCAGTTGATCTGGGGTTGGATTTGTGAGATGACCCAGCAGGGAAGCTAGATGCTCTGGACCCCCTTTTGCTACCACTCAACAGAGGACTTGACCATGACCTGACCTGACATGACCATGACCATGACCATGACCATGACCATGCTCTTACAGTCATTCTCTGGCCTTTCTTCAGATCCTTCAGGGAGCGATCACATCTGAAGCTGTTTCCTGTTCTTCCCTGCTACAGACACCTGCTCAGAAGGGCTTGCAAAGTCCTTACCTCCGGATGGTGTGCCAGCAACTCTCCGAAGGAACTTAACCCACTCTTCCATCTCTGCCTGGGAGCTGGCCATGAGGATGTAGGAGTCTTGTGCTGTGCGATTCAGGTACCATGAGGCTGGTGGGAAAAGTGGCACATATGAGAGTCTTAGACTGATGGGGTTGGGGGCAGAGCAAGAGGAAGGGAATGGAGGCTGAACCTGAACTGATTCCTTGGTTTGATGAAGCACTACCAGTCAAGTAACACAAAGCCACCATTCAATGATTCTCAGTGGAACTGGACATCCATGTACTTTAACAGTTTTTGCAGAATCTCTAATTCTACAAACAAGTCATTTAACACAATGGTTCAGATTGGGATAACTTTTGCCAAGAGCTCAGGTGCAGAAATTTGGAAAAGGACAGGAACCTAGGGTGAGAAGAACAATGCATATAAGAATGTCTTTCTCACAAAATCATTGTTTCCTATTCAGATCACTGTCCTCCTGACCACAGAAACCCTTGCAAGTGGTAAATTCTCAATACTTAGTTAACGGACATATGAAGCTTTTTAGGACTTAGTTTACCTCTTTCATTTTAAAGCGAAGAGATAGACATACATTATATTTCCTGTATTGATGTATTAAAATGGACAAAATGATGAAGAAAATGAGAAGGGGATAGAGAGGGTATGGGAGGAGACCAAAGGAAAGAAAAAGGCAAATGACCAAAAAATGAAAAGAAAAATGAGGAGGGACAGGTAAGAGAGGGAAAGGAAGATTATCAAACTTAGGTCTTAGATGACATAGCAGCAGATCTGGGACTAGAACTTTAGCATCCTCCATGAGCCTCTTTGCAAGTGGAAATGTGCAAGGTTACAATTGTTTTTAGCTGTTTAAAAAATAACCCTTAGGAGGGATAAGAAAATAATGCGATCCCTTTTGATTATAGGATTGTGTTACATCTCAAAATGCCTTTGTAAACCTCGGCCTATTCTCACAAGATTAGGCTATCTCTCTCTAGAAAGAGAGAGCCTGTACTAACTTCTAAATTGTGCCCAAACCTGGACTTTCCTCAGGACAACAAAAGACACAAAAATTGCCTTTAGTTCTGGTCTCTTGAACTCCACTTGATATCAATGACTTTCCCTTTATTTTGCCGTTTGGGAAAAGCTGATTCTAAATCCATCTTGTCATTCAGTGATCAGCTCTCATGACAGTAGGTTTAGTCCACAGATGCCCTGGTCATTCAGCACAATCCTGAGGGCTAAGTAAGTGTTTCCAGACATAAAATGGGAAATAAGAAATTCTTGGGGGAGCGAAAACATGCCCTAGAAAGCACAGTATCACTTAGAAATGTAATGGAGAGGTGCATTAGTCCCATTTTACAGGTAATAAAGCTGAAGCACATGATACAAAGGTATATTTAGCTCATTGTTCTTGTTGCTTTCTGAAGCAGCTCGGGCAGTCCTTTCATGAGTGTCTTTTCATGGCTGTCTGTATGTGCTGGATCAATTCAAAGTGTTTACAGCAATTTCTGTCCAATGAAACATTATCATATGCCCTCATCCTCCTTATTCACCAGGTCTGGCACTATGAGACTTATGGTGCATACTCCAAGTCACAATAACCATTAAAGGTAAAAGTTTTGAAAGGACATCAAGGCTGCCATGACAGTGCAGCTAAAGAAATGAAAGAGGACTTCCAGAATTGCTTCAAAAGTTAGCAAAAACAGTGGGATAGGTGCATTTGAGGGGAATTAGTGGTAATGTGTCTTTTACTGTAATCCTTTTTTAACATACATGACATATAGCATCTGGCACATGCTAAGTGCACAGCAAATAGAAACTATCATTTTTTACTAGGTTCTGTTGATCCATATGCGACTGCTGACTTTCCATCATTTTCACCTCATCCAAATGGCAATTTTACTTACTTAAATCTATATTTTCATGTTCCACTCACTTTCTGGACTGAGCTCCTTTGGGTTAGAGATGATACACTTTTCACATCAGTGTCCCAGTGTCCGGTACAGTACCTGGCTCCGAGCTCACACTCATGAAATGCTTTCAGAGTGAAGTGAATGTACACCTTCTTAGTTCCTGGACATTACTGAGGTTCTTGGTGCTAGTTAATCAACTAGGATAAATCCACTAACTATATACAGAATCATCATGTGATCCTAACAGATTGGTTAGTTAGTTGAAAGACTCACTCAAAACCTTGACTTCCAAGACCCATAAATAAAATGTGAACATAATACACCTCTTTCCCACTCTTAGGATTAATCTGGAATGCACCTACCTGGAATGATTTCAAAGACAAACTTCCCTGCTTCTTCTGGGTTTGTAGCAATCTCTTTGATGGTACTTCCTGGTAGATGTATACAGCCCTGAAAGATTCAAAGCCAGGCTTTTAAGATAAGCAGCACTGCATCACCTACAGACTCAAACTTAGTTAGAGAACACGTGGGTAGTAAGGATGTGAGGAAGAGGAGGGTAGGTGGAAAGGAACAGGGAAAGCTGGGAGCTCAGTTTGAATGGGAATCTTCTGCTGCTGTTCAGGCATTAGTTAAATTAAGTGGCAGCCATCTGCAAGGAAGCTAAGAGTCTACAGCGAGGACAAGGTCCTGACAGGAGGATGACTGAGAGGGTGCCATCACCAACACTTGCCCCCTCCTTTCCAAGACACAACTTCACGGCCAAAGTAGACTCTTGATCTCAGTGAAGACAATGCTGAGACCATACTACTTTCCAGGGGGCACTTAAGACAGCATCCCAGGTACCCATTTAAGAGGACAGAGTAACTTAGCAGCAGCAAGAGCTACTGAGAAGCACTGTCCAGGTGCCTGTGCTCTCTCACACTCTCTTCTTGTGATACTAGACACTGAAACTACAGTCTCTGAACTGAGCTACATCCGCAGCCCCTCTTTCATTCCTACTTTGAGACAATGTCTCACTAAGTGGTTAAACTGCACACCTAGGGCTAGACTCCCAGAACGCTGAGATTACAGGCATGCACCACTATGCCCAGCTTTAAGTGCTTGTCCTTTTATAAACCACCTTGACTGTATTATTCATTTAATTCCTCTAGCAATACTTTAAGCAAGGTATTGTTATGCACATTTTGTAAGTGAAAACAACCTGAGCATCAGAAAGTTTCTGTCATTGGCCCACGCAGGACTAGTAGGTGGTAGAATGGTAATTCATCCTGGGAGGGAGTTCAGTGCTCCTCACCATCACAGCTGAGGCAAGAGGAAAGACTCAGCTTAACACATCACCCCTACCTCTGGATCTAAGTCTGGAGGGAGGGGTCAATAAAATATGTGACCTTGTATAACCACATATGTTATCTGAAAAACAGGTGAATTCTACCATGTGTGAGCATGCTGCCTTAACATGTGCAGGGGACTGGAACATGCTATAGTGCTTTAGCTCTCCACAACAGCTCCATATTGAGAACATGGCAAGATTTATTGCTCCTATTTTGCAGGCAAGGAGTTGGTACTTGGAGACTATTAATTGTACTGCAGTTAATCGCTCGTAATTTACATCTCACTGGGTGGTGAAGACAGCTGAAGAAGCTCATGTGTCTTTATTCCAAGCTAAGTATGAATGAAGAAGGCTGGTAAGAGAGAACGCCCTAAAGGTAGAGGAGCCTTAAAATCTCAGATGTAAGACTGATTCAAGAGGCTGGAGAATGAATGTTTCTTGATGATCTAGAAATAAAGAGGTCTAAGACCAAGTGAGGAAAGGAAAAGAGGAAGAGGAAGAGTAGATGAGGTAGGGGAGAAATGGAAGAAAGAAAGAAGAAAAGAAAAAGAAGAAAAATCCATCTATAAATCGGAATTCTGCAGTTCCTTAACATTCTTCTAATTTTATTACATAAAAATAATCTCTGCAAGATGTGGTGATGCACATGTGTAATCCCAGTACTCAAGCGGCTGAGGCTCTTAAATTGTCATGAATTTAAGACCATCCTGGGCTACATAATGAGTTCAAGACCAGCCTCAAATACGTAGTGAGACCCAGTCTCAACAAAACAAAACAAAAAAAATCAAAAACCAAAAATCTCTCACCCTACATGTTCTTCACTGTCTTTAGTAAATCACATCAATGCTTTCCAAAAAAGTCACCCTGAGACTGTGTTGTTGCTGGACTACTTGGAATAAGTTACTTAGGAAGAATTGTAGCACCAGAATTAAAGGTTGCGTTACTTTTAGACAGGAAGGAGCACTGCTAGGAAGGAAAGGAAAGCTAACTTCAGAAGTACCTGCCTTCCCTATGTCACTTTGGTTCCCAAACTCACTTTCTCAGATAAACGTATGTGTCTAAAAATATGTATATTAGCACATTTGGTTTTCATAGAAAATCTATGCGGGAAGATGATTATTTTCTCCCCACTGGAGACATGAGAAAATAAGATTTAGAAAGGTTCATTAGCTGACCCAAGATCAGAATGAATTAACAGGAAAGACATGATTCAAATCTTGGTCTGTATGATTCAGAAGTACAAAGACTACAAATAAGGCATTACGTATGAGCCTCACATGCTAGAATAAGTAACAGCTGGAGTTAAACTCACTCACCCGAAGTAGAACAGTGCAGGCCCTTCCCCTGTGTTAAGCATGCGACCCCTGGACATCATCAGTAGGTAGAGGAAGAGGGGCAAGAGAAAGAGACACCCGTGGGCAGGCACGGATGAGCAAGGAACTGTCACGGAAAGGGAAGGACCCAAGTTGCTTATCCCTACTTTCACCTACTGTGCAAGTTGGCAAGAGTGGCCTCTGTGGAGCTGAACGGGGAGGGTTATACTGAAGGCCACATGTCCCGCGGCGGGGAAGCAGGAGACACAGATGTGGCAATGATGTACTACAGCCAGCTTACACTGGTTTGTGAGGACAGATTGTTTCGTTTTCAGGAACTCTGTGAGCAGCTGCTAAGCACAGCCATTCTAAACTAGGCAAACCTATGATAGAATATTTTATAGCAAAAAAGATAAGATTACTTAAAATTGATCACTTCCTTGTTATTTACTATATTTATGTCTGCTGTGTGGCTAACTGCATTTATTTCCTCGGTGTGGTGGAAATTCTATTTAATGTGCTATCGCATCTCAACTCTGAATTCAGTGATATCACTTTGACAGTGTGAGTCCGCCTTGCTGAGAATGTCTGTACCACAGAACGTGACAAATGCTGTCCTTAAATCAGGTCCCCAGCAGAGAGCCTGTTGTTAGAAGCATTGACCAGCACACCACTGACAGAAAACCTTGTCAACTGGCAGAAAAACTGTAGGCTAAACTCCACAATGAGAAATGCAGGTCAAAAGGTTTATATTTTTTCAAAAACATAATAGCTTCCAGAAAGCTTATACAGATTTTCACTTCTACAACTTTGCATGAGAATTTCTGTTTCTTAGTTCTCTTTTACTAAAATTTCTAGAAAACTTTCCCCAGTTTGAGAAGAGGGCCCTGGTGTCTCATTAGTTTACATTATGTATTGTTACTCATTTCTGAGCTTGAACTTTTTAATATGTTTACTGGCTATTACATTTCTTTGGCAAACTGTCCATTTGTATCAGTGCTTGATTTTCTATTGAGCAAATTTTTCTTATGGCTCTGGAAAAATACTTTAAATGTTAAGGATATGTGTTTGCCATATATAATACACATTTTTTCTCTTTTACTGCTTGAACTTTCTTTGTTATGCTGATTTTTAAAATACATTTTTATTTATAAAATTAAATCAGTCTTTTCCTTGAGAAGTCTTTGTTGTGCTTTTAAAAATCAGCTTCCCAACTCTAAGAGATGGGAAGGGGATCTGAGGACGAGGGGAAACAGGAGATGAGGAAGAGGAAGTAAAATGGGTAAGGGGCAATGTGTATACATACCAGATCCCCACAACAAATGTAATTATCATGTGTTGGAAACACATACCAATACAAAATAAACTAAAAAGCAAGTTACCCAGATAACTGTATATTCTTCTGGTAGTTTTATGCATTTACTTTTTACTTTTAATTCTCTAATTTCTCATAATCATGAATGATGTGAAATCTAATGTGGAAATGTACCTTTGCCTTTTCTCAAAATTTTAGCTCAGTTCTTAGCTTTCATTTCATTTCTAGGTATTTTCAATGTCTTGGAAACAAATGTTCAATGATGAGACAGTTAACAGTACCGTACTTTAAATAGATTTAGAATGCTTTTCTTTGCCTTAATGAACTAATAATAACTATGAATTCTGTAAGGATAGCCAATTAATTCTGGTTTGTGATACTAATACATGAACATCAACCCGCATTTCCAATAGTAAAAAAAATATGTTTTTTGCTCCTTTATCAATTACATTGTAGAATAATCTTTAACATTAAGGGACAATATTTATGACATATTGATTTATTTTAGCTAAGTAATATTATACTAATTTTGCATTTATAATACATGACCTTATAAATATCTATGTGTAAGAAAGGCTGGATTTATATGGCTATTTCTTGCTGATGGGACTGTGAATAATTTTTAGTTTTTACTTTGTGTTTTTCTGCATTCTCCAAATTTACTACCATGTACATGTATATCTTTTGCAATCAACACATGCACATCAGCACACAGTAAAATATAATTATTCTTTCTAAGGAAATATTGCATTCTTAACAGTTTATTTTCTATATCTGAAAAGAGTGTTAGATTTTTATTTTAGGTCTTTTGTCAGCTGTCTTTTGATAGGTCATGTGGTTTTTCTCAGTTGGCCTATTGATCTGATATAGTATATTGATAGATTTCTTAAAAATAAATCATCCTTGGGGCTGGGGATTTAGCTCAGCGGCAAAAGCGCCTGCCTGGCATGCGCAAGGTCGTGAGTTCGGTTCCTGGTACCGGAGAAAAACAAACAAAAAAAATAAATAAATAAATCATCCTTGTCACCTTTAACAAGCTCCCTCTCATTATCCCAGGCTATTTTAATCCTTAGAAGGCTTTGAGGTTTCTCTTCCTAGAAGTGCAAAAAGAAGCAAGGCCCTTCAAATAGTTATTTTACCACCTGGCATTAATTAATGTTTATATAAAACAATTTTTTTCACGTGCTTCCTATCATGGAATCATGTAGCAAATGTAGACCAGGTGGTACCGTCTCACTTGATAAGGGAAGAAAGAAGGGTATAGAAAAATTAAGTAATTACACAGCCAGACAATGGTGGAGTTCAGAAAAATTAAAATCCTGTCATCCTCTACACTGTAGGAACCAATACCACCAATGCCCTTTTCATTGTCTTGTGATGGCCAAAGTACTGCTCTCTGCAGGTGGAAGGCCTCCTGCATCATCTTTCTGTGCCCTCCACCACTGTCTTAGTTGGGAATTGCTTGTCCCTGATAAGGTCTGTGCTATGCATAAAGAAAAGGAAGTCTAGTTACCACACAGGACATCAGCAATAGCCCAGTCTGTGGTAGGGTCTCTATGGCCCTTCCCTAACCTCTACAGCAACAGAAATGCAGAACACAGGGCCTCATGTGGGAGGAGAGGTTAACCAAGTCTCACTGCTGTGTTAGGTATCCTCAAGCCGGCCCTTAAAGGCAGCTGCCCTCTTCCAGATGACTGCTTCATTTATCTTCCATCACCTGCCCACCCACCCCTCAAACCCACATATTCTTATCCTCACCATTCTTGTCTTTTTTCCTAGCTCCAGAAGGTTCTAGAGTCTGTCTTCTTTAATGCGTTCTTTCTGGCCAATCCTACCCTTCTAAAACCCCACAGACGGGTCGCTAGGTGACATTCAGTGATCCTGGCCATCTAAGACATCCAGCTTATTTTTAGGATCTCAGGGTTATTGCTAACAGTGTTTTCTCTCACTCCTGCACACCACAGTGGGCATGAAGAATCCACGAGGTGGGGAGAAGAGACCTAGGCCCAAGATTTACATCAAAGCCCACTGTCACAGCCTCGTTACTCCATCAGGAAATCATGTTTGCTCTATTTCAAGTAAATCTAGAATCTGACTATTTACCACTAGCTCGCAACTCTACTGAGGTTTTAAACAGCATAACCTCTTGCCTAGATTGCCTGTGTGTCCCTGCCCAGTCCCTTGTTTGTTTTAGAACACACTAATGAGAGCCAACTTTTCAGAACATAAGCTAAAGAATGCCACCTCTCTCCTCAGAGCCCCGTCACGCCTCCCATGTTACCGCAGATGTTCAAGTCGCAGCAGTGACCTGCAGTGACCTTCACAGTCTGTGCCCCCGCCCCCTCTCCTCACTTCTCCAGCCTCGGCCTCTCTGGTTCTCCTTCTCTAGCTCTGCCCCCCACTGGCCTGCCATTCTCCACCATGCTCCCTTTGGAGCCTTTGCTCCAGCTGTTCTCTCTCCCTGGAATGAACGTCCTTTCCCAGAAATCCACCTCGAGGACTCCCTCTCCTCCTTAGTCTTTGCACAAATAGCACCCTGTTTAGGAGGTCACTCTGACTGTCCTACTTAAAAATTACCAACACTTTCCCCAAACTCTTGGCCTCCCCTACACCATTCTGGTTTTTATCTCATGGAGCTGATCTTTTTTCTAAAAAGCTACTACATATTTTCCATATTCACGGTGTTTACTTCTTATCTTCTCTCCGTATTCTAAATTCTGTATGGCAGAGATGCTTCACTTGTGTTTCTCACTGATTCATTTCAAGTACCTAGTTCTCATTAGAACACTTACGCATGAACGCACTATGTGCAGCAAACAACTAAATGCTTCCTATATATTTATAGAGGAAAAAAAAAAATCAAAGAGCACTAAGTCCTTTCTCTGAAGCCCAAATGCACTCCCTGACTCTGAGGCTCCACCACATTGCAAGCCTGAACTTAGTGATCCCCTAGGACACTCCACAGCACTTACCTTGTGGTGGGGTGGGGGCGGGGCCTCCCTGTCCTCTTTGCAGCTCAGTTTATGTGTCTAGACAACAGTGAAAACCAAAAGCAACTCTTTCACAGGTGGATGCGCCTAGTTCTCTTAAGAAGATCTATAGGAGTGTGAGTACAGCCCGCCTGCGCTGTGCCCCAAGGAGAGCCGCAATAATGGAGATAAACACTCGGCTGGTACCTGTAGCTTGGAGTCCTCTTCATCCTTGTAGTAGCACAGCTGCTGCGCCTTCAACACAAAGTACCTCTGCTGCCAGTTTTTCACAATGGACCGCTGCTTCTTCAGCCATCCCATCTTGATGGGCCTTTCCAGAGGGTTGAGGGTGGACGATGCGTGAAAGTTCGCCATCTGCTCACCAGTCATCACGCTCCTGGACCGAGCTACGGAGAGGAACAGACCAGCCGACTGACTGAGGGACATGAAGCAGTGAGTAGAAAGGGAGCAGGAGGTGAGAGGGGAAGCCCCAAGGGGGCTGAGCAGGAGAAGGGCCACAGGCGAGTCCAGTGTAGGGGTCCACATCTGCATCAGAGAAAATCCCCCATGACTCGGACAGGAGCCGAGGGACCTGCCAGCTCCTGATCAGAGCCAGAGCCGGAGCCGGACCAAGGCACATAACAGTCCGGCAGCTGCTGCCGGCCCCCGCATGCCGCAAAGCGAAAGATTGGCTGGAGCCTTCTGAAGAGGAAGTGGCCACAGCATCTGACAAAAGGTGCTTCCTTTTCCTGCGTGGGAGTTAGTATCTGACAAGAGAGAGGAGAAAATAATGCCTCGTTTTCTAAGGGCTGAGGGTGAGTCCTACGCAGCTGCAGAGGCCACCGGAAGCTGCCTGGGCATTCGCCCACAGCAGCCCATTCAGAGGAGCCGCCAGTGTGTTAGTTTGGACCTCACAGTCCAATAGAAGAAGCCTTCTCCAACAGACCCTGCTAACCTCTCAGCCCGTCCACAAGACCAGGCTACAGGGAGCTGGCACCTCCTGAATTTTCCTGCCACATGTCAAGTGCCCTTTTGCCCTCTTGCCACTGAGAGTTTACGCTGGACTGAGGGCCTTTGAATAATGCCTGTGACCTTTCCAGTCAGGTTGTCACTGGCACTAGACCTCTGAATCAGGATTTGAAGCCAGACCCTTCCACCCACTGTGTGGTATAATTGGCTTTTGTCTTCCCACAGAGTTCTGCCTGTCACTTGAGTCCTGACCTGTGCCTCTACATCCTGTCTCCGCAGTGACTCCCACCTACAATAACTCTTCTCTTAATATCCACAGCTTTCCATCAACCCGCCCTAATTCCTATTCAACATTTCCTTCAGATACTCACCTTCTTTCTTTCCCAGGCAGTTCAATAAGGACTCTAAAACTACTTTAGAGCTCCTTGGCATCTTGATTTTGAGGTCATCACCGACACTTGCTAATATTCAGAAGTGGAATCTCCTTCTGCTGGAAACCCTTTTATCCAGTTTTTATTGTTCTTGAGGACATTCATAACATAGCTGAACTAAAGCGTTAACTTCACTCTGACATCACTTTTTTTTGTATCAGGACCTCACACTTGCCAGAAAAGTGCTGTGCCACTGAGCCTCTGACCCTCTGACTCCACTTTTTTCCACCTGATTGGGTCACTTTTTCTGTTCCTTTCTTCTTGACCATGAGTAAACTATACAACTTCTCCCAGCCTCAGTTTCTTTTCTTGTTAAACTAGGATAATCATAGTCTCTACTATATGGAATTGTGGAGATTAAATCACTTACCATAGTTTCTGCTCAAAAGTAAGCATACTCTACTTTTATTTTTACCAACAAGTAATTTTACTTGATCCTACAAGGAAGGAGATTGTCTTTGAGGGCTTCCTCAACTTTTATTTCAAAATATCCTTCATCAACTTTCCTTTCTTCATTTCTGTCTTTATTTAATGCATTTAATTCCCGACTCCCCCCCACCCATTGCTTTTGATTCCTGTCTTTTTATTTTCTTCTAGGCTGGTGGCTTTCAGTTTTATTCATGTTCATGGCATAGTTTGAGTACTAGAATTTTGTACAAAATGATAGTCTTTCTTGCACTGACTCCAGCTGAATACAGAGTTATCATCCTATTTAATGTTTCACCCTTCTAGCCTATAGTGCTGTCTGAAGATAACTTTGCCCTAACTGGGCTCCCTTGACCTTACAAATGTTCGTGTCCCTGTAACATACCCTTATGCCTGGGTTACAGCTTGTAGTCACTCTTTCCTTCTCACTAGAGACCTGGAGAGTTTGCAAAATATACTCAAGGCAATGACCTGTTGAGTGAACATTGTTACAAAAGCACAAATGCTTGATTATAGTTTAAAAAGGCTTTGATATTTTAGTGACAAATTGGCAGCATGATTGAAAAGGGTTTGCTATATATCAGTATATCTTGGCACTGCAGTTAAGAACTGTATTTTAGATCTTGCTCCTTGGTTAGTCAGTGTGTTCAAGGCCTTCCACTGGGGCTGACCACTTACTGTAAGACTATGTAAATGATCCAAAGGCACCATAGGAGGGTTTGAGCAGGGGAGGAGGGTATTTGAAGGACCATATCCATCTCTGTATCTCTATAGGTCAGAGAATGTCCCTTACAAACATTCTTATCTCTTCTGGAAAAACAGCTGATGTAAACAGAAATGAGAAATGTAGTTTACACACAAAACCTCTGGAGGATATGGAAGAATGAGGCAGTCAGATATTCTCCCCCACCACAGTAGCCTCAGTGTGGCCCATTCCAGTGAGCTTTTGTGACCATCCACCTGAAGCAGCGTGAGAAATGGGGGTGGGAATCCTCGCAGGAGTGTAAAAAGGAACCTTCATATGGCTCTGGGCTGAAGCCACCGAATGAGGACAAGAGAGGTGTACATGTGGCCACATGGTGGCTGTGAGAACCCTGGCCCTTTGGTTCACTCCCAGAATCCCACAGACTTTGTTAGGACCATGATGGGAGGCAGGAGAAATGGAGGTCTGCAGCAGTGCGGAAGAAGGGCAGGGGTTCGGGGGAGCCTAAGACATTACAGGTTGAAGATAATGCCCTTAGAACAGAAGTCAGTTGCTGGCGTATTGTTTTGTGCTTACTTCTGGGAAATTTTTCATGCTTTTTCATGGCAAAAACAAAAATAACCAAAACAAACCTCCCCCAGAAGCACCTACGCATTGCAGAATGGCCTGTCAAAAGCAAGAGTAGTGATGAGAAGAGCTTGTGTTCTTAGACCTGAAGAAGAGGGGGCGGGATGACCTTGAGACAGGAAGGCAAGCACCTGTCTGTCTACATACGACAAGGCCTTGACTAACTATTTTATAATGTAAAATGATACCACCCACCATACATCCACCAGTGTTTCTTTTTTGGTACTGGGAATTGAACTCAGGACCTTGTGGTTGCCAGGCAGGCACTTGTGCCACTGAGCTATATCCCCAGCTACCGGTGTTTCTTGAGTGCTTCTTATCTTTTCACCATAACTGGTGTGATCATGGGCCCTGGGGTATGTTTCAAGTTAGAAGATGTGAATGTTTCAATACAAACCTCCACACGGCTGAAATTTAACCCAAACACTAGGGGTGTGTGTTGACAGCTGGGGACTCACTGAGCCAGTGACTAAGCAGGAGAGCTTTCTGTCTCGTATGCAGAGTAATCTCCCGTATTAACCCTCAGCATGGCTTAACAGCCAGACTTTTCAGAGAAGAAAGCTTGGTGGGTCTTGGTTTTGATTAACTTTGTTAGTTTCTTAGAACAATTGCTCTTCTTTTGGGTGTGACCTGTTCCAGGATGAGATAAACAAAGAGACCTGTTACTATTAATGGAGGGGTTTCTCATAAGGAGAATAATAGCCACGATAAGCTTTGCCTGTGAGCCAGTCTCTGCACTCATTGTGCAGGTTCTCAGCCCCTCAGGAAGGTCTGAGCCAGGCATGGGCTGCAGAGAGGGCTGCAGGGCGACCGGGGAGGCAATTTAAGAAAACAGTTGCTCAGTGTTTGCAGAGCGCTCTGCAGCAAGTGGGAAATGAGCATTCCAACCAGGCCAGAAATCCATTATTACTCAGTAAAGAGAAAGAACAAGCCTCTAGCTAGCATTGTGCTGTCCAGGACACCAGCCACGACGAGTGGCTCTATGTACGGTGAAATGAATTAAAATAAATTAAGTTAAATTCATTTCCTCAGTCACACCAGCTGCCTTTCAAGTGTCACGCATGGCTTCTGTACTGGACATCACAGAGAGGACATGTCCACCATCCCAGAAGATTCTGTTGGTCAGCACATCCTGGAATCTGGGTGCTCTCATTCCAAAGCATGGGATGAAATAAGCCGTGAAGGCAGGAGAGCATTTTACTACGTAGACCGGAGGGCACAGGAATCAAGTGGTTTTAGGTGGCAGAGTGAGACTTCAGCCCTGACCTGACAGGCTACAGAGAACCAGTTTGTGTTTCTGAGCAAGGGAGGACCGTAATAGAACACAGACGAGTTATGTAATTGCGCGGTTCATGCTGAAGATGAGGAAGGGTGGCAGGGAGGACAGAAGCCGCAAAAGCAACGCATTCTCAGGAATGCCACTGTTGCAATAGAAGTTAGCTGCTTTGTGCCCCAAATTAGAGCAAGAGAAAATTAAAGAGGGAAGTGTGAACAGAGCAGTCAACTGGGAAACACTATCACTTCCTTTCTTCACCTTCCTAGCGTTTAATACCCTGGCCTGGAAAATAATGGCAAAGCCCCATAAGATCTCCTAGGCACGTCGCCTATCTGCCCTCACCCTGCCCCAGTCTGCCTTCTGCGGTACTTTAGAGGGCTGTGGCCGTGTGACTGAGGAGTAAGTGGCTCCGTCATAGCCGGCGGGGTCTAGGGAAGGTTCTTCTCATTGCACCGACAGGAGCGGTGCTTGGGTTTGGAGCCACATTTGAATGAATTTGAAATGGAGTAACATTCACGTAACTGCAACCCAGGCCTCTCTCCGGAGCTAAACACTTCTAGCTGGTTGCTTTCATGGACCTGAGGGAGATTCTCAGGCTCATCGCATTCTTCACCAAGCTTACCACAGTCCCACTTCTCACCTGCCACCCCTGTCTTGTACTGATAAACGCCTCGTCCTGTTTCGCACCCAGTCTGCCCTGTCTCTGTGATGTGCTCTGAGCGGCATCTTCCCAGCTGGCCAACCAGTCCAGAGCACTGCCCCTTCCCACAGTCAGCGCGGACGTCGTTACAATGCAATCCCTCTCAGGCACAAACTCAAGTTCCTCTCCTGACTAAAGACTTCTCATGACTCCACCACTGCCCTCATGAAAGACAAAGCCCAAACCCCTGCGACGGAGTCTGGATTCTTAGGGCTTTTCCCCCCTACTATTTCCACTTCCTGCTCTTCCTCCACCAGCTTCCTGCATTTTACCCAGGATGATAATGCCATTCCTCCAGCTGGCAGCTCATATCCACCCTAAGCGACTCATTTCAGCCCATGGCCTTGTGAGAAGCCTTCTCAGCCCAGTCAGACACTGCCTCTCCCTACGGCTGCTTCCTCCTCACTGGGAGCACATGTGCATTGCAGTGCTTCTCATCACGCTAGGTTCTTTTCCTTACCCTGTCTTCCCTTTCCCCCCACAGTCTAGAGAGACAACAAGGATGATGCTCTGATGTCTGGGCCTTGCTCACCCTTGTGTCTGGCTGCTCACACAGTGCCTGAAGAGAGGGTAGGTTCAAGTAGCAGCAGTAACAGACTGCAGCTGTGGGTAAGGTTCATCTCTGAGGGCCAGTTTCTACCTCCGTGAAACTGTGATAGTCATGTGTCCTTGTGTGGTGATTAATCTATTAGGATTAGAGATGACAAGTGGGTCATTCCCAGTTTAAACCATGGGCATTAAACAGAAGCTATTCCCACGGATATAGCTCAGTGGCACAGTGCCTGCCTGACAAGCATGAGGTTGTGAGTTCAATTCTTGGTGCCAAAAAAATAAACAGAAACTATTATTACTGTACTGATATTATTATTGTAGTATGGACACAATTTTATGTTGTACTGATATTGTTATTGTAGTGTGGACTCCATTTTATGTTAAATGAAGGGAGGAAGAGACTAAGAAGAGAAAAGGAGGGCGAAAGATGGAAAAATGAAGACTAGATGGGCATCATCCAATAGCCCAGGTGCAAATCCAGAGATCTGAGTTAGGATGGTGCTAGTGAGAAAAGAAAGAGGGTGGCCCTGAGGCAGACAGACAGGCCTCAGCGCTGGATGAATAGCGAGGAGCGGGAGGCAAGGGCCTATGTGAGGTTTGGTTTGAGGGGCTCAGGCGTGCAAGCCTTCCCGATCATCCCTCACCCCCAATGGGCTGAGTCCTCACTACGCACCCCGAGCAGTGCCACTTCCTTGGGGTACAAAGAGCCCTCAGACCCAGCCATGGAAAGTCAGAGAACAAAGTTTTTTGAACAGGCAGGTGAGCCAGGGTCTGGACATGGTGAAGTTTGACAGTGGACTGAGAACTTCACACTTCCCTAGAGTTCTGGTTTTGACAACTGAGCCTTGTGGATTTAGAGAGGTTAGAAGGAAAAAGAGAGGTACAAGCAAAAGCCAGATTCGAGTGACATGAACTTCTCAGACAAGAAAAGTAACACGACAGATGTTAAGAAATCAAACCAGAGGCTGAGCACAGAACAACTAGTGCTGAGGCAAGCACGATCACGTGAGGCTCTGGAGACAAATCCAGTTACAAGGCAGAGCAGTGGGGCTACTTCCCTCTGGACTACTAGGAGAGCTCCACATAACCTATGAGAGTGTGAGGCCAACTGAAAGTCCTTGATAAAGATTTGTTGAATGAACAAAAGAAACATTTCAGAGTGAATTGAGAGCTACTGTCAAGGTGTTTAATGTTTGCGATGAATGTTAGCACCGTCCCTATTTGTGAGGTGTGCCCCTTCAAGCAGAGTGGCCAGCAGAAGACACAATCCCTGCCCTTGTAATAACAAACATTCGTGGTTATTTATTTGTTGAATAATTACCAGGTGCCAGCCACACTGCAAACATTTTTTATATGTCGTTTCAGTGAATACTCTAACTCTATACGGCACCATACTGTCACCTCTATTTTAAAGACAAGAAACTATAGTTCAGAGAAGTAAAATGAGTTGCTCCAGTTAATGGCTAGAATTCTAATTTCAAAGCCCAGTACCAATACTTGGGCCACACAACCCAAAGAAGAGCACATGTGCTAGTGGGGGGGGGGGAGAGAGAGAGAGAGAGAGAGAGGCATCTACATTGCAAAGCAAAGTAGTTAGAGAATAAGAGTGGACAGAGGACAAAACCACAATTCCCAACCTACCACAGGAAGCATCTTATCTTAGTCTGTTTTCTGCTGCTATCACAGAATGCTTGAGATTGGTCACCTGTATAGAACAGAGATCTATTGGCTCACAGTTCTGGAGGCTGAGACATCAAGCACATGCCACCAGCATCTGGTGAGGGCCTTTGTGCTGCACTATGCCATGGTGAGAGGGCAAGAGAGCAAAAAGGAGGAGCAGGAGAGTAAGGTAGGGCCACACTCACTTTTATAATCACCCACTCTCATGATAACTAACTCACTCTTTTTTTTTTCTCCGGTACCAGGAGCCAAACTCACGACCTTGCGCTTGCCAGGCAGGCGCTTTGCCGCTGAGCTAAATCCCCAGCCCCTAACTAACTCACTCTTAAGAAAATGACATTCCATTCACAAAGGCAGAGCCCTTGTGACCTGATCACCTCCTATTAAGTCCTCCTTCCCAAAAGGGTTGCATTAGAGATTGAATTTCCATGACCTTTGGAGACACATTAACTGTAGCACATGTGCCTCAGCCCCAGCCACTCTGCCTCAATATTAAGCATCAACAAGATTCTCACCAAAGCCAGGGGCAACAAGGCGTGGGAAGGAGGCAGACCAAGTTAATTCTGCACGGACCAAGTGTGCGGGGCCACACAGCAGCCTGTCAGGTGAGAACGCTGCTGGGAGCCATTGCCGCTGCCTCCTGGAAATGATCAACATAGAACCACCCAAACCTGCGCATACCCTCCCTCCCCGGGGCACAGGTGTGCTGCCCCTCCCGCATGCATGCCCTCCACTGTCTTGTGATCAGACTGTGCAAGGAAGGGGCTCGTTTCCCACCCAGAAGAAAATGAGGACATTTGACCTTAGAGCCTCCAGGCTTACTTTTTAAAATCCCTTTTCTGTCCGCAAAGCAAACTGCCCTCCATTTAAAACACCCACCCTTTAGGGGAAGTGGAAGAGCCTTTAAAGTCTTTTCAGCTTAAAACTGATCGTTTGGACTTTATGATCAATTTATCCTCTGACTCCTTCCCTGTGCTTTTCATTTTTTAGTTCCAAATTCAGTTTTTTTACATGAAAAATCACCCCTTATAAAATGCAATGAGCTGTGAGGCTAACAACAGTCAAGTAGCTTTCTCCATATGCTTTGAAATTAAACATGGGGCTTGCCAGGGTATCCGTCCTTCGGACAAATTTGGGTAACTTAATTCCTTGAAATATCTAACAATGGTTCCCTGAATGCCTGCCTCAGTACCCCAGATCAAAGTGGATTTAATTTCCCCGTGGACTATAGAAGTAATTTTCATTGTTTGACAGATAAGTGCTGCATACTGAAAGAGGAAATTCTGCTTTGGAAAGGAATTCAGCACAGACAGCTATGTCTTCTTGCCATAAAAGGTAAAAGCACTCTCGGTAGCAATATGAAATATAGTGACAGAGGGAGACAACTGTGTGTGTGTGTGTGTGTGTGTGTATGTGTTGGAGAACTGAGGGAGAAGGAAGACTGACTTTTTTTTTTCTAGCGTCTCTAAAAATCTAAGATAGGAAAAAGGGTTGAAAGTGTTCACACCCTGGGGCCAATTCACTTGGTCCAGATTACTTCTCTGGGACACTCCTCGCAAGTGCCCACTTGGGTCTTTCCAAGGTATCCCACTGGTATTTACTTTCTGGGGCTTTGGTGTTTCTTAGCTGTTTAGAATACAGTTGCCTCTTGTGGGTCTGTGTGTCTCCATCAGTTGCAACACCTCACCCCAGCTTTCTCTGCCTATCTCTGCATAACAGGAAGCCAAATGCAATAACAAGAAACTTGCAGAATTGTGAACACTTCCTAGTAACCACTGCCCTAGAGCTGCCTCTTCCTCAGCACAAAGCAAAGTGAAGATTTGGCAACCGGTGGGTAAAATTAGGCTAAGTTGACAATGCTGCTGAGTAGCTGCACGTATGGAAACTGTGGGCTTTCCCAGGCTGGAATTTAGGGAAGAATAATTCACATCATGGAAGATTAATGACCACTGCAAGCTCTAGTCCACGGTATGATAAGACAATTAAGAGAAATAGCGAGGCCTCTGTTGTCAAAGCCAGCCATTCATGTTGGTAAGGGGTTTTGCTTCATTAGTCACTAACATTCACAAATAGTGCATTAGGATGCTTTGTGTATTTGTATTTTATAAGCATGATTGAGGACCCTGCATTTCCCAGTAAGAATCCTGCCAGAGCAGCAATAGCCTGGGACTGGCAGCCACAAACAAGCCCAGGACCCTGGGAGGCTGCAAGTCTAGCCCTTCATACGATGCCACTCCAGCCTCACTGTGCTTTGGGAGTAGTGAATCTAGTGTTAAACTCTACTGACCCTGTAAACAGTGAACAGTGCTTGCAGTAAGATGGACCTGTGATACAGTCTGATGAAAAGAATCCGTTAAAAATTGAGGCCATTTGCTAAGGATAGACAGATGATACCAAAAATCTTATTGATGGCCTTTGTTAAGGATCATCAGGGCAGTGCAGTGAGGAAACAAAATATTCATACTTTTAAGGATACCTTAGAGGGAAAAATTACATCATGTCTGGAATTTGCTTGGAAATATCTCAGAGAAGGGAAGGGAAAGGAAAGGAAGGGAAGGGAAGGGAAGGGAAGGGAAGGGAAAGGGAGGGAAAAAATAAGAAAAACAGAGCCAGAAATACAATTAAAACTTAGTAATTTTTGAATTTCAGTACTGGGTGTATACATAGGGATCTGTTATACTTTCTATGATGATATTTTAAATATTTGCATAGTGAAGTCCTTTTTCTACGATCCTCTTGGTCTTATTTTTTTTCCACACATCTGCTATTGCCCTGAACTTCAACTTGCCCCTTTTGTCAGGCCTGGATTTCCAAACCTGCTTCTCTTCCAGCGCACAGCAAATGACACTACCCAGATGTTCCACCATACACGTACGCACCCCTCCCAGCCCCTCCACTTCCCCCTCTCTGTCATTTTATCAGTTAATGAATGGGGCTCCTGGTGTGTCCGATGTGGACAGTGTCTCCTGGAAAGTCAACTTTGCTCAAACGCTTTGTGGTGGAGAGGAGAAGACAGCAAAATTCGAGCAGCAGGGGAATCTCTGAGGGAGCCCAGGAAGAAATGATCGTCTGGAATTCTAGGGGGGTTGACCTCCCGGATAGATATGGACTATATATATGTATATATGAGAGAGAGAGAAACAGTGCTTACAGAATGCAGACTTTCTGCCATGATTCTGCCCCTGACATCTGATAGTTTGGTTTCCTCTTCAAAGCTGTCAAACTTTTATCAGCTGTGTGAAAAATGCTTTAGGGGCTTTCCCTTTTATCACCCGAGGCCTTCACAAAAATGTTAGGACGGATTCTGTATACGTCTTCAAGCAACCTTAGTGGCTCTGTCTGACAGACTCTCTCAGAGCTCACACTTGGCTTTTGCTCTGACACATTGTTTTGCGGCTGGCCACTCCTTCACAAGTTCTAAGAGAAGAAACCATTCTTTCTTTCCTTAAGCCAGTCACCACTGGATGACAAACTGAGCTTCAAAGGACTGGCTGCAGAGGCTGAAGAAGCAGAAGTTATGCATGGGACCAAAGAAAATGGAAGAAGAGCCATTACTCAGCAAACTGACAAC
Organism: Chinchilla lanigera; assembly: GCF_000276665.1. Taxonomy (NCBI): domain Eukaryota; kingdom Metazoa; phylum Chordata; class Mammalia; order Rodentia; family Chinchillidae; genus Chinchilla; species Chinchilla lanigera. The sequence goes on from NW_004955424.1 coordinate 16,218,441, forward strand.
ATGACAGCCAGGACTTGCTCCCAATTCTGGGCAACCCTGGCCTGGCCCATCTGATAGTAAGAGACCTTCTCAAAATAGAAAAATAACTCATAACATTTGACTTGGGTTGTTTTCCCACTGTGATAAAAATATGTGTAACATAAAACTTACTTCTTAATCTTTCTAAGTGTAGGTTAAATAATCTCACACTGTGGTGCAACCATTACCACCATCCACCTCCAAAACTCTTTGTATCATGTAACACTGAAACTCTATACCCATAAACAGTAACTCCCCTTTCCCCCTCTTAACTACTGTGGTACTTTCTGTGTGAATTTGTCTTTTCTGGGCAAGGAACACAAATGGAATCATACAATATTTATCTTTTGTGACAGTTTATATTAGTCAGCATAATGTCCTGAATGTTCACTCATGATGTAACATACTACAGAAATTTCTTCCTCTTAAAGACTGACTAAATATTTCCATTGTATGTATATAGCATATTTTGTTTAACTATTCATTTGTTAATGGATTCTTGGATCATTTCTGCATTTTAGCTATTAGATATTTATATGCAGTGCTTCTGGGAACGTGCTATATAAATATCTCTTCCGAACATTGCTTTCAGTGTTTTTAGTGTATAACTTGAAATGGGATTGCTGAATTATATGGTAATTTTATTCTAAGTTTTTGAGGAAACACCACACTGTTTTTTACAGCGGCTTCACAGTTTTACACTCCCCATAACAGTACATAGAAGTTCCAGTTCCTCCGTCCTCGTCAACATGTTATTTTCTGGTTTTTGTTTTGTGAACCAAATTGTTTCTTAGCAGTAGCCATACTCATAAGTATAAGGAGCAGTCTCATTGAAATTTTGACTTGCATTTCCTTAATGATTAGTGATGTTGAACATCTTTTTGTACCTACTAACCATTTTTACATCTTCTTCGAAGAAATGTCTGTTCAAGCCTTTTGCTCATTTTTGAAATGAGGAGTTTTATTTTGTGAAGGATTTTGCTGTTGTTTTGTATGGTTGGGATTTTTTCCTTGGGGGGGGCTATAACTTTAGGAGTTATCTCTATATTCTGAATATCAGTCCTTTATCAGATGTATGATGTTACAGAATAGTACAGATATTTTTCCCATTATAAGTTGCATTTTTACTCCATTGATAGTGTCTTTTGATGTACAATTTAAAATATTTTATGAAGTCTAATTTTCCTATTGTTATCTGTGTCTTTGGAGTTGTATCTATGAAATCACTGTAAAATCCAATGATTTTTTACCTATGGTTTTTTTTTTTCTGTGTTTTGCTCAAAGAGTTTTGTAGTTTAATATCTCTATTTTGGTAATAGGTTCAGTTTGACTTAATTTTTGTGTATGATATTAAGCAAGGGTACAACTTGTTTCTTTTGGATGTGGGTATCCAATTTTCCTGGTACCTTTTTTGAAAAGACTGTCTCATACTCATTGAATAGTCTGGATCCCTTGTTGAAAACATTTGGCCATGCATGTGAGGTTTATTTCTGGACAATCTATTCTAATCCACTGGTCTATATGTCTGTCTTTATGTTAGTACTATACTGTTTTAATTAGTATAGCTTTGTAGTAACTACTGTAGTAATTAATATAGCTTTGTAGTTGAGTACCAGGAAATATGAATCCCCAAGCTGTCCTTTCAAGACCGTTTGGCTCATTAAGGTCACTTGAGATTCTATTTGAATTTTGCTATCTCTATAAAAAGTTATTGGGATCTTTATCAGCATTGAAAAAAAAAATCTCTACATTCCTTTGAGTATTGTTGACATCTTAATATAAGTTTTCTGATCTATGAACCTATTTATTCCTGAACCTATTTCTCTTTCATTCTTTCAGAACTGTTTTATAGTTTTTGTAGTATTTCACCTTCTTGTTTAATTCCCAAATATTTTATTTTTGATGTTAATATAAATGGAATTGCTTTCCTAATTTCCTTTTTGGATTGTTTACTAACTAGATCCTGCTAATTGCTTATTGATTCTAGTAGTCTTTGGTGGGAATTATTAGGATCTTCAATGTGTAAGATCATATTCTTTTCAAATAGGGATAATTGTATTTCTTCCTTTCCAAGTTAACTATCTTTTAGTCCTTGTCAGTTGTTCTGACTAGAACTTCTAATGTATGTTGAATAGAAATGCAAAAAGTGCATATGCTTGCCTTGTTCTGATCTCAGTATTTTACATTTCTCTGCTTTCAGTATTTCACACTGGATATAATACTCCCTATGAGCTTTTCCTATGTAGATTTTATTATGTTGAGATAGTTTCCTTCATTTCCTTGTTTCTTGGGGACTTTTATCATGAAAGGATATTAAATTTTATGCTTTTCCTACATCAATTAAAATAAGTATTCTTTTTTTTTTCTTTCACTCTGCTAATGTAGTGCATCATACTGACTGATTTTTCTATGTGAAATCAACTAGTAATGCTGGTAATAGATTCCATCTCATCATGTATAATCTTTTGCTATGTTATTAAATTCAATTTGCTAGTATTTTGGTGAGAATTTTTTTCTCAGTGTTACAGGGGATATTGGTCTGTTGTTTTCTCATATGATTTGGTTTTTTGTGGGTTTTTTTTTTTGCTATTATTGTTGTTTTGTTTCTGTTGCTATAGATTGGACCCAGGGGTGCTCTACAAATGACTTACACCCAAGCCTCTTTATTATGTTTTTAGGTTGAGACAGAATCTAACTAAGTTTCCAAGGCTGGTCTTAAACTTGGGTCCTCCTGTCACAACCTCCCAAATAGACTGCCAGACCCACTTTGTGGTCTTTTTGACTGGTTTTGCTATCAAGACAATTCTGATTTTGTAGACTGAGTTAGGGAGTTTTCCCTCTTAAATATTTTGGAAAAGAGCAAACAATTGTTAATTCTTTAAATACTTGATAGAATTCACTGGTGAGGATCAGATATTTTCTTCATCAGGATGATTTTTAACTATTACTTCAATCTTGTTACTAGTTATAGGTATATTCAGATTTTATATTTCTTCATGGGTTAGCTTTGGTAGTTCTTTTATGGAATTTTTCATCTAGGTTGTCAAATTTATTGGTATACAATTGCTCATAATACTATCTTACAATCCTTTCTATATCTGCAAAATAAATAGTAATAATCCCACTCTCATTTCTGATGTTAGTAATTTGAGTCTTTGTTTTTCAATAGTCTATTTGACTTATGGTATGTTAATTTTGTTAACTGTATTGATCTTTTTGTTAATGTATAATGTCATTCTTTGTCTCTTGTGCCATTTTATATTTAAATTTTTTTATATTAATGCAATCACTCTTGCTGCCTTTTTACTATTTGCATGGGATATCTTTTTTATCTTTTTTCTTTCAATGTAGTTGTATCTTTGGAACTAAAGTGAGTATCATATAGACAGAATATTGTTGGATCATATTTTCTTATCCATTCTGTAAATCATTTAAAAAGAGTTTAATCCCAATTACATGTAAGTCACTACCTATAAAGAGCAACTTCTGTGATTTGCTCTTTATTTTCTGCATACCTTAGAGTGATAAAAATCTATTTTGTAAAATGTGATTTTTATGCCTTTCTGAGGCCAGAAAAGGAGGCTCAGGGTTCAGAGTGACACAGGAAATCTGTGTTTGTAAGGCCTAAGTGTGTGGGTGTGTTCACGTGGGCAGTGCTAGGGATGAAAACAATGAAAGAAAATGTATTAAGCCATTGCAGACATGAGTTTAAAGAAGGAAAGAGTCTTAAATGTTTATGAAATGTGTTTAGTATCCTAAGAATATCCAGATTATTAAAAAATGCCTCTTGACACCAAAAGCACAATTCCTAAAAGAAATATTTAATATTAGATTTCATTAAAATTTAAATTTTTGGTTTGGAAAGGTACTATGAGAATGAAAAGCAAGTAATGGTTTGGATGAAAATATTTGCAAATCACATATCTGACAAAATATCTGTATTCAGAATAAAGACTCAATCTTCAACAATGAGAAAACAAATAATTTCTTAAGTGGGGAAAATATATGAACAGATACTTCACCACAGGAAAAGATGCCAGTCACCACTAGCTATTAGGAAAATGTAAAGTAAAAGTACCTTCATCCACCTCATTCATTTTGGTAGCCCAAACAAATAAAGAAATATAGTCACGGCGTTTCCTTCCATGAGCAAGACCTCTTAACTCAAGAAGCACTGGGTTTTAGTAAAGGACCAAGCAAATGTTAGGCAAATTGCTGTGTTTAAAGACTTCACAAAGAGGTTCTCTTATGAAAAGTAGTAGAAAGTCCACTAGTGTGCAGAACATCTGTTATCTAGTCTTCATTCTGCAACTAACTTACTGCATTCGTATTCAGGCATTTCACATAATCTCTCCATGTTTTTATTTCCACATTGTTTTAATAAGATTGTGCCTGCAAGAAACATGAGTCAAGTTGATTTAAGATAGATAGCGAGACAGACAGACAGACAGGAATATACATATATAATGGTTCTCACCCGAGGGTGGCTTTACCACCAAGTATACATTTGGCAACATCTGGAGATATTTTATTTTTGTTTGGCACAATTGAGAGGGCTGCAATTAGCACAGAGTGTGTAAAGTCCACAGACACTGCTAAGACCTGGATAGTCTTGTGTGGTAGATTGACAACTAGTGGTCAACTTATAACCCCCGCCTGAACTGAGTAAGCATGGTGCTGGGTGTGGGAGACCCACCTGGGGCCTGTTGCCTGCAGCATAAGAGGCAGAACTGGAGAAGAAGAGGCTAGGCTGTTGGGAGCAGAGATAGGCTGTTGGGAGCTGGTAGAAGCTGTAAGGAGCTGTTGGTTGTTTTGGAGAAGCTCGTCATGCTCGCTTTCCTGATGAACTTGGCTGTTTTCATCCTCCGAGGAGCTCAGGACTTCATTGACACTGAGAATGGCTTTGGTTTGCTTTGGTGGAGCTCTGGTCCTCTCTTTGAGCATCACTTCCTGGCTCTGGAGGGGAAGATGGTGCACTGCCGGCCTCCTGAGAAGCTTGCTGCATTGGCTTCCCTGATGGGAACTCGGCCATCTGGATTATCAGAGGAGCTCAGGACCTCACTGTTGCTAAGGATGGCTGTGGTACTTTTCGGGGAAGCTCTGGTTCTTCTGAGTGTCACTTCCTGGCTCCAGTGCAGATCCCTCAGCCTGCTAGCACAGATCCTTTATCCTGCTGGTGCAGACTTTCTAGATTCCCCCACTCACCTTGGGCCTTCACAGCACAAACCAGGCCTGCATGAGATATTGTTATAGGTTCTGGGCCTCCAGTTGGATTCGTGGGAGGCATTGTAATGAGCTCTAGGTCTTAAGCTGGACTCATGCAGGACATTATCGTGGGATCTAGGCCCTCAGCTGGGTTCCTTGGTCTTAGTGTGTGGACAGATTTCCTGCATTCTTTTGTATATCATTCTTTGGATGACTATTATAAATAATCATATAAAATGTGTGTCCTGTATTATATTGTTCTCCCTTGCAAAAATATCCCCCAAACAGGTTTTGAGTTCTCAGTAGAACTTATGGCCTCTTCTTAACACCTTAAGATCTGCAGGATTTAGTTCCAAATTCCCATTCTCTGTGAACCTCAGACCAAGAGAAACTCAGCCCAAGTCCGCTGTTTGTCCTCTTCTGGTTGGTTGTATTCACGCAGCCAAGTTTACAAAGTTGAAGCTTAAGGCTTTCCATAGTGACTAGGCTGGGAGCCCTCACAGAGGCAGAGGCACGAAAATAACACCCCCTCCAAGCTCTGTTACATTGACCAATAAAGGAGTGAGAATGTCACCTACCTTCTAGAAGCCTACCATTAAACAAATGGTGGTGGACCCCAGGTAATTTAGAAAATGAGTGACAGATCTTTATGATAGTTCGAAGTTTTACTCCCCTAGAGATATGTGAATAACAATTTTGCTGCCTGCCTTTTATGATATAAGGATCAAGTGAGGCGACTGAAAAGACAAGAAATCCCTGACCCAACACAGCAAGTGGGGTCCAAAAACATCTGAAACTCCAACCTCCTATGACACACGGTCACAGCATTTTAAAGCTGAGAAAATGCCAACCATCATCATCCTGCACAGCTTGCTGTGGGGCAGCTGCAACACAAAATCTCTCCAGAGCCTGGGAAGCTTTGCTGCCATCCGGTGGTCACTGTCAGCTTCAATTCACACATCTATGTACAGGATGGAGTCCTGTGCCTGGCTGGGACAGGCAGTTCAGCAACAAGAATCTATTCTAGGAATTCCATTCGGTGTCACTTTCTGACTGGCCCAGACCCAGAAAAAGGAAGAATGTGGAAAAGACAAGACTGTGGGCTGGGGAACCCAAATTGTGCTTCCTCGCTGGCCTAATCTTTTCCTCCACAGTCCTCTACACACAGCACCCAGAAAATAGCCTGGGCAGACCACAGGAGCGGGCCAGAGGATGGGAACCATTGTGTCGTATCTAGGAACATTTTTACAGGATTCCTTATAGAGGGGTTCTCCTGAATTTGAAAACATAAAGCAGTGGGGTTTTTTCACTCTTTTGTGGTTGACTATACAGACCCATAAGTTTCATTTTGGTAGATTCATACCTGCACATAACACACTGTACCGTGATTATTTTTATTCTCCATTACACTCTTGCCACCCCAATTGCACATTTTGCAGAGATTTCATTGCATATGATTACAGACTTTGAGCATCTGTATACGTACATAATTCTTCATTCTATTTTAGGGTTGCGAGTTCATTGAAGCTAATCTATGCACACAACAGGAAAGACAGAATATAAGCACAATGTAGACCAAATTGGGGATCAAAGCATGTGACTCTGACATCATTTGGAACAGAAAAGAAAAATGGCAGAGGTGGGCACAAGAAAGGAAGAGGGAGGCTGTACTAACTGGGGATAACAAGCTCCCTACTGTCCTCTAAAATGTGCCAAATGCCCATGGGGTTCTCTAGCCGCATTTATGCATGCTTAGTGTCTTGCATCTTTCCTCTTTCACCATTAAGCGTGGTTCTCAGTTTTATGTGCCTGAGGCTTTCCTAGTCTTTTCCATTCTACTCAGGTGTCCATCCAGAGTCCCTGGCACATCAGTAGAGAAGCTTGAGTTGGGAGCAATAAAACTGGCTACGAGGAGGCCCGCAGCCCCAACTCACTGAGTCAGCAAGTCTTCTGGGCTGTCTGAGCTCTGCCTGAGGATGAGAAGTTCTTAATCCTGTGAGATGGGATAAGACCCTGAAATACTGAAGGAGTTGGAGTAGTACACAGTTTTTGAAGTCTGCAATGTTAGTCTAAAAAAGTCCTTCTAGGAAACTCCACAACCAATTCATACATAGAACCAGTGAAATAAGTGTCAGGCGGTTTTGCTGAGAGAAGGGTATGACCTCTTTTCCCTGGGTCTGCTGATAAATGACATCAGTAACAATTATTCATATTCTCCTATATTATAAACAAAAACCTTTCACCTTTATTACTACCAATACCCTAAAGTGTGATTTTTTTTTTTACCCCACTGACTATTACCCACGACTCAAAACTATAGGATATAATGCTTTACTGTTCACTTTTAGAGAAGAAAAACTTAAAAGTCAAAGCCATCCTGATAAAATAACATAATTTCAAACTACTCCAGGTCCCCCATCCAAGCTGATATGGACATGGCCAATGTGTGTGCCTCTGTGTCTTGCAGAACTTACAGCTGTGAATCCCAATCTTTGTTTCATATGTGGCCACTTAAGATCTTATAAAAATTGAAAACTGACATAATAAAATGAGATATGTAAATGTATCAATTTCCTAAAATGAATGTAATTGTTATGTGTCACAAACATACACTAATAAAAATTGTACAATTGAAAAGGAAATTAAAATGTTAAAATTTTAAAAACTGAGTATATACATCATACCCCAGCTACTCAAGTTATAATCTCTGGAGTTGAATTTAGGCAGAGGATCTTTTAAAATCTTCCCAAGGGAGCCAAAATTTAGAAGGAATTAATTAGGGAAAGGTAGACATTGTTCAGCTCAGAGCCTGATGCTGCCTTTGCAAGATTCCCTTGAACCCTCCGGCGCTGCTCATCACAGTCATGAAAGTGTTAACAAGTACAGGCACTGGGGAGCTTGCGGAGAATGAATTAACAGCCATGGAAAATGGAGGCTGGGAAATGGTTGAGAAGCTACAGCGTGATTGAAGCCTGAAATGGAGCTAAGGGAAGAGGGGATTTGTGATTTAGGTAGGAGACAGAATTAATAGGACTGTTGGTGTACCTGTTTGGGTAGGAAGAGGTCCTGAGGTGAAGGATGGGCTCAGAGAAGACACAATTCCTAGGATCTAAAGTGATGGAGTATCGAGATTGGCTTTGATTTGCAGAGCTTGCGCAAAATGGAAATGTGGAACCCCTTGTTCAAAATCATTAAGACTCACTTGATGGTAAACCAGAACATTAAGCCCAACATGGGATCCTGTGTGACTGAGCATGGGTTGCAAGCCTACACAGCCATTCCTGAAAAGGAGATTTGGGTTATTAGACAGAGCAAGGAGTGGCCAACACAGGGGGCATACGAACAGATGAGCAGAGTGGAAGGCCACTGACTAATGACATCGGTCTCTATGAAGGACCCACACAAATGCTAGCTCAGATCCTTTTTTAGATTTTCCTACTAGTTAGAGAACTCTTGGACACTATATGAATGGCAGAATATGTCTCTGAAACCTGTAAGCACTAACTAGCTGTTGAAGTACTGAGGACATCAGGAACTTTGGAGAAGTATTTGGCAGAAGAGTCTGTGGAATGGGCCCACCTTGGTGCAGAAGAGGGTTATGTGTAAACTCTGCAGTGACAGCATATGACCACAAGCTCTGGTCCCCTGCAACATCTCCCAAAGTCATAAGACTTAATTCTCTTTGAGAGTTGCCCACCCTGAGGCCACCACTGGGAAACTGCATAACTAAGGCCTCTCTAGTCACAGTTGCCCTGGAGACTGCTTCCTGAAGCTGATGGGAAGCCTCATGGGTTCTTGTGCACCAGTATCAGCAAACAAGGAGTCACAAGAAGACACCTCTAATGGCTTGTATACAGATGTCCCCCAAAGCCTCATGCAGTGAGGTGGGGCTTTTCAGAAGTGGCTGAATCGAGAGTGTGTGCTGCTGGGACCAAGGATGTGATGCTGGATTGATTCATGGTTTGATGCTAGGATTAAATCTGATACCCCTCCCTGGGTATCAGTGCTACAGCTTTAAGGGTAGGTAGCCTGGATAAGATATAAGGGACCAAAAGAAGGTCACTGCTTGTTGTTTGTTGCTTACTGCTTTGCTGCCATCTGCCTTCTACCTTCTGCCTTCTGTCTGCCATAAACTGTTCCTCTTCTGTGATTGTTCTCTGCCATGCTACCCTGCCTTGGAGCCAGCCAACTATGAACTGAAACTTCTTTGAACTCTGAGCCAAATAAACCTTTCATCCTTTAGCTTTGGGTGTTGGGCGTTTTGTCTTAGCAATGAGTAAAGTAACTAAAACACCACCCACCATTTACCGCCACTTCTAGGTGGCATTTGAGTAAATCTAATTGGCACAATCTAGTTCCAGGATCCTAAATGCAAGGGGCTGAGTGGTTAGCTTTCTACCCTCCCTATGAAGAGGGCAAGTCTAGTGAAAGAGTCTAAACAGCAACTCTTGTCATCAGAAATGGACCAGCAAAGTAATTACCTTCTGAATCTGAACTTGACACATTCCCCTTGGCTGCTGGTTTGTGGCTGCTGAAAGCTGACTTGCAGGGCTTTCGATAGTGTTCTCCTGGTAGGTATATCAGTTACCCACTTATGCTAACCAATGATACTCCAAAACATAAGTATCTTGATATTTGTGTTTCCCAAATAGTTACTGTTCTCATGCTCGCTAATAAATATGAATTGGATTTTTCCCTAAGGAAGAAAATAAAAACTAAAATTATGCATTTTTCCTGTAGCTCTCAATATTAAAAGCCTTCTGTGTGTCTGAGTTAGGTGTTTCTGGTCCCTAGACGTTGAAAAAGAGAACCAATGTCCAACTAGAGAGAAGAGGGAGAGAGAAGGCAGGTGAAAAGAACTACCCCCATACCGTGCAGCCCCCTGAATCAGAAATGGGAATTCTTTGGCCACATTTTCATCTCAGTCCTCAAGAAGACTTAAACTACAGGAGCAGCCCTGTAACTAAGACGCTGACCTCCCTCAGGAATAGCTAAGGATCAGTCACCCACGTGCTGGTCCAAATTAGCTTCAGAAACAGAAAAAGTCTTACTTCCCTCTCAGAAAGAAAGTCAGAATTTTCTCTCCAACTCAGTGGATTTCCATCATTAATGACAGAAAATATAAAATAATAGAAATATTAAAGAAAATGTTCTGATCTTATTATAAGTCATTTCACTAGGGCAAGGGATGTGAGCAGGGCACAGGCTGGACCACAGATATTCCACAAATATCTCCTTGGCACCTCCAAAAACCAGACATGTCCTTGTCTTTGGATGACCTACGAGTGAAGAAAACAATAAAGTCCTGCTTCAAGGAGATTACAGTCCAGTGCACAAACGTGAAAAAAAAGAGCTTTTCTGCCTCAAATACTGTTGTGGAGAAAAATAAAGATAACGGGGTGACAAGAGGCTGGAGCCAGGGGAGCTAGTTACATTGTGCTGGATGCTGCGGTTAAGAAAGACCACTTTGGAGAGATAGCTGTTGAACTAAAGCTGAATGGAGTGGAGGAAAAATCATGGTATAATCCAGAGACCGGCTGCTGAGGGAGCACAGCATACGAACGGGCCTTGAGATAGCTACAAGCAAACTGGCTGTTTCCGGAACTGGAGGATGGGTGTGGTGAGCATTGTGTGAGAGAAGCCAGGGAACAACAGAGCCCGGGAGGCGGGGCAGAGTCCCGGCCCACAAGTAGGGATCAGGATTTTGAACTGTATTCTAAATACGCTGATGATTTTAAGGAAGAACGGACACAATTTGACTGCTGCTTTCATTTTGCTTTATTTTAAAAATAAAAGAAGGAAAACATATTAACAGACAGACATCCATTTACAAAATAGCATAAGAACAATACAAACAAAACAGTTACAGACAAAGTTGTAGGAAATTAACCATGGTTGTTGTATTACTTACTGATATCTTCAAAGTGGTTTCTCAGGAAAACAAATAGAGACATACAAGACTGATCAAACAAGTAATCATTAACTGTTCCTTTCTGTAGAGCAATAGAAGACAGTAAGACAACTATGTTAGCTATCCTGTATATACATAAAAGCTGTCGAGTCTGGCTGTGGTGGAATGACTACATGATACAAAACAACAGTGGGGACAGGGAGACTAGAGAGCAAACTACTGCGATAGGCAAGGCAAGAAATACTGGAGTTCAGAGGTAATGGAAATAACCAAGTTAGAGACACATACTGGTGATGAAGCCAGAAGATTTTCCCAATGGATTAGATGTGGGATGCGAGGGGGGAAAATGAGAAGAAGCTGACTCCTGGTTTGCAGCCAGAGAGACTTGACGTACACCTAGATCAAGTCAAATGGATGGGAAGAAAGATTTCAGCACCGTGTTGGTCAGGTGGGAGAAAGGAGCTCGTGAGGCATCCAAGGAGAAATGCCTTGCTTGACAGCTGTGGGGCTAAGGATAAAAGTGCAGGTGGATTTGAAAGCCACAGGAAAGGACAGTATCTCCCAGGTAAAGTAAGACACAGAGAAGGCTAGCTGCTGAACCTTGAGACCAGGCCAGCTTTATGGACCTGCACCCTGTGCAGCCGCAGAGGGTCCTCCCGTAGAAAGTCTCTGCACCTAGTTTCCTGCTCAGCTGCCACTATCTGGAAATTCTTACTGCTTTTTGAACAAAGGATCTTATCATTTCATCTTGCACAAGACCCCAGAAATGACATACTAGCAACGGCTGCCTAGGGCAGCTCAGTGATAAGAGGTCTAATAGAAAAGGACCCTCCATCAAAGCAGACTCAGGAAGCATGGCCAGTGAGGTCAAGGAGAGTCAGGAGCGTGGTATCAAGGAAGCCTTGAAGGGTAGCTATTTCAAAGAGAAAATGGCTAACTACATCAAATGCATCAGTACAGGTGAAGAAGATGAAGACAGAGAATTCATCTTCACTTGCCAATATATGGCTGTTATGGTTTATGTCTGGGTGTCCCCCAAAGCCATGTGCAGTCATGGGGTGGGCTTTAGAGTTTATGATTGACTCATGGTCCAATGTTGGAATTAAGGATGTGGTTTGCATACAATGTAAGGGAGAAAAAGAAACTGCTTGCCACTGCTCCTCCCTTTTGCTCTTCTTGTTTTGCTATCTTCTGCTACCATGAACAGTTGCCCTCTGCCAAGTGCCATTCTGCCTTGGAGCCAGTCAAGCATGGACTGAAACCTCCACAAACTGTGAGTAAATAAACCTTTCCTTCCTTAATTTGGGCATCAGGTATTTTGTCTCAGCAAGGGGAGAAAAGTAACCAAGACAATAGCCCATGAGTGACTTTGACTAGAACCTCCCTAAGGGAGTGGTGTGCACCAGTGCTTAATTTGGCTGGCTGCTACATAAGAAGCCACTGTGTCCATCACTAATATTTGATGGCCTGTGACAGGCATACCAGTGCAGGTCCCTGTGTTCAAGCCAGTTTTTCCCTTTTGACCCAAGCTCCATTTCTCACAGTGAAGACCCTCATGCACATGGATATGGACACTGCAGCCTACAGGTTCAGCTCTATCTGTGCTTCTTTATAGTCAGCTATCTTTGTGACAATTACTGCACAAACCAGTAAAGCACTCTTGCAACACTTGGCCAATTGGGTGGAGAATTTCATAGACCCTGGTGATCCAAGAGGCTGAAATGGCACAGAGTTTAGGTGAGGATGCTCCCTCAGACAGATTTCTAAACCATAAAAAGGAGAGCAACTAGAACAAGACCAGAGGAAGATATAAAATACAGGTATCCGGACAGGAGTCCCTGTTGTTCTTTTCTAAGGGTGGAACTAGAGGTGAAGAAGCGCATAGATGAAGCCCTTGGTGGTAAGAAAATGTGGTAATTCTCACTCAGCAGCAAATACTTTTCTTCATGATATAAAAATGAGAGTGATAGCAGGAGGAGGAAGTGTTAAGGTCTTCAGAAGCAAAAATACTGGACCTAAGAGCTTTGGAGAAAAGGAAACACATTTATTATGTATTACTTTTTGAGTGATAGTATTGCTTTCAAAATTCATGTTGAAACTAGCAGCAAGCAGCATGGTCTTTGAGAAGGGACTAAGGTCATGTGGCTCTCCGCCTCGTGAGCCCTCCTGAATCCCTTGCCTGATGAGTGGGACTAGGGCCTTATAAGAAGGGTGAGGGAGTCAGTTCTCTTCTGTTCTTTTACCTGTGAGTTCACAGCATTCCTCTTCTTTCACCCTTCCATCCCTTCTACCATGACAGTGCCATCTATAAGGAATAGGTTTTCACCCGACAAAAACACCCTAACACCTTGATCTTGGACTTTCCAGCCTCCAGCACTATGAGAAAGAAGTTTCTGCTTTTATAAATTACCCAGTGTAATTTATACACTGGGTATTCTGTTACAGCAGCGTGAAGACCATATGTGTAGTAGTTTGACTCTGTTGAATGCCCACTTAAAATGATACGTAACAAATTTTAAAGCAAATGTAGGAAGCTCAGTGAGCTGTTTTCCTCCAGTAATATTCAACTGCCAAGATATACTGAGGAGGTAGGTCATTACAGTTAAACAAGGTTAGGGGTCTTCCAGGAGGTCATGATGAGGAGAGAAGGCCCATAGATCTAAAGTAATTTGTTCTGCAGTGGCTTTAATGCTAGAGTTAGGAATCTATGGTAAGGAGGATGTAATGGGAAATCAGTCCATAGTGGGAAAATGGTACAACCACTGGCATAGTGGCTCGTTGAGACGATGCCAGGAAATTGCTGCAGTGGGTGAACTGTGTGCATGTGATGTGGTGGTCACAGAGTGGGAACACCAAAAGTGAGATTTCAGAGACTGTACACTTACAGAGGATGACATGGTTTACTTATGACTGTGCACCACTGAGCTGGTTGGAAGAAGTATTATGTAACAACTCCATTAAGTAGGCAGAGCTACTTACCCCATTTTGCAGATGAGGAAACCGAGACACAGACATTAAAATCGACTTACTCCAAGACAAGGAGGTGATAAAAGGCAGTTCTTAATGAAACCCTCATCTGCACTCCCTATAGTCAAGTCTGGATTATTTAAGTCAAGAATTTTTTCTCTTTCAAGAAACACTTATCTAGAAACTAACTTTTTAACTGTGAAGGGAATTATGGATTTTGAATTGCTTTCCTTATAATGCTGGACATTCCAAGCCACAGAAGGATAAGGTATAGGGATAACTTCATAGTGACCAGAGAGCTGGTTAAATTCGAGGCTTTCTGGGAAATAATGTAAACGGAGCAAGATTACTGGTAGAAATGCAACTACAGTAGTGCACTGTCTGCGAGCGCTCTCTACTGGCAGTAAACAAGAACAACAATCTGCAAATAAAAATTTCATTCGTGTTTTGGGTTTTGGTGTTGTTTGGAAGCAAAACCTGGATTTGTAACACCTAAAAGTGTATTTCTTTGTAGATACCGAGGAGCTACTCCTCACAGAAGGCAAGGAGAGCTTTGGTTACAGAGCAAACGTGGGTCAGCTTTTCCACCATCATGATCATGATAGTGTCAGAATCTTAATCCTTTTTCCTGTTTTGAGCGTGGGCTTGGCACAATGCCCAGCACATACAGGTGTCCACTTCAGTCAAAATAGAAGAAAAATGAGTAAAGTGGTGCAACTTCACAGAAAGAGGGACTGATCCTCCTTGGGCAACTCAGTTAGTCTTCCGGGAGATGGAGGACTCCCGTGGTGATGGGAGAAGAGGCAGAGTTGGAAAATAAACCACAGAAAGTATCACGAAAGACAAAGGAACCAGATGTAAGATCCATGAAGGCAAGAATTTTTATGTGATTTTGGAAAGAAGAACCCTGAAGTATACTAACAGATGTGGCTTCCAGTGTGAGAACAGAAGAAAAAGCTCTTCAGAACAGATGGAGGAAGCTAGCATGACACTTTCAAGCAGAATGAAAAAGGGAATTGGAAGGACTTCTGAACATGGGTACTAATGCGTTTCCCCCAAATCCATTTTTATACAAAATGATGAGGCCTTACGGAAAATTCAGTTTAGGAAATACACATTGTACTTGTCAAAATCAAGGCATTTGTTTTCTTTAAGTGCCCTGTTTTCTTTGGTATAGATAGCTGATTTGTGGGTGACTTTTCTGGCCTTTGCATTGAGAATCCTTTGTCCTTGAACTCCTTGAGTCCCAGGCAAATTGAGACACCTGGTCATCCTATCTGG
The DNA here is from genome assembly GCF_000276665.1 of Chinchilla lanigera. Taxonomy (NCBI): domain Eukaryota; kingdom Metazoa; phylum Chordata; class Mammalia; order Rodentia; family Chinchillidae; genus Chinchilla; species Chinchilla lanigera. The sequence continues at coordinate 16,233,823 of NW_004955424.1, forward strand.
AACAGAGAACTGAGAATGCTCAGAGGGAGAAGATCAGCACCAAGTGAAGACAAAACATATGGATCTCTGTATGAAACAGAGGACTTCGGCTGAGAATGAACTGAGGTAACCGTTACGCATCCATATTCAACCTAACTCTGGGTTGCATGCAAGATAAGATGCTTACCTACTAACAAAGCCCATTTCTGGGTTCTAAATGATCAGTTGTATGGAATAAAACCTAGCAATAGTTCCACTGAAAGAACATACTCATAAGAACCTTCGGGTAGGAATAGCAAAATTGTGAACAAAAAAGATGAGAGTCTCATTTCAAAGATCCTGTTGTTCCCTCACAATTATATACAACAACGGAGCTCTGAAAATGCATAGTGTAGGCCAGGTGCAGGACTGTTAAAGCAAATGGAGAGAAGCTACTCCAGCACTGCTGTAACGTAAATGTAAGTGGTCTCACAGGTATACATGGAGCCCCACTGAGGCCCAAACTAACAACTTTCAACCCCACTTCAGTGGCCAGAGGTATCCATGACAGTAGGAGATGGTGGGCACCGTGGAGGAAGTGGCCCCTCAGTCATGGAGAAGGGTCTTCTGCATAGTGCACAGCCCGGTCTCTCTTTCCTACCCAAGGCAAGTTTGAGAAACTGCTCCTGTCACAACAGCACGAAGACAGCAACGGCAGTTTCTGTAGTAGGCATTTGGCAGAAAATTACCAAATTACGTGTTCTTCCTTGAAAATCCCACCTCAGACATTTTACTGGTTGAGGAAAGAACTGGAAAAAACAAGCACAACAAAACAAAAAGAGAAAAACAAGGACAGATATGCAAGCACAGTTGTAAAACTCACTTAAACTTAGGAAAAACTGAACATATGGCAATTAGAGCTGTAAAAAGTAAGAAACAAAATATGACCAGTCAGCTCTAAACCAGCATGTTTAATGTGGGCCAGGGACCGAGGTTGGGCAGGAAAGTAGATCAACAGATGTTGTAATGACCATGTATCTAAAGAAAAGCAAGAACTCAACTTGACCAACACAAACAAAACCCTGGCAGTGCTATTTGCCGACTTTCGTCAATGACTTGATTGCAAGGGGTTGGTATCAGACCTACATTTTAGTAATGCTCTGGGTGGCGATGACACCGACAGCATTTATGAAGCACCCACCACAGGCCAGCTATTACGCTAAGGGTTTTACCTACATCAGCTCCTTTGATTCTCACAATAACTGTACAGGGTACCACTATGACTCTGCATATCTTACAGTCAAAGGATGTGAAGACCAAGGTCAGTAGCTATTAATTAGTGATCCTGAGGTTCAGGTTTAGGCCATCTGACTTCAAAGTCAGCTTCCTAAACGTTATCCTATAACGGACTTATTTCAGTGTAGCGGGGCTGGCTTTGTCAGAAAATTCTTTTGCGAATATTGCAAAATGATTTTAAAATACTGGAAAGTATTCTGTGCCAAACTCAGGAACCCTCTACTGTCATGCTTCCTCTTTCACTTTGAATCTCCACACCAACTAGGAAGCACAGAAATGGTTCAGCTGCCAGAGGGCAAAATCCCAGCCTCCTCTAGAGCTGAGATGTGGCTGTGCACATTCACAGCTGGATGCTGAGTGTGGGGAGGAGAAGCGAGAATGTGGCTTCTGTGGCCTGAATCAGTCACAGCTCTGATGGCAGAGACTGTGTGATATAATGGAGTTACGTAATGAAGAGGAGAGACACTTTGTTTAGGAAGGTGAAGATGTAGGTAAGGGAGTGACCTCGGCATGAGAGACAGAGCTGAGTGAATGCTCTTCTAAAGGTAAATTGGAAGCTTTACCTTTAGTGGAGAGATGTCACGCAGAGATGAATAATGAATATTTTATGAATAATGGCTTAAATGTACCAAAGAGACTATAATTTAAGGTAACTCCAGAGATAAAAAAACATGAATGCTCATACAATCATGTTTTAATTTATGCACTCAAAGAAATGGCCCTCAGATGTTGATGTCCTTTAAACTATTCTTGGGAAAATTGTAACGTTAAGTTGCCACTAAGAAGTATGACATATATCCACAGGATATCTGAGGAGTTGCATGTAGGTATATTGAGAAATATAGAACAGGAAATAAAGAACAGGAGGATAGTAATCAAATGGGTTGATGTTGTTATGACCAAACTTCCAATTTAACTCAAGTACCTGGAAGCCAAAACAGAGGAAAAACTGTACATTGCAGCATCTTATGAGGAAGAGGAAGTATATCAGTCCTTCAAGAAAGCAAAGTTATTTCCGGGCACTGAATTCTCAAATAACTTTCCCACATACAGTCATCCATGTGAGCTACTGGCACGGTTCAGTCCTCATTTTCATTTTTCTAACACATAGGAACAACTTTCATGAAATCATTACCTACAGTAAAGATAAAAACCTGAGGGAGTAACATTAAAGCAGAACTCAATGAGCCCTATTCTGTGAGGGAACCAAGATAATAAAATGCAAGCATGGCCACCAGTCTGGTATGAGGCTGGCAGTAAAACCATCTATAAAGAAAAAAGACAGGTGTTTGTAGAACATCTAACCAATGTTACGTATGTGAAGTATTTTCTTCCTTTCAGTATATGTGTTATTCATCTTCTTCATAGAGATCAATCTACTTGCCCCAGATTAACTATTGATTAGCAGTAGGGGCCAAGCTTATACATGCTTTTCTATATCACATGCCTCATGGCCTTCTCCACTCCTATCAAGAATAGTCAAAGGATGATTCAGCTCTTAGGCAATCCTCTGTTGATATCACTTTTTTGTGCAGGAAATTCCATGGTATTCTTTCCCATGAGGGTCGAGATTTTTGGTGTTACATATTTTCTTAAGAACAAATCCTTTTAGGGGCTGGGGAAGTAGCTCAGTGGCAGGGCTCCTGCTTGGCAAGTGCAAGATCCTGAGTTTGATTCCCTGTACCCAAAAAAGCAAGCAAGCAAGCAAGCAAGCAAGCAAGCAAGAAATCTTTCTGATAAAAAAATGGTAAGTTAGCAGGGTTGACTCATGTCATGCAAACTCAGAAGCATTGAGGGTTCTCGATTTTAAAGAAGGCCATAGTCTTCAGAACTGTGAACTTCCCTGTTTAAATGTGTGGAGAAAGAGTCATTGTACTTGCTATTGATTAGCAGACTTAGGGACTCCGAGCGGACCCGAGGTCTACGCTGTGACCAATGCACAGGTAGGAAATGGGTGGCGGTAATGGAGCCTGGGGTGAGCAGAGGGCTCCAGTGGCTGACGTGCTCAAGTGTGGGGTTCTTGTGGACAGGGTAGCAAGAGACGAGTGTGTAAGTGACGAGAGCCAGATCAAAGGACCTCTCAGTTTAATTCCTCCACAAGGTGGAAGTATACAAAATACAAAGGGTTTTGCTTCTCTCGTGAAGTGGACGATGCACAGGAAAATCAGTGTGGAAATGACAGGCGGTCTGAGACTCACTGAAGAATACACACGTTGCTATCTTAAGGAAAGGGAATGAGGGGGGATGGGACCAGACTTTCTGCTCACCATCCCCCGGGGCTCCTGCACCTGTTCTCATCACAAGACTTCTCTCACCGCCTTGTAATTGTTTCCCTGTCTGTGCTCCTCTCACCTGTGACCTCTGTAGACACGACGAGCAAGATCTAAACTTTTGGTTGCCAACACTATGGGTGCAATTTTCTTTGTAAAGTAATTTTAGTTTCTTTAAATGCTTTCAAAGATAAAAATGGTGATAATGACACTTTCAAAAAAAAATAAAGCCTAAGACAGGACAAGTTATTTTCTCCCTTTGTAACTTTCAGATCTCACTTTCTTTCGGGGATTCTGCAAAATTCCCGTGCTCTCTTCTGGGGGGAAACCCCTCAGAACGGCCTGTACCGGGCTGTGGTTCTCCTCTGCTCCTCCCCAGTTCTCCCTGGGTCCCCTTTAGTCTCCACTGCTGTGACCACAGCTGGGGCTTCACTTTCATTCTTCACTATTCTGCATGTCTTGATCTCAACTTAATTGATTAGCCAACTGCAGCGCTACCTCATTCAAACAGCTTGTGTGTGAACTGTCGCACATCATCATCATCATCATCAATTTATTCTTCTCCACTAGTCTTAGAATTTTCCCAACACCCTTATAGTGAACATTCCTTACTCATTTTGGAACCTCCATAGTGCTTTCCCATTGGACATTCTGTGAAGATGCTTCATAAACTGTGTATGTAAGACAGGTAGATGCAACAGCACCCCTCCTGTAAGCTACTTATAGCTATGGATTAGATACATTTTCAGAGACATGAGCACCCAAAGCCACTGGGGTTACCTCTGTCATTCCCAGTGCACTTGGCTCCCAGCCTAACACAAAGCACAGATTGTACCTCAGCCACCTTTAGGGATTTGTGGATGAATGGGCAGAAAACAAGTTGTGTCTTCCCTTCCCCCTACTGCCACTGCCAAAGTCCAGGGATGACATCAGCTCCTGTTCTTCAAGGGCCCAGGAGGCCATCATCCTGGGTAGCAGTAGGCATGTCCCTTGTGAAAAGAATTTAATTTTTTCTAAAGATAAGTCAGTGATAACATAGGGACACACATTTTTACTTGAACAAGGAATAATGATGTAACCTCTGCAAGGAAATAGGTGTGGACCTGAGAAGGATCACCCCGTTTGTATCAATGTTCATTTTCTAAGGAGGGCATGTTCTTACCCTTGATTTTGGCTGGATATTTTGGCAGCTTTAGCCAACAGGGACTAGAAGCTACTCAGAAAATATGATTATCACACCAAGATCTGTTATCCAGAAAGATCCTTTCAGCTCTCTGGGATGGAAGTACAATGCAGAGTCCCTTCCCTCAGCCACAGAGACTTGCCTTCATCCAGCCTGGGCTCCAGCACTCCGGCTTTAGGGAAAATGAAAGCACAGCTCACCAAGAAAAAGCAGGGCCCCATCCTGGGCTGCACAGAAAGTCAGTGTTTGGCTATCTCCCCAGCAAGTACTGATCTTGGTATTCTTCTTAGCTACTAGTATATACTAAAGTCACATATTAATATGACTCTCCTGAAATTTGAACTAGAGTGTGAATCTAAGGTGATATGTAGGTTCCAATCCCAAATGACCTTATAATTTCATCTGTTTATCATTCATCTATTCAAGTGGTTCTCCACTGGGGAAGATATTAACCCCATCCCACATCCAAAAGACAGTTGGCAGTGTCTGGAGACATTTTTGGCTGTTGTAATGGGTAATGGTAGGGAGATGCTACCATCATCCAGTAGAGGAAGGGCCAAGCATGCTACTAAACATTCTACAAGGCACAAGACAGCCCCCACCCTGACAAAAATTACCTATCCTTCAGTGTGAAGGTTGAGAAGCCTTCCTGTACTCTTCACCAGGCTGGGAAAAGCATAGGTCTTTGACATACTGTTAAGCCAGTCCTTATGGTTATACCTGAACACATAATTCTAGGGACTTAAGGTCCTGTGTCTATGTCAGGAACTCGTCCCATTGAGGACTCAACTCAGGATCTAGATTCTCATTCACATGACACTCATGAAACACATTTGACCACATTCTAGTACCTCAGGAAAACAAACTGGTGGTTGGCGTGGATAATGACCACAGTTTCTATATATTCCATCATATCACCATTTTTATATTTTCATTATGCAGTACTAAGTAATACCATCTTTAGTAGTCAAACTGTATTCAGTAAACACATAACAATTGTGTTCCCAGCCAGCCAAGGCACCAGGTCCCATGCTAGTTGGATGATAATCCTCTGAGGCTGGAACACAAAGACCACAACACCTACAGCAGTGCTCCATCAGGTGGGAGCCTGTTATAGTGCAGACCTCCTTTCAGACACTCTAATTTCACAGGTCAGGGTGGTGCCAGGAATTGATATTATTGGTCAGCTCTTAAGGGGACTCTGAGACAGATATCCATGGGTCTACACTTCAAGAAACACTAGAATAAATTGTGAAGTCCAACCATTCTAATCCAAGGCTTGAGAATTTAACGTAATTTTTTTATCCTTGAAAGAAACAATCTATTAATTTTCTCAAGTTTCCCATTTTCAAACTGAAAAAGAGTGAGTTCCTGATACCCGCTCAAGCACAGAGGGCGAAAGAGCAGAACAATCTTATGTAAAGAGAAGTGGAATGTTTGCAAAGAAACACAGTGTTAGAAGTTGATCTTAAAAATGAATTTTTATGACACAGAGTAAGCAGTAGCCAAGCACATTTGTATCAGTGATTGGGAGAGAAAGTGCTTGCTTGTAGGAACATTACCTATTATCTGAACTGACCTCAGCATACAATGGCTCCAGCTTTAAAATCATTTCTTAGACCTACATCATCAACACTCCCCATATGTCACTGTTCAGAGGACCCCTCACCTTAGTAGGACACCAACCACAACTGGAGATCCAGACTTAACCCACACTCCAAGCAGAACTCTTCCAAATACCTTAACAGTGACCAATAGCTAATATCAAGGAAGACATACAAATATGTTTTGTTCTAATTTCTGTATCTCAAATTACTGTGATCAGTGTAATAACAGAAGAAATCTACATCAAAAACATCATGGTAATGCTTAAATCATAAATTAAGTTTAATGAACTGCCATAACTATTAGAAGGAAAGGGTATGAATTAGAGGCCAGAATACCTCTGAATTATCCTTTAAAGTAACTGAAAACAGATCTCTTTTTCAACTGAGTTCCTTCCCATTCTGTTCCTTTAAAATTGTCTTTATATCACCATTTTCTCCTCTTCCTGTCTTGTCCACTGTATCTACTTTTTGCTTCTAGCCCCACCATGACCCCTGGGTTCAGAAAACTTGACATCACTGAGTTTACTCACACTTCAAAACACTCCAATCTTTACACTTCTATTGAAACCCATTCAGACTCTCTAAACCAGAGAGAAATGGCTAGAGTCTACAAGACAGAGAAAAACTCAGTTTTCTGTGTGATAAGCAGTAAACACCATCCAAAGTATCTCATATCTTGTATAACAAGGAGCTCCACTCCACTGCAATCTCTTGATGAAAAAGAATCCCCTCCCAGCTTTTACAAACTTAAGTCAATATAGCAATTTGAATGCAAATTTTCTCCCAAACTCAGATTTGTTGTTAAATCCATTTTTAAGCATCTGTGCTCCCTGCGGACCAACATGCAAATGGTGGGTGCTCAAGTATAAGAACCACAGAGGCCATGAGAAGACACAGACCCGGACTGTACCTATTTTCGCGGCCTCTGCTTTCAGGTTGAAATCCCAGTTCCTGGGCAGCTTCAGAGACATTTTGCTTCTGACTTGGGTGAGTAGCTGGAGAAGCGGCCTGTCTGTCACAATCCGTGTGTTTCTTGCAATTTCGATCTTCCCCTTTGGCTTCTGCCTGTCTTTCCTGCCTTATGCTTGCTTCACACGCGATCTTAGGTTTGAGGTGTCTCCTCCTTTCAGACGAAAAGTCCACCCATCTGTCACTTAGGGATGGCATCCAAACTCTCCGTGCCCCACACTCACAGTCCCCCACGGGATGGCACCCCACTTCTCTTACTTTCAGTTTTACCAGAAATATCCCAGTTGACACTTCGCTCTGCGTCATGGGAAGCAGGGCTCCTGTTCAAAAGAATCTCAGGCCTCACTGAGGCAAAGTTGTGATAAACAACTGCTGCCTCTCGACTTTTTTTTTAACTGTCTGCTTCCTTGCATTTGAGGAAGTGGGTGGCTGTTCAGTGCAGATGATACATTATGAGCATGCTTTCTTGAGAAAATTAGTTTTTTAAATACTTGTAAAACTAGAAGGAGTGCATTTGTGATATAAGGCTGTAGGCAATTAAAAGAAAATTCCCAAACTCTCACCATCTGCTTTGATTCTGTTCTTCTCTCCCCATCCAAAGGATCAAGTGTCTAACATTAACCTGCATCAAACATCTTCCTTGTAAGGACCACACAGTCAACTCTCCGCGTGCTCTGGGTAAAGTTTCCAAGAAATCCCAACCTGACATAGGAAGGGTTTTGATGCATTTAGCTAATAACTCAGTTTCAGTAATTTGAGACTCACTCAAGTGACATCAGGGTTCTTTGGCACTGGGTACAAGGCATGGGCTTTAGAATCAGACTAACATGAATTGCAGATTCACTTTGTCCACTTCCCAGCTCCACAACTTTGAGCAAGCAGCTGAATCTTTCTGGACTTCAATGTCTTCATCAGAAAAGTAGGGTCAATAATAACCAAAGCTGCAAGAAGTCACTGGGAAGGTATTTAGTATAGAGCTTGGCATGTAGTAGTTGTATCTAAACATTAATTCAACCTTCATTCTATTCAGTTCAGCTCTGTGACAGACCTTCATATGTTTTACTGCATCAACCAAAACATTTTCTTGCTGTATGACCTTAGACAAATTTCTTGTATCTCCATTTCCTCTTCTGTAAATGAAGCAGACAGTAGATCCTACTTTATAGGGATGTTGTGGGGCTTTATCAGATAGTAGGTAAAAGTGCTGAGAACAATCACTGCCTGCCTACACTTAAGCAATCTATCTTTGGCCCATTCATTTTACAATTCTCCTGGACAGCTCTGTCATACTTTTTTCTTCACCTCCCACTTTCTCACACTCTGTTAATAACTCAGCTTCCTGTTTCATTAAGAAAACTGATGCAACTGGAGAAAATGTCTGCAGCTCCTCCACTGCATCTGCCCACCTATCAGCAAGCAAACCCATAGCTGCTACAAGCAAGCTCGCATCACTCTCTCACGGCTGTGCATCATACTTTCTTCTCTCTGCTGCACCTTCCCTAGCAGTATTCAGCTTATTTTTTATCCCATCCATTTCAAAATCTCTTCATGCTACTTCTCTCTGTGGCCCCACTTTTCTCCCTCATTTCTTAGCAAAACTTTGGTAAGAATTGGGCATACTTGCAAAAGTCTGTCCTTGTATTCTCCCCTGAATCCCTTCTATGGGAGTTTTTGTCCTTATGAATCCACAGAATATCTTCTCATCAAGGGCGCCAAAGACTTTTCTGCCACTGAACCCACAAGTCAGTTCTCCTCATATCACTGCCTTATCAGTGTTGGGCACATTTGACCACATTCTCTGGCTCTGAGCCCTCTCTCCATCTGGTTTTCAGGGTCTATGATTAGCCAGCTGTCTGCCTGTCTTTCTGGCTGCTCTGTTTCTAGTTCCTTGCTAAACCCTTCATACTGCTCTGTGCTCTAAATTGGACAAAACCGAGCCTCAGTCAATGGCGCTCTTTCTCATCCCTCCTTACACCTTGGTGAACTCACCTGTCTCAAAATTTTAACTGTCACGTGTCTACAATGATTCCAGTGTATATGTCCAGTTCAAACCACCCTCTGAACTGCAAATCACAAGCATCTCTGCAGAGATCTCCAATAGCCATCTCAAACTAAACCTGCCCGAGGCTTATATTCAGGTACTAGGCCAAAGGAGCAGTGGAGACCTACAGCGTATTTTCTTTAGAAATGAAAGGTGCATAAGCAGAGCTTCTGCTCTCATCTTGTCTGCTTACATTCCATTGGCCAGAACAGGTCACATGTCCAAGCCCAAAAACCCAGAGGCAGGAAGTGCCCACAGTGTTAAGCAGGAGGGGAAGAAGGGACAGGAGTGTTTACTGATCAAGGATTCAACCCATCACTCCAACCCAGCTTAGACAGCTGTGCTCTGGCTTCCAAGCAGTGCAGGATTCCTCTGACTTTGACCCAGTCTCCTGGGGACTTTGGAGCCTCCACTCTTGCTTTATTGTTTTCCTGACCCAACAATACTGTTCTTTATCCTGTCCTCACTGAGGGGAGCAGCTGTCCTGAACCCCAGACAGTAACATCTCCATAGGGAACTTGATACCAGTCACAGTTTCAGTCCTGGGATCTTTAACCTAGGAACTCCGAAAATACTCTGAAGGTGGCATTTAACAACACACAGGGAACTTCCTTTACTCTTTAGGATGGGTCCCTGTGAGTCTTGGAAAAACTTGTGACCTATGGGGGAAGTTGGTTACACACAGAGACAGGCAAACAGAAAGCAGTTCTGGAAAGGCCTGGCATAGCAGCCTTCTTCTCACAGAGCTTTCTGACGGTCAGCTCCCCAAATAAGGATAAAAGCCCAGTTTGTTCTACTGCTGCTCCACCTCCCTGACCTTCATAAAACCAAGAATGAAAAACCTACCATTTGTAATAACAAAAATAAAAATTCATCTATTTGCTTATTAATGTTAACCATTTTTTAAGGACTAAACATGTGCTGGACACTGGGGGAAAGTTCATAAATAAACAGACGTGGTTTCTGCCACCTTTCTTCACTCCCCTGCCCTTCCTCCCCATTCCCACATGTAGCTAACAGGCTATTGAGGAAAAAGAACCAGCAATTCAATGGTTCAATTAAATGAGTAATTCAATATCACATGAGAAGGACTATACTGAGGGGCGCATTTATACAGGAGGGGCCTAGTTGGGACACAGAGAAGGACAAGGGCTTCCTGGAGGAAAGATCTTTTAAAGTAAGGTTTGATGGATGAATTAAGAGGATAAGAGGATTGGAAAAAAGGATTCACGACAAAGCAAGCAATATGCATGAGGCATGGAGGCAAGAAAGGATTCCTGAGAAGGATGAATGAGTGAGTAGAGGGAAACTGGGTAGACAGGTTGGGGTGGTTGGATCCACTTCATGTAGATCCAAGTAGTCCTGGTAAAAAAATCTTGAATTTCCTGGGGCAAAGGAGAGGTAAGCCCTGGGGAGTTTTCAGCAGAGCAGGAGAAGTAGCCTGTAGATGTCCAAGTGGGAGGGAGTGAGGGCCTCAGGTTAACCTAGTGTCCAGGAAAGAACAACACACAGGAGCCATCTGAGTGATAGAATGACAGCCCCAAGGAAATTATCATGAGATTAAAAAAAAGACACCATACTCCTGACTGCAGTCACCCTAGGAGTAGAGATTCCAGTCCTAGAGATGGAAGAGTTGAAAATGAGGGCTTGAGAGCTGAGGTGCCCCTTGGAGAAGAGAATAGGCTCAATTTGGGGAATGCAGCACTTGGGGACTTAGGCGGCCATGAGGGCAAGTTTTATTGACTATTCTCAGTGGTTGTTGTTGGAAACACATAGTAATAAACATACATCCATTTACGATATAGCATAGGAACAATACAAACATTACAGAGTTATGGACAGATTGGTAGGAAATTATCAGTGGCTGCTGTAATACATGTTGGTATCTTCAAAGTGGTTTCTCAGGAAAACAAAGATATGCAAGAAATATCTAACAAGTAGTTACAGCCTAAGCGTTGTGAAATATAGCAGATTACCTCCTCATCAGTGACTCCTTTCACTGAGGTGTGATGGCTGGAAGGAAGGCCAGGATTGAAAAGAAGAACTGAGAAACTAGCACCAGTGTCCAGCAATAGGCTGCTTACTTTTTCCTCTATAGTCATGATTACACGGGGCTCCTCCTTGGACATAACGGTCTGGCCAGAGGGAGAGGGCAGAGTATGCCCTGGGCCCCTTCATTCCTGTTGGACCAGCTGGTAGGAGGGGTCTGAGCTCTGGGGCCTTCACTTCAGAAGTGACCTCTAGTGGTCACCTTTACAATCAGGACATGGCCCAGGGGGCTTCTTAGGGCAGTCCCTCTTGAGGTGGCCTGGCTTTTGACAGGGGTAGCACATGAATGTAGTCGACGACAACGAGTTCTTCTTGGGGCCCCAAGAATCAGACTTAAGGTCTGTTTCTCTTAGTGCTGCAACAAAGGCAGCTGTTTTTTCTTGATCTCTTTGTTTTCTCTCCTTGGCCTCCTCCTTGTCATGGCTATAAAATACTGAGGAGGCAATTCTTACTAACATCTCAAGTGAGCTATCTGGGGCAAAAGCCATTTTTGTAGCTTTTTTCTACTATCTGGGGCTGACTGAGTAATAAACTCATCTTTAAGAATAGTTTGTCCCTCTACTGACCTGGGATCCAGGGAAGTATGCTTTATCAATGCCTCTTGTCTAAGGAAGCAGAGGGGTGTTCTCTCCAGCTTCCCAGCACATTGGGACCTCGTAACCACTTAGTGTCCTCCCCAACCATCAACACGGCAGCAGGAACATGTGGATGAAGTTCTCAGCCCACTAGCCAGTCTCAGCACTATCAGTGCAACATGTCCCAGGCAGGAAACCTAGACATGTACCTTCTCCATGAAAGCGGTTCTTCAGAACCTGAATATTGGGCACCCATGTAGTCCATGAAGTCTCAGTGCAGACTTCTCCAGAGCTCTACTCACTCCTCCACCGCAGCCTGTACAGTTAGGGGAAGAATGGCCTCTAGGGGGTCTCCCCAGGTATTGCACAAGGTCCTCCTTGTTTCCAGCTCCCGAATGGCTCCCGCGTCCCCAGTCAGCTCAACCTCTGAGTCATCGGGCGTTGGTACTCTTGTGTTCTCCAACTCCTTTTTCAGCAGATGATCCTCCACTGACTCTGGACCATCCTGGCTCTCACAGGCAGGGCCAAGAGCGACCCGCCGTGTGGCATGTTTTCCCAGGGGTTTCTCCATGTCGGGATGGTTCACGCACGTCTCCAGGCGGGCCTATTGTGTCAGTACTTCTCTGTGGCACGGCTGTTCTCCACCGCGCGTCTCCGCGCCACTTCCCAGGTGCCTGCTGCCTGCCTTTCCGGGCGCCTGCAAGGCCGGGGGCTAGTTCCGAAAGGGCCAGCGTGCCCCCCGGCCACGTGGTCTCCCAGGAGGGCGCCTGTGGCCTGCTGCCTCCGGGGCCTATGTCAAAGTTTTAAAGAGATAGAAAGAAAATTAAAATTGCTGTTGTCATGCAGTATGTACAATGGACCCCCCTTATCCGTGGAAATATGTTCCAGGATCTCCAGTGAGCACCTAAAATTTTGGATCATACCAAACCCTGTATGAATTATATTTATTCCTATAATACATACCCATTATAAAGGTTAATTTACAAATTAGGCATGGTAAGATATTAACAACAATAATAAAAGAGGACCATTATAAAAATACACCGTGGTGAAGTTGCCAGCACTGTTACTCTTGTGCTTTAGGGCCCATATTAAGTAAAACAAGGGTTATTTGAATGCATAGATGTAAATACCCCAACAGTCCATCTGATAATCAAAACAGCAGAGGCAGACCCACTCAGACAGGGGTCAAGTGCACTAAGTTGACCAAAACCCTTACACTCTTGGGAGGCCGTGCCAGGTGTCATTGTTGTCACACTTGTATCACTGTTTTCCTTACAATAGATGCAAGAAGAAGAGATTACTACTTTGCATCCACATCTCGTGTAAAAGGACAGGGGAGGTACCTTGATGTCAAGCATGTTGGGATGAAACACAATTCTTTATGGATGTGAGCCAGGCATTTCACTGGCTTATATATCCCATCTGGCTCTGGAGGGTATTTGAATGTGGCCCCATGTTATGGTGACACTCAGCCAGCAGCCACACCTGGCATTTGGCATTTGGATGCACCAGAAGTAAAGATGTCTTTCATTTGGATTTAAATATTCTATACTGTATCATTATATGAATGTAGAATGTATACGTTCTAGGTTTTGTTCTCCCCTCACCTACCAGGAAAAAAAAAAAAAACCCACAAAAACACAATCTAGAAGAGAAGGAAATTTCTGTCCTCTGAACGTAGTGTGAATGCAGTGTACCAGGTACTGACTCCTTGGCTCAGACCACCCAGCCGTGTTCCTCCCAGCCCCGAGCAGTGATGGGAGAGGTCCCGTCTCATCAGTGACCTCACCTCTGTCAAAGGTCCCGGCACTGGAGCTGATGTTATGGTCACAGTTAACCATGAACTTTTATTTTGTCTACTTATCCCCTAGCCAAGAAAAACTATTATATCTGGAGTACTGGAAGCCGAGGTTGGCGTGGTTGCCACAGAGGGTGTCCCGAGAAGATTGCTCTATGGATCCCAAGGTTAGGGAGGAAATGTCTATTTATATGAGAAATGTGGTCATTAAGAATTGTAAGTAGAACCTGATGTTTTCAAATGGGAACATGGTCTACGGCCATACCACTCTGAACATGCCCAATCTTGTCAAATGGGAGCATTCACCATACATTAGGCTCCCTCACATAACTTCTCCTTTTGGTCATTACTATGCATTATATTATCATAGGTCAAGCCTTATAAATTGTTAACATTAAATAGCTTTTGATTGGCAAATAAATTCAAATTTTACAGTAGGTCCCCTTCTGCCTCTTGCTACTCATTCATGTAACAAGTATCTGTCTAGTGAATTATTAATTTCGATGTAAGAGGCCCTGCTCCGGAAGCCCTGCTCCAGGGCTGTGAACACAGGCAACAATGAGGCAGACAAAAACCCTCACCTCACAGAGCTTATTCTAGTGAGAAGACACAGGCAACAAATTAAATAAGTACTATCTGTGAGGTGGTGCTGTGTGATGCAGAGAAGTGGTGCTGTGGGAGGGAGGGGGAAGAGCTGTCAGGCTAACAGGGATCAGGTGAGAAGTTCTAACCAACTGGACAACTAAGCCTTCACGAAGTAGGTGATATCTGAGGGAGGAACTGGGGAAACTGAAAACAAGTTGGGCAAACACATGTGGGAGAATCTCCCAGCAGAGGGGAAGGTAAGTGTGAGAGCCCCAAGCTCTGCCATTGTGGCACCAAGGGGCATGTTCAAGCAACATCGGGGAGCCTGTGTGTCTGAGCAGAGCAGAGTCAGGGAAGGTTTTTGGAGACAGGGTCATGGAGGAAACAGGACACCAGTTGTATGGGGCTTTGTAGGATCTGGTTGGAACTCGGCTTTTACTTGGAGTGAAGTTTATAGCAGAGGAGGGATTTGATTTGATTCAAGCTTTTAAAGCTCGCTGTGGCTTCCATGTAGAGAATAGAGTGAAGGATGGAGAAGGCAAGGCCAGATGGAGAAGGTCGTCAGGTTGATGCTCCTGTTCAGGTGAATGAGAATGGTGAGTCGGGACCAGGCGGCACACTGCACATGCTTATGTTGTTGACACATTGCACAAAGCATGACCCTTGTGATTTGACAGGGCTGAAATCCAGCTAAGATACCAGGCACCAGCCCAGAGCCTAAGAGAGGAGACACACCCAGCCATAAGGAAATTCTCTGCACAGAGACTACCCACCCCTGAAGCCATGGGGTGATGGTCTCCTAAGTTTTCAAAAGGAAATACCTTGTGGACCAGTAAAAGCTGAGATGGAAGGTAACAAGAAGTGCTTAGAGTCAAGGTTTAGTTTAAATCCATTCTGTCAGCTCTACTCATGGATTGGATGAGGGGTGTGAGGGAAGGAAAGGAATCAAAGGAAATTACAGGTCATTGCTTGAGAAAATGAAACATTGCTGAGTTGGAGAAGATGGGAAAAGAGCAGGCTGGTGAGAAGGGTGGAGATTGGCATATATTAAGCTAAAGATGTCCAGTAAATATCCAAATGGATATGGTTCAGTAGGCAGCTGAATATGAGTGTTGTGTTGATAGCTGGGACCCATTGCATAGTTTAGATCATGTAAAATGACTTATTTCCTTGACCTTGCATTGTTTTGCTCACTTACAGTGGTTCAAGAAGAATATCTACAAGTTCAAGTGGGAACGGCCTGAAGGGTGAGCAGGTAGCCAAGGCCCTGCTTTTTCAGTGTCCTGCAGAAATGAGGCACTGTGAGGTTTGACCCAGCTGACGTCACTCCCTACCCTTGTGCTCCTTTTTATAGAAAGGGGCCAGTAAGATAAAAGTTTTACATAAGACAAGTAAATATGATAGGTTCAAGCTGGCTGTGGTGGTGTACATCTGCGGTCCTAGCTGCTCAGGAGGATGGGTTGGGAGGATCACTTGAGTCCACACATATCAACCAAAGAGAAATCTCAGTCTCATCATTACAGGCTCCAGTGTCAAACAGTCTTAAGTTTAGAGGCCAGGTGTTTAGGAGACTGGGAGCAGGAGCATGTCGGCTCCCTAACACATTGTGAAGTTGAGTCCCAAAGGGAGCCGGGCTTTCCCACTGGAAGAAGGGTAGCTGTTCTTACAGGCTGCTCATCGAGCTCCTGAGGTCACTCGCCTGATGGTCCTCCTCAGCTGTGCACTTCAGCTGTCTAATCCCAGCAGTTCGTCAGTTAAACTCTGGCCTTGTCATATCTAGATTAAGAAAAGAAATTATTTACCCCCACCCCACCCACTTCGCAGTGTCAGATGTGTCCACATCCACCCAGCTGGGGTCTCCTGTCCTCCCTCCAACATGAGCCAAATTGCTGAGTCTTCTCTTTAGAACAGGTTCTGTGGGTGATCTGGGAGCCTCCATTTCTAGCCTCCAGGGACCAGGCAGTTAGTGAAACCTCCCAAGGCATGTCTAT
This sequence comes from Chinchilla lanigera, assembly GCF_000276665.1. Taxonomy (NCBI): domain Eukaryota; kingdom Metazoa; phylum Chordata; class Mammalia; order Rodentia; family Chinchillidae; genus Chinchilla; species Chinchilla lanigera. The sequence goes on from NW_004955424.1 coordinate 16,250,148, forward strand.
GTCTCCAATGTGTGTCATCCCAGACTGATTGGCTATGGCAGTGACAGTGCCTCCTTCCTCTTCCAGCCGCCCAAGCCTAGGGTTCCAGTGCCCCAAAGAAGAGAGTGCTGCTTTGGGCACTAACAGGAAATTCGTCAGAACCACTTTCGAGATGACCTCACCAAGCAGGCCACATGAGGTAGGAGGCAGAAGAGTAGTTTCTCCCGTGCCTGTGCTTCCATTCTTAAGGGTGCATGACTCTCCCCATAGAATGGGAGTCCTTCAGGAGCCCCTCCTTATCAGCATTCCCCAAGCACTCCGCTCCCACAACCCTCCAAAGGTGCAAGTCAGATATCCAGACACCAAGATTCAGTGGCCTTTTCTTTCTCCTTCAAGTCCCCTGAACCCAGTGTACTTGTCACAAGTCCCTAAAGGGAACCCTAAGGCAAGGAGCTCTTTTTGTCATTCCTTCTCCTTGATCATGTTCTAGGTGGTCACTCTCCTTCAGATAACTGCTCTAGATCTTTATCTGACCCTGCTTACACTGTCCCAAGTATTACAAATAGCAGCAAGGAGGCTCTCAACAAATGCAGCCCACTCCTATCATTTTCAAGGACCCCCCCAAATTTTGGGCAGCCCACTGGCTTTCTGTTTTGCCCTGTGTCACCGAGTAGGTCTACAGGCGTTAGCAGTTTGCCCAATGAGCCCTGTGCGGTGAGCAAACCAGAATGCTCCACACTGCATGGTCACTCTTCCCCTTCACTTTGGCTCCACTGAAACTTTTTTATTATTAACCAGCAGCTGCAGTGTGTGCAGGTTGCTAGCAGGCTTTGCTAAGCATGGGCTTTCCCTTCTGTCCGAGAACATAACCCCACTCCCCTGAGGAGGCCAGCTAAGCCAAGTGCCAGGATAGGCAGCACTTACATCCATTTGCTCTGCTTCTCCCAGGAATTGACTGAGCCTCATTTTCCCCGTCAGACTGGGTAGACTCCCCACAGTTTAAGAGTTAGGAACTCCTGGGGCTGGGGATTTAGCTCAGCGGCAAAAGCGCCTGCCTGGCAGGCGCAAGGTCGTGAGTTCGGTTCCCGGTACCGGAGAAAAAACAAAAAAAAAAAAGAATTAGGAACTCCTTTACTTCTCTTACAAAACACTGCCAGCTCTCTTGCTTTAGTGGATGGGCCCCCACAGCACATCTGTGTACCCACTTTTCCCTTCCTGGGTTCCCTCTACCCCTCCTCTAATTTATTCCAGGGTGGGTACCAAGAACTGTCTTCACCCTGTTTAGGATTTTTCGGTTCATTCTTACAGAGCAGGCTGTGTCCTTGTGCCTGTGCTCTTGGCAAGATGTTCAACTTTGCACATGAGGAAGTGATACATATTCCACTCAGGTATTTGAACTTATTCACCGTGAATCCAGTTTAAGGCTGAGACAGATGTAGCTGCACTCTCCTGATCACCCCATTCTGTAACAAGGGGCCCTGTATTAACCTCTACTGCCTGTCATGTGGCCGTACGCATGCACAAAGAGATTCCACTTGCAGATTGTTACGGCATGGGCCTTAGGGAGGGTGCCAGTCACTTTTCTGATGCTGGAGCGAAATATCTGACATACACAATGAGGAGGGAGAGAGGTTCACCCTGGCTCCTGGTTTCAGAGATTTCAGACCATGATTGGATGGATCCAAGGCAGAAGCATCATGTGGGGAAGGTAGGGGATAGAAAGCTGCTATTTCATGGAGTCAGGAAGCAGAGCAGGAAAGGAGCCAGAAAGAGGGGAAGTGGTTGGGAACAGGACATTCCCTTCAAAGGCAAGCCTGCCGGGACCTACTTCCTCCAGCTCCCATTTCCTACCAGCCAATGCAGCTGTGAACTCATCAGGGGGTCAGTCCATTGGCTTCATGATCCAGCCGGCCCCTAAAGTCCCTCCTCTCAGTACTGCATCACTGGGCATCAGACCGTCAACACACAATCCTCTGAGGAGCATTTCATATCAAACCAGCAAGCCCAGTTCTTTTTTCCTACAGGGCCCATGGTGTATCTACACAGTGACGGCTTCCTCCTGGGGTCTCATCTTTGGTCTGATTTTTCCCTCAGTCCTTCATGCCAAAGGAAGGAGCCAAAGGACTGACTGCAGCATCCCCATGACTCTAGGCTTCCCTTCATGCCTTGATGAGTAGCACATCATGCCAAGGCTTTTGAGAAGTCTACTTGCTCAGGGCCTTCTTGCCCTACAGATGATAGTATGGCCTGGATACCACCAACTTCCATAGGGATAATATTTTCTCATTCACAGCTTTTTGTTTGGTTTCATTTTTTGTTTTGTCCCATAGACAGTGAAGTCACTCTGGTTACTACTCTCTCATAACCTGCTGTCACCCTTGGGGCCAAGGTAGATATTTTCCATGCTAGAGGACCCCATCATCACCTTTGGCATGCCTAGCTGGCCATTTATTCCACATTGGCACACCTTGCCATGGAAAACACCAGTGCCATCATCTGTACAGGCTGGGACCACAGGGAGAGCAGCCAGCAGGTATTCATGGTCCCCACATTCTGAGTTGCAAGTGTGGGACTCTGCTTTATGGTGGAGACCACTTTGAGGAAAGTATTTGGAATAAAAATGCCCAAGGAGACCTGAATGTAGAAGCTATCATGTCATTCCCACAACAGATCACAGAGATGTGCACAATCCCTGCTGAGATCCAACACAGTAACCAAACAGATACCAAGGACAGTGAAATCCAGCAAGGAATCTGAACCAGGGTTATAGTCTTGCTAACTACATCATCAATAGTTAACACAGCTCACAGTGAGCAGACTAACTTAAATAAGGCTTAAAGAAGGGCTTCACTTTCTTGAGCACATTCTCAGGGCATGCCTGTCTGCCTCTCTGAGCAGATGACCAGAGACAATTAACTTTATAGGTGTCCTCTTTGTCATGAGCTGGATTCTCAGACAGTTTGACAACAGGTACTCTTTTCTTAACCACAATCTCCCACTAGACCCAGCATTGTGGAATTTTGTGACTCTTCCCCATGCTCCTTTCCAAGAAGAAGAAGAGGAAGAAGAACAAGCAGGAGGAGGAGGAGGAGGAGGAGGAAGAGAAAGAGGAGGAGGAGGAGGAGGAGTACAGAGGCGCTGGTGTCTCTCAGCTGGAGCACAGGCCTATGTGTCTGCAGCTGAACACAGACCAAGCAGGCCTCTCCCCAGGTTGCAGTGTGGGGAACAAGCCTACCGGTTGGTTTTTCTGCCAAGTTGCACTTGCTCGAGTTTCCACAGTGCTTTTCAAAGCTTCCTTGAGCATTCATATGGCCTTAAGTGGTATAAAAAGGCCAGAGATTTCAGAAGCCTGAATCATGATGAGAACGTTATAGGAACCAGAAGTCTTCAAGCCAGACTTCTTGGGTTCAGGTCCTACTTGCTCAGCTTCCTGCCTGTGTGACAACTATGGGCATGTTGATCAATTTTCTAAGCTTTACTTTTTCTGTGTGTAAAAGGAAGATGATTTTCTACCTATTTCCTAGAAAGTAAGCTGGAACCAGTGTGGTGGTGTATGCCTGCAATCCCACCACTTTGGAGGCTGAGAAAGGAGGACCACTGCTAGTTTGAGGCCAGCCTGAACCACACATTGAAACCCTGTCTCAAAAAGAAAAAAGAAAAAAGAAGTTAAAATGGATAGCTAACAAGTTAAAATGTTCTCTCTCTGTTCTGACTTAGGAAAATGAGAGAGCTGTCCTTTCCCTGTCGTTCCTTGCCTAAAAGACCCCTCAGACTGCAAAACCAACCAGGCCAGCTGCAGAAGGGCATGCAGAGGAGAAAGGACGGGCACTGTCTGTCCACAAAACACTGCGGGGCTGAAATGCTCAAGGTAGTGACTAATTCTGGACCATAAACCACCAGTGAGGTTTAAGGTGCTCCTTCTTGCCTGCCCAATGGCCCAGCACGTGGGCAAACAATGACACACCCAGCTCCGTTAGCTTGGATATACTGGGTGAGAGGAAGTGGTGTGTCAGGGCGGGGTGGGGAGGAAGTGGGACAGTTATAACCCTGACACCCAGGAAAGGGAAAGGGATCCACATTGCAGAAAGGCAAACATATGCTCAATCTTGTCTCCCTGGAGTTTCAAAGAAAGAAAATCCAGTGCTGTCCTTGGAAAACTATTTCAAAGACAAGCCTGAACTGCTGGGTACCAGCTAACTTCTACTGTCCTGAGCTCACGAGGTCCTCAGCAGGGTGTAGCCAGAACAGGAAGTGACAAAGGCAGCTGATTCCATAGCTGATATGAAACTCACGTTCATATTGAGTAACTGCATGTCAAAACACCCAGACTTGCTGGGGGGAGAGAAGAACTACCAGGCGTGTGCAACTGCACTTTAAACCACTGGCAAAAACAACAATTTGACTTTCATAGCTATTTCAGGTCCCTTTACTAGTTATAATTCTGATCTTGTTTATAAATAGAGCACATAATACTCATCCAATTTTACAGAAAGCCGTGGAATGGAGTGATAATTTGCATACAGGTCAGGGAAAAAAAATCTATATTTTGTCCACGAATTGTTGCAAACCCTAAAAAAACACAGGAAGATCCTGAAAATATAAAATGTACAATGTTTTCCTTAAAGTAAAATACAGAATAAAGCAAAGAATTAATGTCTGATGGTTCTGCTGGTACAAGCAGGAAATGAGTTTTGGGTTTCATAGTCACCACACTTTATAGGAGAGCAAAAAACTTTATGAAATTTGAAGTACCAATGCAATTAAGACTTGTGTACATTTTTGTTTGAAACATAAGCATTTTAAATGTTAATCTAGAGTTGATATTACCTGAAGGTGCTCCCAAGAAGTTTCCTGAGTGGGTCCAGATGCATGTACACAAGACAAGACAAAAGCAGGAAGGGGGTTAATCCACAAAAAGTCTTAAAAGGTGCCATAAGTATGAAGCACTCTGTCACATCTGCTGAATTTCTGGAGTCTGATTTCAGTTTTGAAAGATAATTTGGTCAAACATTGGAGTCTATTGGGATCACTGTGTATCAGAAAATATCCAGCAAAATGTAACATCATATAGGTTTTGCTCACCTTCCCACAGAAATTTTGAGTCTGGGATGTGGAATAAAAGGCTGAAAGCACTTTATGAACTTTATGGGCCAAGAATTTTCCCTTTATGAATGATACTAATAACAAAATCATTATAGACACATAATCACATGACTGAAAGGAATTTGATCTTTTCACAGAACAAGTATATGCGCTTTTCCTTATTGAAATGTCTTCACATCTGTAGTATCTGTCCTATCCCGGCTTTATTCTTCTGCTCCCCTGGACCTTTGAGTCACAGTTTTGTATAGAAGCCAGACATCTGAGAACTTGAGAATGTATTCCTTTTGTACAGAAAAATAAAACTTTTTTACTCTGTATTCTCAACACTTCACTTCTGATCAATATAAAGAGTTTTCTTTGTACACCAACCAAATCTCAACACTAGCTGGATATTTTACAATTCTATTGATTTCTGGCACAAACTGGCATCAGCAGCAAGTATCGCAGGTTAAGAGCTCAGTCCAACAAGGCTGCTTCTACTTCAGACATCAATCACATGTCCAAGGTTATCCTGTACTTCTGATTGACCAGCTGTAATTAGGGTTCCCATGACCCCTTCTTGGGTTCCATCATTTGTAAGAGTAGGTCAAAGAACTCAAGAAAACACTTAAGTTCACTGGTTTGTGGTATAGTAAAGGACACACAGGAGCAGCCAGATGAAAAGGAATGTAAGTTGTGGTCTGGAAGTGTCCTGAGAACAGGGGCTTCTGTCCCTGTGGATTTGGGATACAGGACCTCATGGCATGTGCGTGTATATGTCCTGGAAGTGGACCATGTACTTTAGGTTTTTTTTCTTTTAAGGGTCCATTATGTAGGTATGATTGATTATTGACTCAATTTCCAGTTCCTTTTCCTTCCCTAGAGGATGAGGGGTAGGGTATGAAGTTCCAAGCTTCTGACCATGTCATGGTCTTTCTAGTGACAACTCCAATTCCGAAACTACCCAGGAGCCCACGAGGAGTTGCCTCATTGAAACAAAAGATACTTTTGAAATTCCAAGAACTTTAGGCACTCTGCATCAGAAATGAGGATCAAAGATGAAGTATTGAAACAAAAGTTGCTCCTTATCTCCTATCACTTTAGGAAATTACAAGAGTATTAAGAGTTCTGTGCTAGGAACTAAATCTAGACCAAGTATTAGAACAAAAGATGCCACTAGCCCTCGTATCACTTGAGAAATTTCAAGACTTTAGGAGTTATGTGTTAGGAACTAGGAACAGAAACCAATGTATACATTTCTTACCGTTTCACAACATGGTACGAGGAATTTGCAGATGTGATTAAGTCAAGGATTTTTTTTTTTTTTTTTTTTTTCTGGACTGGGAATCAAACGCAGGACCTCATGCTTGTCAGGCAAGCACTTGTGCCGCTGAGCTATTTCCCCAGCCCCAAGTCAAGGATCTTGAGATGGGGATATTACCCTGAATTATCCAGGTGGGCTCTAATTGCCATCAAAATGTCCTCAGATGAAGAAGGCAGGAGGAAATTTGACTGCAGAAGTAGGAGATGTGCACACAGAATCGGAGGTGAGAGGGATGTAAGAAAAGCCACAAGGTGAGAAACACAGGAAGAAGCTGAAGGAGAAAAGGAAAGGGATTCTCTTCTCAGGTTCTCCAGCAGGAACTACCCCTGCCGGAGTAATATGGTCAATTTCAGCCCAGTGAGGTCAATTTTTGGACATCTGACCTTCATGATAATCAGAGCATAAATCTGTGTTCTGAGTCACTGAGTTTCTAATAATTTGTTGCAGCAGCAGGAATAAACTCATACAAAGGTTATAAAACTTTGTATGGTTGGGTGGCTGCTAAGCTGGCTCTAGAGGCATTCCCAAGAGTATCGCCTCTTCCATTTTTTCAGAACAAGATTACCATATATGTATGACCTACTTGTTTTGTACCAAATTCAGAAGTAGGTGAGTCAGAAGAAGAGGGAGAAGAACTGGGATCCTAGGGCGAATCCTACACCAGTGATTTTCAAAATTCCTCGTGCATTTGAACTACCCAGCTTCTTGTTAAAGTGAAGATTCTGACACTGGAAGCCTGAAGTACGGACTAAGATTCAGCATTTCTGATGAGATTGGGGGTGTCCAGGGCGGTGTGGCTGTAGACGAGTCAGCATTTCTAACACAATCCCAAGTGATGTGGCACTGCTGGTCCACAGGCCACACTTTGAGTAGTCAGCCTACAGAGGCCCACTCTGGGGAAACACAGTTAATTGGCACTCAAGAGATTCCTTTTTAATGGAGCTGTTACCTAAGTTCCAGTTCTCTCCTTGTAAATCTCCTGATGGTATCCAGTAGTACTCACAGCCAGTAGCATGACATTCATTTCTATTTCCATCAAGAGAATTTTACAAATTGTATCTATTAATTCAGTTGTTTCTATCCTGTGCAAATGCATCCCAAGTCTAAGTCTGTACTTACTGTTCTAACTATATGATGAAATAGACTGCCTAAACCAATGAAATATGAGTGCAAAGGAGAAAATTGAGCTCACTGAGTGAAAACTATGCTAGTCACTTAGGAAAGAGAGAATAAGTGTATATCTTCATAAAATATATCAATTTGTATGTGGATAAATGGAAGGGGGAATCATAAAAATCTCTTAAGAGTATGTCTTAGTTTTCATTCTCATTTTAAGGAAACCAACACTTTCCTACCAGTTCCTAATGGATAAAAATTATACAAGGAAAGTTATAGAAATATGTATCTTTTTAAAAGTTAGTGTGGAAAGTCATGAGGCTGTTGTTAGTCTCAGTGATGGAAACTGTAGGTTTGTTTACATTTCAGATCTCCGGTTTTATGCATACAACACTTCCATTCTTACCTAATACCTTCATCAATGCTTACCACCCAAAATCTACCGGGCAGTGATTAACCTCCAGTCTTCTGCAGGGGAAGAATCTGAAGTTCAACGCTAAAGAAGTGAATTGACTTGGTTTTAGCCAGTAAAAAGCTCAATATTCTGGCCCTGGGACAGACTTTTTTTTTCCTTTAGAAAAGGGTCCTCTTTATATAGGACCTGTGGTTTAACATAGATTAACTACAACAGAAACATTAAGGAATACACATAAAATAAATAGTACTGAACCATAAAATGTTGCGTTCTCATATTTGAAAAGAGAGAAGAAAATCTATATATATGTTAAACTGAGATCAAAGTGTAAAGGAAAGATTGGCTGTATGTAACAAAATCATATCAGCTTGAAAGGAATTGGGTCAGAAAATGATAGTCAAATCAGAATACCTTCAGGTAACCTTAGAGATCCCACAGTGGTTTCACCCTAGTGTAGGTGCTGTCTATCTAAAGATAACATGTGGTTGACATCCGAATAAAGACATACACATTTTTCCTTGATTTGTGCTGGGCAACTGAAACTTCAGTTTCACAGAATTGTGAAGGCAAAAGGGCCTATATTCCATACCTTCTGAGTCATCTTCTGAGAGAGAAAGGTGTTCACCCAAACTCCAAGGGAAGATGCAAGTGACTCAGGGCAAACCCAGGGGCCTGCGATTTGTCCCCTGCCTCGTGACTACAGTGTTCCTGTTTATCTTGAAGGGTGTTGCATAGAATGGAAGAATCATTCCCACAGCATCAGAGTATGTCCCCTGAGGGGACACAGATATCCACCAGTCAGCACTCTTCCTTCTTTAGGACTTCATCTTTCCTTCTGCTTCTGAAATGGGTGACAAGGGGCAGCAAATAGCAATTTCTCAACAAAAGCAAGCAAACTGGGCCTTCGGTTTCAAGTTAGTAAGCCAAGCATACTCCCTTATCTCTCTGTTCTCCTCAAATCCCACCCAAAGACAGTAAAGAAGGGTGAGGAAGAATAGAGGTCACAGGGAGGAACCAGCATGCCAAGGACTTTCACGGATTTCTGCGAGCTTATCAGTGGGTGGAATTACACTAATGGGTGAATGTTAGCGGAAGGGCCAAAAGCTCAGGACGTAGCCAGAGGAAAGCTGCAACAGAGCAGAGAGCCAGGAAGGGCCCTGGACTCAGAGATAGCGGTATGAAAACAATTCAAAAAATACTTAAAGAGTACGTGGGCTCATTTTCTTACTCACCTTCCCTTACCCATTCATGATGTAGTGACTTTTCTGCTCCAATCTGGAGTCACAGAGCTGGCCTTTGCAGCCACTTATCCATATGCCTGGGAGGAAGTAAGGCTGCAGAATAGTACTGTGTCAGAGTACTTGACACTAAATCCAACTCAACTGGTTTTTAGCTCCAACATATATACACATCATACAGCAAGAAGTCCAAAGTGGGATCCCTCCAGCATGGTCAGTTTGGGGGCTCTGGGTGTCATTGCACATACCACATGCTTCCTACCCTTCAACTCTCCCTGGCTCTGTGTGCCAGCGTAAGCCACAGGGGGTAGCAGCAGTTCCATCCTTCTCTAACTGGAACTGTCATAGAGGAAGGACTGATCAGGGTTCCTGTTACACCCCCCCTTCTCTTTCAAGAGCAAGAACTCTTCGTCCAGAATCCCCTACAACAGACCTCATTTGCCAGAGCAGGGTCACACGCCCACCCTTAAATCCACAACTGGCAAAAGATATAGGATTGGGGAGGGAGTTGTCTTAAAGCGGTGCTTCTCAAAGTTGACTGCACAATGAAGTTTACTAGAGGACTTGTTAAAACATCTCATGGATTTCCGGACTCTGCCTGTAGAGGTTCTGATCTAGTAAATTTGGGGCAGAACCAGAGGATTCATGATGGTAGTTGAGAACTGGTTCTGAGGTGGCAGCCAACAGCAAAAGCAGCCATCCTCTGTGGGCATTTCCAGAGCACTGACTTCCTGCCCACGCCTTTCAAGTTAAGCCTCCTCAGGCACATGTCTGCTGTCATGCTCGGAGCTTAGTCATCCCTCTCAGTGGGGGAAGTTATGATTGTGACTATCAGAAGAGCTGAAAGCAGAAATGTTTCAAAGTGGCCACCTCTGGGGAGTGGAGGAGCAATGAGGAAAACACCGAGACATTGTATTATTCTTTTTATACGCTTATCTGAAAGGACTAAATTTTTCTTGCCCTCTATCCTATTGCTTTACTAAAAGTATTGTTTGTAGTGCCTGTGTCCCTTCTAAAAAGTTTTCTCTACTTTCTTCCTGTCTTCAAACAGGCATTTTTGTACATCAAGATCAAGGCTGTGTCTGAAGCTTAATACTCATGGAAGTAGCTACGCTTTCAAGGTACCAGTAATTGAGTAAAAATCACCATAATGAAGTTGACAAAATATTAACCTGTTGCCGAGGATCTCAAAGACTTGAATCTGTGTCCCAGCTATGAAGAGTATGAGAAAGGATCATAAATATGGAAAACAAGAAACTGGGTGGGCAAGCTAGTTCCCCTCCTCAAGTGTGCAGAAATACTGTGATTTATGGAAGGGGTAGAACAAAACCCAGGAGATACGCATATATAGATTTAGCTAGCCTTGAGTCCAGAGGGGCTCAGGAAATATTGGATTCTCTTTGGTGGGAGGACTGGGAATGGCAGTTTCTATTCTCAGCATAATGAAGCTGGAGAAGCAGTCTATCATTTAAAAAAATCCTAAATTTTAAAAGTCCATTTTAACCTCTCAGTTAAAACTTATGATTTGTACCAAAATTTATCTTCAGAAGATACTCTTCCTCCTTAGAAAAGTATTTTGAGAAGGAACTGAGAAAGTTCACCTCCATTTCTCCCCAACTCACCACCACTAGCATCAAGGCCTAAAAGAAGCAGGCTTATTTCTTAGCAAATGAAGGGAGAAGCCATTGGACCTCCTACGAAAATCCTGCAGAGAGCAGAAATGGGAAGGAGAGAGAACTGGGTGCCTTTGACAGAGGGAGGCTGCACTCTGTGTAAATAATTTTGTTGTGAAGGAAACTAAAGAACCCAAGTTTCAAGTGTGACATGAGATGACCTAGACAACCCTGGAGGAAGCAGATGGCCAGGAAGGCAGAGAAACTCCAAGAACTACCTAAGGCTGGAGAGCTCCGGGGAGATGTTGCAGAGATCTTTGTATTCACTTTGCAAGTCCCGGTCTTTACAGAGTTGAAGGTATTTTCACCTACATCCCAAGTGGTAACTCAGCCCTAAGCTGCCTCCTCCTTATGTGACCAAGAAACAGATGAACAAAGGAGGGGAAGGAGATTGAAAACAGGGTTAAGATGTGCTATATACATATACGCACTCCCCATGAGGAATGTAATTATGTACTGCAAACATGTACTAATAAAAAAATTAACACTAGAAAAAAATAACAGCCAAAAATACCATATTTGTATAAGGAAGCAAATATTTCAGCCCTGTGAAACTGCCAGATGTGTGAAACTCTGACTTGGGAACGGGCTGCCACTTACCTGCCATAGAAACATCTTCCGAAAAGTGTGCAGAGGTAAGGGGTGTCCATCAGTGTCCAGAGCCACTTGGACAGGAAGTCCTGTGGACAAAAAGCTGACTGCTTTCTTCAGATAAAATAATTCTGAGTTTCCCTAGCCTGGTGTTCATCTGTGAAAGACACCAGAAAAATCAAATTGACCCATGGAAAAGGACTTTCTTAGTAAACAAATAAAAAGCTGTAGCTACTTTTAGCCTGATTCACTCCATAATCATCATTTCATTCAGCATGTGAAGAATAGAGACCCTGACTCAACTGGTACTTATGTTACATTAGGTTCTTGTCATCATTCCTTTAATACTGAGGAAATAGTCTGAAGTTCTGCCATTAGTACAAAATTATTGTTATTAGTCCATTTGTTGGAGACCTTAATGGATTCTGTTCATCAATTTCTTTTACAACTATTGGGAATTCAAGTTTGTGTCTTATATTTCAGAAAAAGCATTTCAATTTCTCTTCACAGTTGTGACACTAGGCTGCATTATTATTTTTCCTTGCTTGATATGCCAATTCTTCTTTTCATTTCTAAATCATCTATTTTACCCATTTGCTGACCTAACATTAAATTAAGTTCATGCTATCTGTTCTGGGTAATTGGCTGCTTTTTTTATGGATTAAATGGATGAGTGTGTCATAAGATTCTTCAATAAAGCTTCTCCCAGAAAGGATAACACTATTACCTTAAGAAAAGTCATTCTTTAACTTATTAGAAAAAAAACTTGAAGAAAAATTTATGGGCCATTTAATCTCATGATCCAAAGTTCAATTGGATTCTATTCTCTGTCTCCACTTCAAGAAAGATCATCAGGCAGTACAGACATCCACTGTATTACATTTGTCCTCCTAGCTCTAAGGGACAATCACCATGTTGCTGGCTCAGGGCAAAAATGTGGGCCTGAAAAAGCAGGCATACTCATTTGCCAAATTATGGCATATTCAAATCTTTGTTTAATCTGATCCAGTTTATAACCTGGTAGAGAAATGTTTCCTGTTTTTCCATGTTTGTAAGCATTGAGAATATTTAACAGGAAAATACTTTTGTTTCTTAGCTCCCTCTGCTGGACTTTCAGAAAACCATTTGTTCCCTTCCTACCCGGTCCTGGATTTTGTCCACACTACAAGACTTGTAGGAGAGTCGAGTTTCACATCATCCAGGAAAAACAAGCTTCAGATTCTCAAGAAACTCAGTGCTATGAAAGATAAAAATGGAAGAGGGGATTCCCTAGTGGGGAAACCATATTGAAATGCAGACTTTCATTCCACCAAGAAGTAAGGCTGACACGAGATCCAGTCATGTTTATTCTGAAAGAGTCCTGGGCAGTTCTGCTGCACATTTTGGTAGATCCTGAAGTTGTGTTTTACATTTAATGCAAATTCTTGTCACCACAGTTTCACTGCTTTTTTGCAGGTTTAGTAGGGGAAGAAGTGGAGATTAACTTATTCACTGCCTTGAATCACTATGTTTCGTTATTTATATGGCATCTACAGTCTTGTTTCCTAGGGCTAAAAATCCAATTTCATTAATTCTATTATCCTTTCTTTAGACCTCTTGTTGAATGATTCACAGGTTCCAATAACAGGAATTCGGAAAGACATTCAGCACTGCATCTGAGTTTTCAAAGGCTCTGAAGCCTTCTCATCTTGGGTTTTCTCATTTCTTCTCCTTAAGAGTTTTCCTGGTGTCACTGAACCTTCTCTGGTTCTGGTGAACAGCCAACCATTCAGATACACAGAGACAAAAGGGTCACAACTCCCAACCTGCTCATGGCGATGTATACGGATCCATTGGGTTCTTGCTGTACTCTGGGAAGGAGTGGCAGCAAGAATGAGGGAAAAATAGACAAGAGACAAAAAGCTGGGATCAAGTAGAGATCCTGTCCTGAGCAGACAAGGGGAACTACCTAAGAACAGTAGAGTGTTTGTTTATACCACCAAGAGGTTGGTTAATTTCAGCCTCTCTGCTCAGCAATCAGTTAACAAGCTACAATGGCTTGTTTCCGTGCTTCGAGGGCCTCCTGTGTTCTCCGGCTGGATTCGTCCTGCACGCATAATTACTTCCCAGCTTCAGCCGCTCTCAACAGCTACGCATTGTGCATGATGCAGGAGAGACATAGAGTTAACATGGTGTTAACTGTCACATATAACATGCAGTGCCATGACCATCAGGTCTATAGCTCAGACATAACCCTGTCAAGAGGTCTTGACACTTCAGCTCAGCAACTAAGAGACTGGTTCTTACTGGCCAGCGCATAATTGACACTCAGATTCCTTTGTTAGAGCTGCACCAAGAAAAACAATTTCAAGACTTTAGGCTATATCCGTGTACTGTTACTGGATAATGAATTCTGTAAGGAACTGAGTCAAGTTGATCTACTACCTAAAAATAAAACTCAGTAACAAATATTCTAAAATTCATACTTCTCGTGTCACACATACTTCATATTTTAGCTTCAAGGTAGTATAAGACTAATTTCAGTTAGATGATATATTGAGGCCAAATAGCCTGATTTTACCCTGCCCACACTATGAGTCCAGCCTAAGTATTTCTGGCAGTTTCCCTGGGCTGGGTGCGCAGAGAAATCTAACTCCCATGGTATCTGCCTGGTTCTACAAGCACTGCAACCTGCTGAGCACCAGGGTGTCTCTTCAAATTTCCACTCACCTAACAGTTTCCTGACTTCTTCTCATCAATATTTTGCCAGTCAGATCCTGCCCCTGTTCCAGTGAAGCTCTGCCAGGACGATCCTTGCTGCTGCCCTGGGCTACTCTGCTGCAAACGGTAAACCATGGGGCACCAGAGCTGTCCAGTGCTCCAAAGAGGAACAAAGAGAGTACCTCCCTCCACATTCTGTTATATACTGGGTGAGCAAACCTAAAGCAGGATTCGTGAGCCAAAAGGATGTCTAGGCTTTTCCTTCAATCCCATCCCCTCAGCCATGTCAGCACATAAGCTCAGTGTAGATTTTAATAACAGCCGCTACGTTCCTTGGGCCCCTAATTCCTGAGAAATATCATTTTACTGTTTCAAACTCCTTATAGATGGCTCCTTTTCCCCTCAGTCTTCACCAGAAATTCCCCAGTAGGACGTGCAACTTGATTCCCACAGAGCCACACAGCACTAATCTGAAGACTTCTTTTCCCTACTGAAAATAGCTGTCTGTCAAATCTGTTCACTAATTAACCAAATGTCTGTGCTCTTCACAGCAGGCTGCACTTCCAGTTGCAATTTCCATATTGAAAATATGTTTTTCAATAGCAAAGGTGCCTTGGCCCCACAAGACCTTAGAAAAATGCAAATCAGATGTTTACAATGCTCTTGGAGTTGCTGCATCTTAATTGACATTTGTAGCGTTTTATCTCTGGGAGCGGTAAGATGGTGGAGCGGTTTGTGTGTCCAGTGTCAAGAACACAGAAGGTCAAATAATGTAATCAAGAAATCATTTTGGGGAGTGATTTAGTGAAACTGAAGAGAAAATGGAAAACATTTTTACAAGAAAAAATACGCTTATTTTTTATAGGTACGACATTAACAATGAAAAAAGCACTTACACGTGAAAATGGATATTAATGTCAAAATGCACCTGCTATAATAGATCACAAATCTGCAAGTTCTCATACCTGATTTTTTAAGGCCCTTTTATAAAAAGATGTAGGAATATGTATATTATCTCGTGCCATTGGGATTGGAGACGATATGTGAGACTTTTCGGTTTTCATTCAATTCACAATTTTTACAGCAATACAGAAAAAATAATATTTGTTCATCATTTCATTTTACCACTTCTTCCCATATGTTCTCATTTTAATTAGCTCAGGTGCAGATCTACCCTTCTTGCTACCTTCCTTCCCACACCAACAGATCTTCTCTCTCTTTTCTCCTACTTCAGGTTCCTACTACCCTCCCACACATACATTTGAATAAGTCCTTTGAATGACATCGGTTCCTTGTACTGTCGTGTACATTTATGCCAATGAATCATTTCCTTCGGGGACACTTGGATTCTAAAGCTTTATCTCCAATTATGGGCTGGAAAAAATCTTTTTAATGAAAATCCGGTAACAGCTGTCCAGGGGAATAAAAGCAAAATGAATTTAAAACTCACAAGTCCATAGCCTTGAAATCCAAAGCCTTACTTATGGGTTTTGGGGATTCTCCATGGTATTCTCTTGGAGTTCTCTGCCAGTAGCTCCTGAGTCTATATGTACTGTCTCTGTTGTTTATCAGCTTGGACTCAGAAGTCGGCACTATTTTTTTAGTTTGGTAAGAATGAATGAAGATTCGGAGTTGCATTACTTTTCACACATCCTTCTACCATCTTGGGTGCTCCTTTCTGCCTTTTCCCTTCATTTATCTAAACAGAAGTTGGGAAGGCTGCTGGAAGAAAACCAACTTCGGTAGCTGAGTGAAGACTACCCCGCCAGCAACCTTTGCAGCAACTTCAGGAGCGGGTTTGGGTACAGAGAGCAACAGAGGCCACTGCATGGAATAGTTCTCAGAAAGGACTGGTGCAGCCAGGCACACCCATCTAAGTGCTGTCAGCAGCAGTTAAAGATAGTGTTCCTGCAGATGAGAGGAGCAATGAAGTAGACAATTTACCCAAATTTCACGAGAAGAGGTTTGGGGGTATGGCGGAAGTCAGCAGACACAGACAGTGACCACGCTTCTGACCGTTCACCAGAAGAATGCTTCTCTCTGAACGCAATGTTCCTGCACATGGAGCAAAGTTAGCTTCACTGTGTTTTTATATTTTTAAGAACACGAATATAATCACCTCCACCCCATGGCCCAAGCTCTAAATAATGACTTCTGATTTAAAGAAAAATGGACAACCAAAGAACCATTAAAAACAGTTCAAAGAGAATACAAAAGTTTCATCTTTTGATGATCCATATTCTTAGCCATAGTGAAATATCTTAAGCATACTCTCAGCTCTTCCAACTCTATAGCTGCCGTGTACATGGAGTTTACTCTGAGGAAATTTTTTCTGCCGTCCTCAATCTTCAATATAAAACTCCTTGAAATGCACCTGCCTGGGTTCTTCTAACCATATCATTCCCAGACTTACTTTTCTTTTAGAGCATAAATTGTATGGATAACACTTTTGTTATCTAATGAACTGGACCTCATTATAATAAAAATGACCCTTATAAAGAGGAATACTTTAAAGGAGAGAAATTAAGGGCACAGAGGATAGAGTGGTTCACGGTAAAATTGGCAGAATGTTCCTTACAGGTAAGAAGAAAAGAATTCAGAGAGGATCAGAGATTACAAGCATTGGGGGCTGGGGATTTAGCTCAGTGGCAAAGCGCCTGCCTGGCAAGCACAAGGTCATGAGTTCAGTTTCCGGTACCGGAGAAAAACCAAAAAAATAAAAATAAAAATAAAAAATAAAAAATAAAATAAAATAAAATAAAAGAGATTACAAGCATTGATATATATTTAACTTGTCTATATCTTATAAGGAAAATATCTTTTAGAAAGAATCAAAATATTTTTTGTTGTTTAGTTCATTTTTGTTAGGAAGAAAATGCTTCTCCACTACTTTCATATCTGGATTGGGCTTGACTGAAGAAAATTAAACAAAACAAAGAAGTAAAATAAAAACCAAAAGCTTAGCAAATT
Organism: Chinchilla lanigera; assembly: GCF_000276665.1. NCBI lineage: Eukaryota > Metazoa > Chordata > Mammalia > Rodentia > Chinchillidae > Chinchilla > Chinchilla lanigera. The sequence continues at coordinate 16,267,236 of NW_004955424.1, forward strand.
TCCTGAGACTAACAGATACCCACGGCCTCTATCCACTAGAACTATCTGAGCAGATGTTTTCTGCCAAAAGAGACCACCATGAAAGCCTTAAGCAAGCACAAGAGAATTCTTGAAATTATGAGGACTAATGTGGAATCATAGGGCAAAGTATCCAGGTCCTGGATGAACTGACTCATCCATTTCATGAGCCTAGGAAGGGTCTGGGCTCCTCTATCATTTGCTTTTGTCCCTCAAATTAGTAGCATATTTATGTAACTGTCTAGAATGACCATACTCATCTAGACAGGAATTTTCCAGGGCAGATCCCTACAAAACTCAGGACAGGGCCCTCCTGCCCCAGCTTTTGGCAAGGAGTCAAGCTCATTATTTAATCTTAACAGAATCTCGCCAAAGGCTCCCAGGCCCGGCGCAGAGAGAACATTCCCCTCAGCAGCACATTTTCTGGAAAGCTGTCTTCTCAACTGAGCATCTGAATCCGTTAGAGGTCCCCCTCAAACCCTACGACACTGAAGAACTGACTTCTCTCCCCAAGTACTGCCCCTGGGATCTTGGTGTGATGAGCCACCTTTCCCTGCACAGAAGAGTCAGGCCGGGTGCACTGAGAGTGACATAAGCACCCACAAAACACCTCCATCTCTGAGCAAAAGGCATGATGAGCCAACTTTGCTCTGCGTTGGGATATGTGACCAAAAGGACTTTTCATTTTATACATGCAGAGGTCAGGTCCAGAAAGATTCTTTTCCTATAATACACCTTAAAATGATCAAACATCTGTTTGGAATTAACACGCAATATTCAGACTTTAAAGCAAGAGCACAAGCTGAAACATTAATTCATGAGATTGGTTAATAGTTGCAAGATCTTATGAAACTTTTGAAACAAAGGATATGCTGTATTCTGCTTCCTAAAATTACTGCAGCAATACCAGAAGGTAACATACATCGAATGCTGTCTGAGGGTGGGGTAGGGGTGCCATTATTGCATCTGATCCATGTTTCACTTCTTGAGTGTCAGTATGGAGGATGGGTTCAGGCCCCAAAGAGTGGAGACAGAGCAGAAAATGCAGAGTAACCACAGGTTTTGTTCCAGGCCAGTTGGGAATATACTTCTTCATTCTGAGAGTTCAAATAAGTGCGCACCATTTTAATGAAGCCCTGCTAAGTCACTCAGATCGGGAAGGCAATGCAAACAGATTTCCAAAGGAGCCTTGCAGAGAGAAACAGGAGAACCACGGGTGGGAACAGCCATCTTGCTTCCTGCCAGCGCGTTCTTGTCACACCACACCACTTCTCTGGTTTTCTGCTTTATCAATCAGTAAAATGAGAGGCTCATGACAATAAGTCCCACAGCCCAGTGATCATAATTAGATGCAATATTCAAAATCGGCTGCTATAGAGCTGAGCTCTCAGATGGGTTTCTAAAGAATATTTGCACCAAGATTGCTTAACCCCTCTGCTTTCAGTTCCTCTTCTGTGAAATGAGTTGCCGACTGCACTGTCTCTAGTCACCTCAGCACCCAGTTGCCCCTCCCATCTGCCTGACCAACAGAAGGCTGTGGTTGGAGCCAGGCGGAAAGGAGAGGCATGCTTTGGTTTGGTTTCTGAAGAACAGGGCTTCTGAACAGCTCAAGGGTTAACTTCCTTTCCCCAGAACTGGCACTCCGCCCCTCACCCCTGGACCCTGACAGTAAGCCACACCCATGGTTTGTCTCCCTGCCTACTTGTAGTAGAGGGCAAAACAATGACTGAGAAGCAACAGCAAGACCAGATTCTGACCCGAAAGCCATACAGCTATGTGGTCTTTACCTGAAGACCTGCTTTCCCTAGAGGGCTCCTTCACTGAACAGTGGAGGGATTGGTCCAGGTGATCTCTAAAGTCCCTTTAGAGATCTCTCAACTAGGACTGTGCAAGTCATGTGGTGTAAAGGAACTTTCATGATCTAATGGACCCAAATTTTGAACTCAGCCGTGACCTAGCAGGCAAGGCAAATACTCCTTTGGATGGAAGTCATTTCCTAGAAGTATGATTGATAAACAATCTTTATACCAGACTTCTACTTCCTACAAGCACCAGCTTTATTAGAATGAGATGCTAATCTCAGCTACAGTTGCAATGTTGATTTGAGTCTAAAATATCACATAAAACACATTTCTTCTGACTACTAATTTCTGCCCTTCCCAGTAGCTAAGAAACAAATGAATATGTGATATTTCTTCCAACAGCCTGAAGTGGAAATCCTAGGAGGTTGGAGATGCCAGCAACATTACCCAGGAAAACTGCAGCCTGGAAATGGAACCGTCAGACACATCTCACCACCATGTGCCCCAGATGCCAGACATGGAGCTATAGGGCTTAATATTTATCCTACTGGGTTTTAGCTCTACTTTGGTTTGATTCATTTCTATTCCCCCATTCTTCCCCTTTGGAATGGGAATGTTTGCTACCCTCTGCCATTGTACCTTGGATCACGTAACTGAGACGCATGAGAAATGCCTGGTTCTCTCATTTGTCCCTGTCCTGGCTATTGAGGGTGTGACTTGGCCGGTGGCCAGTGCGCCCCTCTTCCTTGCTTCCCTTTGCTTCCCCTTGTACCTCAATAGACAGAATATATGCCCAAGTCTTCCAAAAGATTCCCTGGGTTCAGCCTTTACCCACACTAAAACAAGCTACTACATAAACAGCCCTTTCCAGGCACTTCTCTGGTTTTAGTCTACAAGGGCTCCTGCCTGCATACTAGCCCCCTCTGCTGCAGCACAGGCCCTGTTAAATAAAGACCTGCTTTGGTGCTGCTATAAGCCTGCTCACAGTTTATTTGACAGGTAGTGTGGGCTCCAAAAGTCCTGTAAATCCAAATAAATAAACCCAGCTGTTAGCACTGAGGTGCTCTGGAGACCAGTGAAGAACAGCAGATGATGAAGAGGAGCCACAGAGACCCAGTGTCCAGCAAAGTCAGCCTCTGCTGTCCAGCACAAGTTGGCATCAGATGGCGATGGCTGGCAGTGGCGGTGACCAGCAGCTGGTTGTGTCAGCTGCTGTCATCTGGTGACACTGGAACTGCTAGCAGAGCTGCATTTGGCTGATTCATGATTTCCATTGGAACCAAGCAAAAGAACCCTAAGTTGCCTGGCAAAGAACCTGCTTTTGATTTTTACAGGGTGTTTTGCCAAACTTGCAGTCTTGTGATAAACTCCATTGTTGTGATTTCATATATTTATTATGTATTATTATTATATATGTGTATATAGATACATATAAAACAGTGTATTATTAAATGCAATTTCCTATTAAGTTTTCTTCATCTAAATTACTGAGGGACATTATTTTTCTTTTATTGTGCTACCTTTGTCTGGTATCAAAGTCACAGTAGCCTGAAATGAAGTTTTTTTTCTTTTTTTGAGACAAGGTTTCACTATGCAGTTCAGACTGGAGTTGAACTCAGTTGATAGCCCGGGCTGGCCTCAAACTTGTGGTGATCCTCCTGCTTTAGCGTCCCAAGTTCTGGAATCACAGGCGTGCACCACCATACCTGGCCTAATGAGAGATTTTAGTACTACTGTGGTTGCCATTGAGTTTTTAAAAATTACTTTGGAAAGAAGGTTGATTAGGGAAGATAGGAGCTTTCACTGCAAATTCAATTTTTAAAGTAGGTACAGAGTTATTAAGATTTTTCCATTTCTTTTTGGGTCAGCTTTGTTAAGTTGTATTTATCTAAAAATTTGTCTGTTTTTACCTGTATTTCATATAAAAGTCACATGAAATTGTTCATATTATCTCTCTAATCTCTTTAATAGATATAGACTCCTTACTGACCCTGTTTCATTCTAGGATTGATTGAGTTTTTCTTCTCCTCCTTTTTGCTTCATGTGCCATGCTAAAGGTATATAAATTTATAAATCTTTTCAAGAAACAAATTTAAGTTTTTAAATTTTTTCTACCTTCTTTCTATTTCTTTTATTCTTATCTCTGTTATTTGTTTGCTTTTATGTCCTTTGGATTTTATTTTTTCTGATTTCTATTGTTTTCTGGAAGCTTAGATCATTTATTTTAAACTATTTCTTTGTAAATACATGTATTTAAAAGTATAATTTTTCCTTTAAGAACTGCTTTAGCTGTTTTCTACAAATACTAGTTTGTTTCATTATCATCCAATTCACAATATTTTAAAATTTCTCTTATAATTTTTATTTGAGTCACTGAATCATTTTTAAATATCTTGCTTAATCTCAAAACTCTGGAGAATTCTTTTAGCTATCATATTGATATTGATTTATAATTCAATTACATTTTCCAGAGAACATACTCTGTACTATAACAATTCCTTAAAATTTGTTAAAACTTGTGCTATGACTCAGCATATAGTATATCTTGGTAAACCACTCATATATGTAATTCACAGCTGGTGGGCACTTTAACTTTTTAAATATATTGGCATAAATTTGTCCATAATTGTATCATATTATTTTAAAAGTATCTATTCATAGTTATGTACTCCCTTCTCTTATTTCCTTTACCAATGTGGTCAGAGATTTATCTCTTTTACTAGTCTTCTTAAAGACCAAGTTTTATTGGTTTTGTTGATAATATACATTTTCATTGTTACTGTTTATTACTATTTATTATTATTAATTTCTGAGTATTTTATTTTTCATTTACCAGGTTATGGTCCACTTAAATTCCATGTGCATCTTTCCTTTTTAAATACATATTTAGATAAAATGAATATTTATATGCAGCTTTCAGTATGACTGAACAACCTGGTGTATATTAGTAGAGAAAACCTATTTAATTCTTATTTCTCTCCTCCTGGTAGCATTTTGTGGGGTCTCCTCACATGCCATCTCTTCAGAGAGGACTTCTTCGACCTTTAATCTGAAATAACCATCATTCCTGATTGCTGTCAATGTTTTCCTTTTTCTATATATTAATTTATTTACTTGTTTATTTCAATTGTACTAGAAGCTGTAGAAAAAGACTTACTAATTGATGTGTTCATTTGTTCAACTGTCTTATTCCTACAAGAAAACAAACTCTATGAAATCAACCTTTTCTATGATTGTTCAGTCCTAGAACACTAATGCTTAGATCATTGTCTGCCATATAGGAGACCTGCAGTAACTATCTGTTGAAAGGATATATAAATTAATGACTTTAAAACTCTACTAAAATCCTGTTTAAAGGGCAGTAAAAGTTTTCTAGAGGTCATTAACCAATTGGTTATGGAATCTTAAGCAAATTTATAGGGCTGAATTTCATATTCTATAAAATAAAATGTTTAGCTTAAGTAATTATTATGGTCTCTTTTAGATTAAATAAGATGTTTATGGAGCTCAAAAGTTGTGTGGAAATGCTATTTAACTGAGGTTTTTTTTACATGGGAGCATCTGTACTAGGTTAGGTAACAGAGGTGAAAACTGGTTTTGCAAATCTCAGGAACAATTGTTGCAATAGACGCTCAGACCTTCTGGATAGTTGGTTCCTTGCAGTTCATCATGTACCCATATCCAGCGCAGTCAGGGTCACACCCAGGTGTACTTAGGCTAGCATGTAGAGACTGATAGGGATGCCAAACTTCATAGGCCTCTATTGTTCTGAATTGCAGCAGAATCTGGAGTTAAGCCTTCTGACATATATTACCTCAAACTCCTCTCTTTCATAGTTCTGAATTCACAACCAAAATCTACAGAAGTTACAGCAGGTAAAACTTTGCAAATACTTCCCTTGTCCTTCCTTACTAAAACATCCATTGTCTTTTGGTTTTAAATTGGTTTTAAGTGATCCTGGCCCTGATTGGGTTAACACTTATGTCATATGCTCCCACTTGTCCCCTGTATTTCATCATATTACTTTGTTTACACATGCAATTTCTTAGCCTGCTTGTATTTTTCCTGAGAAAAGATACCCCTCATGTTACCAAAAAATATAGGGTAATTTTGCTGTATTTCTGTGAACTAGCTTACTAGAATGAGTTGCCTGTGTCGAGCATTATGCTACTGTGAAGGAAAATAAGACCTAGTTGCTGTACAGATACGAAAGCAGCTTCAAGGAAGAGGATTTGGAGATGAAGAATAAAAATTCTATGAGCTATCTAGGGTTTTAGTGGGCCACTGGAGGCCAAAGTGAGTTCCTTGCTCTTGAACCTTGAGATAATACAGAAAACTTATGTAATTTTATCAAATCAGGTCTTTTGGCCACTTGCTACTAAGGGCCAGGGTGTTGTTGAGAGGGAAGCTGTTTGTACCTCGGGTACAAGGACAAAGTCACTGCTTCTCACGAGTTTGGCAGAGCCTCATGAGAAATGTATGCAGCTCAGGGAGCTGATGCACAAAGTGACTTGGCCTTCCCCTGAGATGATATAGACAATGCCTGTCTTGTTCCCCATGTAACCACCAAGACACGGTGTTTTGTTGAATACTAGATGTTCTTCCTTTTCCAGATCCTACCCACCCCTTAAAATTCTCTGTAGACAACCTCTTATACTGATTGTATAAGTGAACATGCTGCAGTTCTGGGGCAGTCCTTTCTCCCAGTAGGAGAGGGCTCCACCTGACCTCAACTTTCTGATTCTTGTCTTCATTTCTTCCTCCTCCACCATCCTCCCTCCAGAATTTCAAGAGCTGTGCTGGATGTGGCTGAGTGTCTTAGTTAGTTTTCTTGTTGCTAACACAAAATACACAACAACGAATGGTAATTGAGAAAAAAGATATTTTGGCTCACAGTTTGTAGAGGCTTCAGTCTATATTCACCTGGCACCAAGGCAGGATGGCATGGCAGAGGGGCATCACAAAGGGAAAACAGGCCATGGCAAAGCAGGACAGGCAGAAGACAGCAAAGCAGTGAAGCAGCAAGTGCCTGCAACAGTTCTCTTTATGTCCCTTAGAGCCCCTTATAATTTGTGCCTAGGGGAGGCAGCACTCACACCAGGGTGTGACACCCCTAATCTCAGCACCCACCATTAATCCAAGCATCACATCCTTAATCATAGCATCACACACTCCAGATCCAGGCACCTCAGACAAACCCCACCTACTACCACATGAGGCTTTGGAGGAACATCTAGGTAAAAACCATACCACAGTATGAAATACTGGGAAGAGTATATGGCCACAAATTATGAACCTAATCTCATCTTCCTATTGTCTCTGACCAGCTGTGCAGCCTTTCTGAACCTCAAACTTCAAAATTTTAAAATAAGGAGCTAAGCCTTCAGTTATAAAAGACATATATTCACACATGTCTCTGATCTTTCCTAAGTCCCCTGAAAATAACTGTGGAGGGATGTTTTTAACAAAGAAAATGAAAGCTGGAGATGAAAAATGGCAATAAAATTTGGAAGCTGGAAAGCAAATGGACTTCACTGTCCAAGAATGCTAAATCCCAAAGTCAGTGCAGAAAGCTGAGAAATAATTATGTAATTATGTTTGCACTATTGAATCCTCACATGTTGAAGCACTAGTAGGACTTGGCATCTTAGGTAGTGAGGGTAAAGACGAGGTTGAAAATAGAAGAATGAAAGGAAAATCTGTTGGAAAAAGCTTTATCTCAAATTTCTTCCCATCCCTAGTAAGTTAGATGTCTGCTTGACCCACTCAGAAAAAAGCTAGAAAGTCATTCATTGGAGAGAATTAAACAGAGCAATTCTAAATTTGGGGCATAAAACAAAGTTGATGGAAAGGGCCCCCTGGAAAATAGGAAAGTTCTATGAAAACTCATACTCAGTGTGTCAAGAACGCATAAAGGGAACTGGAAGACCCTACCCTACAAAGCTGACTGGCACAATAAAACAAAACAAAACAAAACAAAAACTGAAGGTAAATTCTAAACTGAAGTCTTGTTCTCAAAAGATACAGCCCAGCCAAGGACCCTAAAGTTGCAACTACAGCAAGCAGACTGTTCCTGCTCTCAAAACTCTAAGACAGCCTGTTAGCACTCCATTCACAGGTGTGAATGAAAGTTCAAGAATTCTCAGGCATTTGAGGAAAGCGCTGAACCTAACAGATAGACCAAAGCAAACAGAGAAAAAATGAGCTAATTTGAAGTTGAATGTACACTGTTAGCGAGTCTCTGTTCTAAGCACTTTATATGTACTTACTCATTTGAGTATCATGACCACCAATTAAATTATACAATTATTATCCCTATTGAAAGAAATGAAGGAACTAAGAGACATGAAGTAACTTACCCAAGCTCACACAGTTAGTAAGCAAGGAAGCTGTTATTCTAACCAGGCAATCTGGCTTGAGTCTATGCTTTTAATCATTCAAGCTAAAAAATAATGAAAAATCAATTAAGTAAGACATACAACTAGAGCAATTCAATGAAAAGAAAACCTCAAAAACTAGGAATAACTTTTAAAAGGTAAGAGAAGAAACTGTATGTAAGAAAGAAGAAAAATACTATTAAAATGGAATATTTGATGAACCAAGAGTCTTCACAATCACAGATATGGAAACCTAAGTGAAAAAACTCAATGCACTGAAAGTCTTCCAGAAAGTAGAGCAAGTCATAGTTCTGTGGCTGACTCCCATTCCAAACTTGGCCCATTCTCTACACTCCTGACTATTCTTATTGCAGTGGGCTGAGTGTTCAACTTTAAACACTAATTCACAGCCAAATCAACCTCTGATTAAAATGCTCCTTCACATTCCTCTGACATTTAAAGGAAAAAATTCATCTTCTTTACTAGGGCCTGTAAAGTCCTTAGTAATTTGGTGTATGCCTTCCTCTTAAGCCCATGTCCTCCTTATTTCAGCCAAACAAGCATCTTGCCACTGTTCATGTCAGCATGTTACTCCTGCATCAGGAGCTTTGCTCTTGCAAGTTTCACTACTGGAAAAGGTTACCCATGTCTATGGAGGCATGGCTTTGTCAGCATCTGCAGTCCAAAGAGAATACCAGAGAGAAGGTGGAGACTTCTCCTTTGGTTCACCCACGGAGTAGATTGTAGGTTCACTGACTTTTGTCACAGAAAAGCCTTTCAGAGGTCAATGAGAAGCTTAGGCAGATTTTCTGACAGTGTTAAAGAAGTACACAAAGACCCCTCTTGAATAAATGGTGCTGGAGCCAGGCATGGTGGCACACGCCTGCAATCCCAGCACTCAGGAGGCTGAGGCAGGAGGATCGTTGCAAGTTTGAGGCCACTCTGGGCTACAAAGTGAGCTCAAGTCCAGCCTGAACTGCATAGTGAGACCTTGTCTCAAAAAAGACAAAACAAACAAATAAACAAATGAACAAAAAACAAATGGTTCTGGGAAAATTGGCTGTCTAAATGCAGAAGACAGAACCTAGACCCATGTGTCACCATGTACTAAAGTCAAATTGGATCAAAGATCTAAATGTTAAAGCAAAAACAATCTGCTGGATGATAAAATAGGTCAAACTCTTGAAGACATAGGTGGAGGCAAGGATTTTCTGAGTACAATGCTAAAGGCACAAGAAATAGTACCAAGAATAAACAAATGAGATGATATTAAAAAGATTCAGCACACCAAAGGAAACAGCCAGCAGTGAAGAGATAACCTATAGAATGTGAAAAAATGTTGCTAGCTATTCCTTGGACAGAGGATTCATACTTAGAATATACTAAAAAAACTAAAAAGATTAGACCTCCACAAAATAAAAGTCCCAGTTGAACAGTTGACAGCTTAAATGAATAGACATTTCTCAGAAGAAATACAAATGAGGAATAAATACATGAAAAAATGTTCAACATTTCTAGACATTAGAGAAATGCAAATGAAACAATACCGAGATTACATTTTACGCCAGAAAGAATGGCTATCATCAAGAAATCAAATAGGGGGCTGGGGATTTAGCTCAGCGGCACAGTGCCTGCCTGGCAAGCACGACGTCGTGAGTTTGATTCCCGGTACCGGAAAAAAAACAAACAAACAAACAAAAAAAACAAAAAACAAAAGAAATCAAATAACAGCAATGCTGGTGAGGCTTTGGGGAGAAAAAAGCCCTTCAGCATTGCTGATGGGAATGTAAGCTAGTACAACCAATATGGAAATCAGTATGGAGACTCCTCAAAAAAACTTAAAAAAACTAGAAATTTCATTCAACCCAGCTATTCACCTTCTAGGTGTCTTTCCAAAAGAGTTAATGATATTGTAGTACAGAGATACGTGCACACCCATGTTTACAGCAGCACAATTCCTAATAGCTAAATTTTGGAAAAAGAAAATGTGTTCTTTTTTTCAACATAAATTGATTTTTTTTATTTTAAAAATTTAAAAACTGACAAAACAACAATGAAGGCAAAATCAAAACAACACAAAAACAACAAAAATGATACATGACCTCAAAACAAAATGGTAGAAATTTACAGTGGTTGCTATATTACATACTGTTATCTTCAACCAGGTTCCTCAGTCCACTAGACAGAAAATGTGGTTTTTAGAAAGAATGAACTGGAGTCATTTTTAGGAGAATGAATATACCTTGAAATCATATTAAATGCAATGAATCAGACACAAAAGCTCAAATACTGCATGGTTTATCTTACATGAAAAATAAAAAATATAAAAAAGTAAAATAAAGGATAGATAATTGGAAGTAGGGAGATCTTTTTCAAATGGAAAGGAGATCAAGAGGTGAGGGGGAGGGAGGGAGAAGGGGGATGAAAAAAGGGAATGTGATGTGTTATGTATGTGTACCCACCCCCCACAACAAATGCAATTGTTATGTAATGCAAACATATACTAATATAAAAAGAGATTTTTTAAAAAGCAGTACACACTGTGAAAATAGAATGTGAGCACTCAAGAGAGGAGTGTTATAATCTGAGAGATATTTATATATTATTGGGGGTCCACAAGACAGATGATGTAAGTTGTACATTCCTAGTATCTGCTAGGTTATCATTAGTGGGTGTCTTGGTTACTTTTCTCCTTGCTGGGACAAAATACTTGACAACAAAAGTTAAAGAGGTAAGCTATTTAGCTTACAGTCTGTGGAGGTTTCAGTCCATAGTGAGCTGGCTCCAAGGAAGGATGGCACATGGCAGATGGTAGAGGGGCAACATTTCTTGGTGGCTGGGGCAGCAGAGGACAGCAAAAGCAGCAAGAGCAGAAAGGGAGGAGTAAGCCTCTTTCCCTCCCTTATATTGCAGGCAGGCTACCCGCCCTAGGGTAGATGTAGTACTCACACCACCAATCCTAGCACTAGAGAATGAACCAATCATACTTTGGATTCAGCCACCTTGGAAAAGCCTGCCCCTCTGAACTGCATGAGGTTTCAGAGGGACATCCAGACACAAACCATAACAGTGGGCTAGGTTAGATGCATGTGTGTGAAGTTTAGAGATAGGTTACCCAATTAATAATGCTATTTCTTTGAGGTGGAATTTGTGAATCTATAGTTTCAGAAGAAAGATGGAAAAGCACAGGCCCAGTGTGTAGTGTTATGGTAAGTTTTAAGACTCTCAGGAATTCTGGAGTGAGATTTCTGAAGGCAAAAACAAAGCATTTGTAACCTTGGGTAACTTTGTGCCTGAAGCTGCAGTTTTCTTGGAAGTACAATTTTGAAGCCATAATTTTCTTCATCTCTTTTCTTCCTATCTATATCTTCTATACTACCTCAGTTTCTTCATTTGAATCGCCAAGAAGCCAAGCTGCCCATGACATCTCAATTTAAACCACCTCTAATTCCTTCCCACCTCATTCCTTGAACTGTCATCTCCTGCACGTGAACCCTACCCTCCTTGTTTCACAACACTTATCACTACCTGAAGTTATGCATTTGTGTGTGTCTACTTCGTTTCTGTTTGACTGAGAAACATAGACCCTAAGCTCTATGAAGACTGGAACTTTCCATTACTCATTGCTGAATCCCGAAACTTATATGGTCCTAATACATAGTAAGCATTAAACAGATATATGTTGAATAAATAATGAATGAGTAGTGCTGAATGCTAAAAAAAAAAAACAAAAAAAAAACAGTAGTATCAACTGCAAAAACTGCTTTTAAAGAATTCCTACATTCTCTTTTTTCATTTTTCTGTGATATTTTATTATTTTATTTTTGCTCATGATTTTTTTTTATTTTAAAGAGGAAAGAAAACAAATAACCACAACAAAGATAAAAACAAGCAGAATAATGAAGTAAAAGTTTGTGCTCATCAAAAGAAATTGCTTTCATTTTTGTTATGCCCGTGAGCCCTGAAAGGGGGTAACTGCGAACATAATATCTGGGCTGAACAGTGTGCTCTGACATTTTCTTTCTGAGCCCCAGCAACATCCTTGCTGCCAAGTCCTCAAGCACAGAAGAGAAGCCACACGGCACTTGAATTAGCTAAGCGTGTAAACAAGCCAGCGGGCCCCTCTGCTTGGTATCTGCATGAATATAATGCTCCCACTGGGCAACCCAACTGGAGAAGCAGTCTCAGTTCCAAATGAGCTCCATTCTCCAGGAAAGTGATGCCTGACCAAGAATTACAGAGAATTCTTTGGAGAAAGAAAAAAATCAGCAACACTGATCTGTCCTCTGAATGGATTTCTCTCCATTCCAAGCTTTAAAGAGCAGGGTTGGATGAGTTTTCTTTAAACTTCGAAGAAAGGTTTTCTGAGAAGAGCATTTAGACTGTAGACTCTTAATCTCCATCACAATGGGGGATGTAGACAAAACAAGGAGAAACCCAGTGACAATTAAAATGTCTCATCTGACCACACACAGAACAGCCCCAAAATGCTTTGTGCCCCCAGGAAAGCCCTGACAGGTGTCCTCAGCATGACAGTGCAAAGTTGGCAACTGGGATCCAACTGCAGTCCAACAGTGGGGGGAGTCCAGAGTCCAGGGCCTGGATCTGAGAGGCAGCAAAACCTAGGAGCCAATTCTAGAAGCAAAACTGAAGCAGGGAAAGAAACTTGAACTTTCCAGTTTGGACCCCACGGCAGCAATGCTAAGGAGTGAGTTGGGTGTTACCTCACAGTTCTGGATGTGAGAAGTCCAGTTTCATCGGGCTAAAGTGAAGGTGTTGCCCAGGCTGGTTCTTTCTAATGGCTCTGAAAGGAAAAACCATCTTCCTCGGCTGTTTCAGGTTCTGGTGGCTTGAATTTGTGCCCACTTTATCTTCAAAGTGCATCTCTCAGTCTCTGCTTCCACAGTCTCATCACCATCTTCTAGCTGTAGTCAAACCTAGCTTTGTCTTCCACTGGCTCGGACACGCTGAATACATTTCGGGCTCATTCCATAATCTTCCCATCTCAAACTCTCACGATGCTTGATTTAATCATATCTGCAAAGGTCTTTTTGCTGTATGAGGCTGCCCTCACAAGCTCCAGATATAAGAAACAGGATATCCTGGAGCCATTACTCAGCCCATCACAATATACAAAGTAAAATATATTTAGATGTGTGTTTATGTATCAGGGGAGATAAAAATATGGTGAATATTTAAATTAAAATAAATATACTATAGTAAAAGACACATTGCTATTAATCACCCTCAAAATACTGCCCCCTACTCCAAACACACTTATTCCATAGTTGTTGCCACTTTCAGAAGCAGTTCTAGAGGTCTTCATTCAAAATGTCTTTAGTTATGCTAAGTGGCTACCTCAACACCCTGAACCAATTCACATTTACTTTTCACGGTCGTTTTTACTTTGGGGAAGAGCCAGAGGTTATACAGCACCAGATAGCTTTTAAATCTCTGGTGAATAAGGCAGCTGAGAACAGACTATAATATTTTTATTTGATAAACATTTCTAATCAATCTGGGACATCAAGGAAGCCATGACAGTGCAACTGAAGAAATTCACAACAGAGGACTTCCAGAACTGCTTTAGAAAATGGCAACAGTGGGAAAAGTGCTTTTAAAGGGAAGGGGAATATTTTGCAAAGAACTACTGGCAATATATTTTTACTGTAATCATTTTTAAATTTTTTATTTAAATACTCACAATATTTATTAATATTGTGAATGTACTCACATATGTACCCACTCTACTGGTCATAAAGAACTCGCTGTTATGTAACTGCTGGTTCTTCAGACTGAAATTAACTTGGTTTTCTTAATGTGATTGACTACATCTGTAGTAACATCTTGTCCTTGCAGCCAGGAGGGATGCCCTCCCTTTACCACAGACATTCCAAATGTGGACTGTGAATAATTCCTGAAAACAAGTGTTAATTTCTAGGAGATTTGGGTATGTATTTCTGCCCAACTATTTATTCACTGAAACATAGTATCAAAGTCACACATGATCAAAGTCACATATTAGGGACAACTACTCCTTACTGTACGCTAGATGAAGGAATTAGACTTCCTGGGCCCAAGTCTATTGAGGTGCACTACTAGCATTTCACTCATGAAAAATGAAAAGACTCAGATTTTGAGAAATTATGAGTGAGTATGAAATAAAGGAAATATGTGCAGCCTGGTCTTAGAGTGAAGGAGGGAGGATTTTCTTCTCTCCCTGGCACTGAGAGACTTTGAAAGAGTCAGACAGGCCCCATACCCAGAAGGTCAGCTACAGCCCTTTGTGGAGAGACATGACCCACAGAATCCCGCAACAGTTGATCCAGGCTGAGGAAGTGGGAGCTGCCTGCCTGACATGACAAAAAAGAGCAAGAAGAAAACTGTGAGATCTGAACTTTCCTCAGGGAGTCTCAACAATAATAATCATACTAGAAGAGAGGATCATGTGTTACGACTTCCTGCTATGGACAGGTGGGTATCAACAAAAGTGACGTCATACCCTCTCTTGAGGGTGACATGGGAATGGTAGTCATGCACCTACTTGCTTTGGTGGTATATTACCACATATGTACAGACTGACTTCTGAAAATGTTTTCTCTAAAGATTTGACCTTCTAGTGGTTGAAAGGATTTTTGAAGCATCTGAGGGAACTAGGAGTTCTTTGGGGTTTGTTTTGTGTTTGTTTTTTGCAAATTGCCACTTTGAGGATATTTAATGTTTTTTTTCTTAGTATATCCTCAAAGTAAAGACACTGAAATTCACATGCCTATTGTCATTCAAGGATGCTACATTCAAAGATTATTGTGTATATCCAGATGAAGATGTTCCATATTTTTACAAATGTTATTCAGAAACAGAATGTACCCACTGGGTTATTTACTACCTATTGCTGTTCATACTGTTTTTCCTAGAAATTCATGAAGCATTCCTGAATAAAAAGGTCAAGGAGGAGCTATTGGAATAAATGTAATATCTCATACTGAAACTTAGTCTAACCCAGAGCTTCTGCAAGCCTATTCCCAACAATCCATCTATGAACTTTAGCACTCTGGTACAAACATTTCAGGGAGCTCAGCTTTGGGACAGAATCACAGGCACCCCTACTATCCAGAACCTCATAATGCCCATCTTGGCTTGGATCTTTTCTAATTATCAGTAAGCTGACGACTCCACTGGATCCATCTACGTAACCTGCTACCTTTTAGTTGTAGAGACAATGATAAAAACCTGAAAAAACTGTGCACTTAAATTGAATTCTCACTATGACAGTGTCCTCATCTTGAAAAACTCTTCTGTAATGGGAAGACCAGATAGAGTGGTTCCACCTCAGCGTCATCCACAGGTATCCTTGCCAACACTGACCTCGTCTCTTTAAATACAAAAGTAAAAGCAATGCTAAAAGTTTACTAAACAGAGTAGCCTAATGATCTCATGTTCTAAGACCGAAACAGCCTGATTTCCAACTGTAGGCTAACACTAGACAAGTGACCCTTGTAACGCTCCAATCAGACTTGACTCTCCCAGCCCCCGGCCTGCTTGCCAGCAGAGGCACTATTTTCACCAGGGAACTAAGCTCAAAGCTGTCATCAGCAAGCACAGGATGTCATAAAGGAGATAAGATAGGATGAGGAATTTCCAGGTCCCGAGATATCTGGAGACATCTGGCAACATCTGGAGACACCCAAAAATTTACACCAGACACTTCAAGGACTTTTCCCACTGAGATTGAAGATAGCCAGAGAAATTTGACTACAGATATAAAAATCTTCTTGCCTAGTGTCCCCTGCGTTCTTCCCATCCCTATAGAAGGGACACACTTATCTTTGTTCCCTGTAGACGGCCTTGTCACTCTCTGTCCGCCTGCACGCAGGCACAATAAATTCCACACCATGTTGCCTTTACACAAGCCTGGTGGTCTCTGCTGGTCCCTCCATCCTCACCCTGAATGTTGCCATCGTCAGAGACATAATTACAGTACTATCCTTTACATAGAGTTATGGGGATTAAACAAAGTACTTAATACAGTATACAGAGAAATTTGATTAATTAGAATTAATAGTGCAGTATATTATTAAGTCCCAAATCACAATCATCAAGCAGGACACTGTGGTCATTTTTATCCCTAAAAAAAGAAAAACATGCCTATGATAAAGAGGATGTACCTTGAGATTGTGTTTTAAAAAGTCTTCATAGATGTGGTAAAACTTAAACTAGAGTTGTTCTTATTAGACTTTTTAAAGGTATTATTATTTTGGAAAATACTGATATCCCACTCACATGGTTTGGCAATGTAAGTTTGGATAAAAAGATGAAGATTATGTGACAGATAAAATGTAGTTAAAACTACATGATACTGAGCCACGCTAGGGACTCACTTAATGGTACTTCTCCTAGGGTGGCAGCTAGAAATAGAACTGCTTAAAAAGAGACTTAAAGGAGATGGAAGCTTTTTTTATTTCACTTAGGAGAAATTTTGAGACAGTAAATCCAAGGTTTATGAATCCATGGGATTTCATAGATCTTTTCCCGTCCCACTCTCTAGGCCACAGTCCGTATGATGCAAGCTTTATTTTCATTTTCCAACATAGTGGCTAGAACTCCAGTCCTTACATTCATGCCTTAAACAGCAAGATTTTAGAAGAAAAGAGAAAGGAAGTTTCCCTGTTTTTTTTTTTTTTTCAGAGAAGTTTCCTCCTGGTATTGCTGATACGTACTTGGTCACATGATCATCCTTAGCAGCAGGAGTGGGAAATGTAAACTTTAGTCTAAAATAAAATTTTTCTAAAGACAGAATACTAGATACTTGAAGGAAGCTAAACTTCCCAGACACTTGAAATTTATTCTTTTTCTTTGTATATCCTTTCTCTCTTCCCATTGCTAGTTCCTTTTTTTTTCTTTGTATTGTTTAGGGTTCTGTAGAGGAACAGAAGAGAGAGAGAGAGGAAAGAGAGAGAGACAGAGAGAGAAGAGAGAGAGAGAGAGAGAGAGAGAGAGAGAGAGAGAGAGAGAGAGAAGTGAAATAACAAGCAGTATTTTAGAGCTAAAGAAACTAACTGCCCAAATAAAAGCAAAAACATTTAAAAAAAAAAAAACCACACTCCCTAACTCACTTAAGATACAAGAATTAAAATAAAAGAAGTGTATATTCAACTCAAGAAGATGTAAAAAGGCCAACAAAATTAAAAGTGCAGAAAAAAATCATTCATGTAAGAGCTGAAAATGACAAATGGGAGAATAATCAATTTGGTAATTAAATCTACTATGCTATTTTCATAGGGCAGTCTCCTTGTGCTTCTCAGCAACCAAAATCCTCTCTCTCTCCTTGGGACCAATCATTAAGGGACATGAGCTGGCAGAATGTCACGTCCCATTTGTAACATCAGTAGAGGGCAATAAATGTTTGTTGAATAGTTGGAGATAAAGCCTTGACATTCCAGGCTAAAAGGAGAGCCCTTCCTGGCTGCTTATGTGAATCTTTACCACTAAAATCAGACCTGGAGCTACTGACAGACATAGGCACAGAGGAATGGTGCACCACAATGCCTTCTGGGGCCTCTTTACAGAAAAAGTATCCTACGATCTACTGATTTAATTCCATTTAATTTTGTGTGCCTCCTCCCTCCTGCCATCTCCATTTCTACCCATGCCCACACCAGAGAGCTAGTTTCAGCCTCCTCTGGGACAGACATTCTTAACCAGTTCAGGAGGATATGCACTTGGATGGGGAAAAAAAACATTGTTTTCACTATAGTCAACCCATCACACCTTAGCATTTCCTGCCTTTGTGAAACAGGTAAAACAACAACAGCAGCAGCAACAAAACCCATTAGTATTAGAAGTCTCTGGGACTGTCACTGGGGAGGAATCACAGATGCTTTCTATCCTACTGAAGTTGTATGAGCAATCGCAAAAGATTCACATTCTTACTTCAAAATTATGGTAGTTATATGCCCTGGGGCTAAATGTTACTTAATGCATTAAATATTTATTATATTTAATAATAAAGAGATGTTACTAAAAAGAAAGATTTACCTAATTATACCATAGACTCTTAAAATGTTTTGATAACTGCATTTCAGTATCATTGATTTCTTTTGTATTTCTATGTATTGTATTGTAGAAATTGGAAAGTATTTTTTAAGAAGAAGCTATAAACTTTACTAAGCATCAAAAGTAGCCAAGGTTCTTGAAGTTTAAGGATTATGCCTTACATTCATCTACTGAGACTGAATAAAACTTCCCCAAGGAGGGAGGAAAAGGTGAGTTGTGCTGAATTGTTTTTTTAAGTTAATTTAGGAGATGATTTATCACTCAGGGATCACACTCCAGAAAAAATCCCTTAAAGGCTGCAGCACAGAATGCCTAAAATACAAGCTCTGGAGCCAAAATTCTTGGCTTCAAATCTCAGCACACTGCTTGTGTGACTGTGAACACAAGGCACAGTCTCTGAGATAAGGCTCTGATACTTCTTAGTTAGGTCTCTGTGCTTTTCCGTATTTTTAGTTACCTATCCCAGGTAGATGACCCTATCACTGTGTGAGAAGGCTTTGCTTCCAGTGAAAAGCAATTTAAGTTTCTAGGAACAGATAAAAGAAATGTTTCTCTTCCCATTGGAATGCTCATTTTTTACTTCTCTGCACCCCACTGTTCCAGTTTAAGTTCCACTTCATTCAAAAACCTCTCTTATGTCTCTTGCTTTCATTGGCAGGGGCAGGAGGAGGCCCTCTGATGTCTCCGAACTTTGGCACACAGGGTCTGCCAGCCAGTCTGGATATTCAGCTAAGCCTAGCTTTTTTATCTCTCTCTTCTGCTTCCCAGCAAGCAGCTGTTCTCAGGAGCAGGGACTTACTGTCTTTCTTTTACATTCCTAGGGACCTCCAACTAGGCAAGATAAAAAAGATAAACTATTAAACACATGGAAGGTGTGCTTTCTCAGCACCTCCTGTCATCTGTGTCTGAGCTGTGAGGACTCAGGGGTAGAATCAGCTAAACTTGGCTTACAGATGAGCTAGGAATATCTTTGCAGAACTCTTCAAGGGTCTCTAGAGCAGGCCAGGCTAGGTAGGGCTCAACAGTTACCTCAAGGGTTCTTGGAAAGGAACCTCCCTTTTCTACCATGTTGATGCTCCCTGCATCCAGGAGTACCATGATATGAGAATTCTGGATTAAACTCCAGGACCCTGGCAGCCACAGTGACCCTGGTGTGGAAGACCATCTACCCCTGTGGCAGGCTGAGCTGAACAAGTTACGGGACTTGTCTTGGGACTTGAACAAGTTACGGGACTTGTCTTAAATAAGAAAGGGCAAGTCACTCTGTAGCTCTCCAGGCTTACTGGAATAAAAGCAGACTGGGACCGTGAGCATATTTCTCCCCTCTACTGGACTTTAATTTCATCAACTGTGAAATGAATGTTTTGAATTTGATACTCACACTCTGAGAAGGAGACTTGGACTCACTCCTTATGGATACATTCCAAAATTTGTCATATTTTTCGAGAAACAAGACTCGTGTTTATAATTTCCTGGTTATCCTACAAATTTTCTAGCACTCTTTCCCATAAAGAGCATGGAACTTGTTTCATGCTTCACAGTGTGCTGAAGTGACCACCACATTGCCTATTTTGGGTGTCTTTAAGAAATTATTTTAAATATGTACTTGGTAAAAATCTGAAAAGCTCCTCTTTTATTTTAGTTATGGAAATAGTTTGATTTTGCAAAATTATGTCTATTTTCTGCATATTGAAAGTATTTAGAGAACAGAAAAAAATATATATAATCATAAGTGTCACCTTGTTGGGCTTGGCACCAATTTGTGACAATGCTATCAACTGGGCAACCAGTTCAATGAACTTGAATATGGAGTAGTATTATAGAGTGGCCTCTTTCACTTTTCATATATAGACATGAAGCCTGTTCAGCTAAGACAGCCATATCTTATGCCTTTGGCATAAATGGGTCCTCAGATTTCAAATCTTGGCATTTAGATGTTAAAAAGTATCAATGATATTATCAGAGCAGATTTAAGGAAAAGATCTGTAAAGGTCTATAAGTCACTTCAGGATGGAGAGGGGAAACTTGTAAACATTAACAGCATGAGACAGCACTGCTCTCACCATTCATATGATTGTGGAATCTGTTCAATGTTCACTCAAAGAACTATCACACTAGAACTAGGAAAAGGATTGCAGAGACAGAAAGTAATAGAACAGTATGACCAATGACCATATATACACATTTATTTTTATTTTACTTGGTAACCACACAGTTTTGTTACTATAAAATCACAAGCCAACAATAATATCTAGAAATTACAGAGAGTTAAACAAGTAAGAACACATATATTTTAGTCTGAAAAGCAAGATGGAGTTTGGTTGTCATGTAAGAAAAAGATTATCCAACATAATCAACTCTTGCTTAGCAATCTTCATGGAAATGGTTAATATAGCCCAAATAAACTGTATAACTTTCTTACTTTTAATCCCAAAACTAACAAGTGATTTTACAATGTAACATAAAATTTTACTTAAAAAATAAGAATTGCTCTCCAACATGTATTTGGTTTAGGTTAATACTTTAACTGATTTTTATTGTTTGAGAGAATTTTAAATAAACTGCAGGGTCCTTTGGGTACCAAAAGGAAATACAGAAAAAAAGGCAAGTCTTTAAAACAGGTAAATTTTCTAAGGAAATAAACAATAAAAAATAAACTTTAGTGTCAATAATGCAGTGCTGACTATATATGGAGGGTACATATCACACAGTAATCACTTAACCTTATAAATGTCCTGTTCTTGAATTAAATAAGAAAGGGCAAGTCACTCTGTAGCTCTCCATGCTTATTGGAATAAAAGCAGACTGGGAAACATTACTATTTTGCTCAGATTCATATTGACAGGGAATACATAGGGGAAGGTGGTTAGTACTTCCGAGATCCCAAAGATGCTCTAATGCTAGAGTTTTCAAAACCTTGACTCATCTCCCGACAGGAGATTCATCTGTCAGATCCTTTACACTCTGTCATCAAATTTCACAGCCTTGTCTGTACCACACATCACTGGGAACATAATGCATGCCACACTGCTCAGAAGGGTAAGGGAATATAATTCACAGAATGAAAGATAAAAGGAGGTGATGGTAAGTTTTTTGGCTACAGAAGCCAAGGTAGTAAGTAGGTCTTTGTCCAAGCACATCACACAGGTTTTAATACATTCTTTTGACTACTTGTGTGGTTGAAAGCATTTTCTCACACATAATTTTCTGGGCTTTCAAAGCTACCCTGACAGTAAGTACCACAGGTATTACTTTTGTCTCAGAGAGGTTTTCTGAGGGCCACATAGACAAATGCCAAGGCTGGATTTTAGATCTTCTGGATCCGAAACTCCAAATTCAAACACTAAATGAAAGAGGCAGGGTAAAACGTGGGATGAGGCTTCAGTAAACTGGTGGGATCACCATAGTTCACTGTTGGTCCTGCCCCCAGCAATTCATATTCTTCTTCTTCCCTGATACACAGAGCTCTACCACTGAACTACGTCTCCTGCCTGGAGCCGTGACTTTATGCTGAAGAATAGACAAGGAACGGCCTGTTCCTCCCAAGAGTGCTTCTATCTTATAAGAGAAGTGAGTCTAAATTCCAAAGGAATCATGACTGGGATGGGATACAGGCACAGTAATAAATGCATCCTGCCTTCCAGTCACAGCGGTGAGGGTGCCTCATCAGCCTGGTTGGTTCGGAGGGAGCTCTTCCTCTCATACTTGAGAGCTGGGGAACAGAGTGAAATAATCCACATCCACATGTTTACATTCAAAGCCTCCTCACCTCACAGCATACAGGCATGAGAAGGAAGGGAACGACTCAAGGGGGAAGCCTAATGGTCCAAGCCAGAATAACAGAGGTAAAGCAACGTCATCCTTACAACCAGAGAACCTGAGCCCCACACAAGGAATTCTGACTCCCCTCACCTGTACCTTCTTCCTCTGGGGTGACAGTCCATGAAGCCAAGGGGACAGATGTGCAGAGTCCCAGGATTGGGGTTGGGGACAAGGGTGTGGCTATAGAAAAGTGTTGGGGGGGCGTGCAAACTTGGACACAAAACATGGCATGTCCCTGTGCTTGCATGCAAGGCCATTCACAGTGAGGGTCAGACCAAGGATGAAATGTGAAGGGCTGCAGAAAGAGATGGGAACTTCTTCTGCCCGCTTAGCCCAACCTTGCAAATGTTAGGAGTGGACTCAAGTCTAAGGACACTCCCAGAAATGAATGAGACCAGTGTGTGATGAGCAGCTGAGATGATCTAAAGATACCTCACACTCCAAAGAAAAGTACTCCAGCCTCCTTGTGGAAACCTCCTTATTCCATACAGTCTGCATCACACTTGACTTGGTTTAATTTCTGTTTTGTTTTGTCAGCTACCTTTCACCAACATACTAGGTTTCATCAGGGCCCACTCTCTGCACAAATTGGACATTCAATGAATAATGACCACTAATGACAGTGTCTTGTCTCATTTGTTTTAGAAATTTCGAGATCATTGAACACAGTGTCCCTGTGGTTGCCCACTTACTCTCCCTCTGCTGAGAACCAAGAGTTCTTTGTTGAGGCATGTACACAAGCACATCGGTCACTGTCCCAAAGATCTTGTCTGCTATTTCCACTTTGCAAGTGGGGTCACTTCAGTCTGATGCAGTCTACCTCTTCTGTGGCAGGCATCCCGGTGGTTTTAAGGTCAAGGTCAGCACTCGACTTACTCCCGAGGTATGAAGACTTCCAGTGAAGCAGTATGATCTTCTTGAAGTACTTGATGGTGTTGTTCTTGACGGTGACGAAGCACAGTGTGTTGATCATGCTGTTGCTCATGGCGATGCACTCGACGATGTAGAAGGCAGTGAGGTAGTGTTTCTCCTTCACGAACACAGTGGGGAAGAAGTCACGCACAATGGTGAAGCCATAGAAGGGCGCCCAGCACAGCACATAAGCAGTGAGGATGCCCATGAGGACCAACACCGTCTTCCGGCGGCAGCGCAGCCGCTTCCGGATCTGCTCCGTCTGGAACCCGGGGACCTCCTTGAACCACAGCTCCCGGGAGATCCTGGCATAGCACAGGGTCATGGTGACCACGGGGCCCACGAACTCGATGCCAAAGATGAAGAGGAAGTAGGACTTGTAGTAGAACTGCTGGTCCACTGGCCAGATCTGGCCACAAAAGATCTTCTCCTGGGTCTTAACAATGATGAGGATGGTTTCGGTGGTGAAGTAGGCCGAGGGGATGGCAATGAGGATGGACACCGTCCACACCAAGGCGATCAGACCAGTGGCCGTTTGACACTTCATCCGCGGTCTCAGCGGGTGGACAATGGCCAGATACCTAGGGCAAGAGTGCAAATGCCGTGAGAGGAGCAGGTACTGGGTAAGAATTTTATTTTTCCATTATGATGAGGAGCAAAGTGTACAAGGGAGAAAGCCCAGTGAAGAGTGGATTTTCCGGAAAGGCGGACTTGAACGCAAGCCCCAGCTTAACCTCTTTGAACCTCAATTTCCTTTCTTGCAAAAGATTTTTGGTCATTTTTAAGGATTAGGCACTGCTTCTGGCAAAGTTTTAAACCCACTGTATACCAAAAACTGGCAGAAATTATTATTGACTTAGTAATAATATTTCCTATCAGTTTCCAGCCTAATTCCCAGGGAGGGAATAATTCCCAGGTATTTTTGTTCCTCTTCACTACTTTGAAGTTTAGAGTTTAATCAACCTGGTAACTCCAAAGAGATTCTGGGAGGATTTGCCCTTTCCAAAGGAAGTTCTGGGCAGTTTTTTCTTCATTCTATAGTTTAAAAACTACTGCTCAGCACTGCAGAGGTGGGGGGAAAGCTTGTGGTCTTTTATCTCATTCTCCAGGTGGAAAGATGGAGGAGGCTGGGGAGGGATGAGTGCCTCTCTTAAGGCCATATATACCACAAGAACCCTGATAGAAAACACTTAACTTCACCTCACAGGGTTGATGTGAAAAATCAATTGAGAATATACATAAGTGTATTTTTTGTAACCACAAAGCATCAGATGATAAAAGACACTGCTT
Source organism: Chinchilla lanigera (assembly GCF_000276665.1). Taxonomy (NCBI): domain Eukaryota; kingdom Metazoa; phylum Chordata; class Mammalia; order Rodentia; family Chinchillidae; genus Chinchilla; species Chinchilla lanigera. The sequence goes on from NW_004955424.1 coordinate 16,291,510, forward strand.
TTGTTCATTACTGAAGGACCCACACAGCAGTTACCACAGTGCCCCAGGAAGGAGTGAGCACTTCCTTGGAGCTGTGAGTCATTGCTGTGGTATGACAGTGTCCGTTCCAGAGAGTGAGCACACTTAGGCAGAGAGCTCTGGTTTCCTGGAAGGCTTTCTGCACCTGGCACGGGGTGGAAGTTGGACAAGGAGAAAGGTGGAAGTGAAGTGGGGAGGAATGACATATCAACACTGGAAACAAATGCGTTCTCACGTGTCCACAGCTTACCCAGGTAAGGCTGTCTGCAAATGTGACAGGGGCCTGATAGGAAGCTAAAACAATTCTGTTTCCACTGAAACCAGTCCCTTTGAGGTCATCTCTCCCGGGTTTTTCCTCTGAAGAGAGGTCCATTTTTGTGTGCGTACATGTGATTATACTTCTGCTGTTTCTGCCCCTCCCCGTAACACAAGGAGCCAAAACAACTGAACGCATTTGGAGAGTTGCCTGGAGACTCCTGCTTGCACCCAACTCCTGGAAGATGATAGATGAAGTTGGGCTGGGTTGAGTCCACTCTCCGGTCACTGAGCTGGCCACAACAGTGGCCACCAGGATCTGTCTTTGGCACTCTGGCCAACTGCATGGTGCTGAAAGGGGAATGGGGATATGTGCAGAGCACTAGCAATGCTTCTGCCGATGCATGTGTGAGGGCTTTCTGAAAGGCCACCGTACCTAATGAAAATAGAATTCTCAATTAGCTTATTTTCCCTCCACCCACCACAAAGTTGTGCCAGGCAGTCTGTCTAAGAAAGCTTCTACCTTCATATTTGTTCACTATATGAATTTTTGCTGTACACTTCTGTTCCTTTCTTTTACAGTGTTTTTCAGCCAATCCGTGGGCAATAACCCAACCTACAACTCAAAAACCAAGAATCAAGTCCCAGCTTTGCCACATACTTCTTGTGTGAACTGGACTCATGCTTCTCAACCTTGTTGGTTGAGTTTCCTTATTTGTACAAAGGAAATAACACCTGGATACTGTGAGGCTCCAGTGAGCTATGGTATATAAACAGCAAGAAGCTATTACTATTCAAGAAATGACTAATACTTCAAAATGCTGTTGTCAGAGCTATTCTGTCTACACAGCAATGTTCTTTTACCTGTTACTGGCAAATACTGCATTTGCAAGTCCTCACTGCTTTCTATTATATTGAACCCAATCTTCACTTCAAAACAATTAGCAGGATTATTTCATTCTGACTCTCTCTGACATCCCCCCAAATGCTTACCTGAGGTTAGTGCCATATCCTGTGAAAGAGGTCTTTCTGATATATTTTCCCATAGACAAGTCACAGAAAATCATTTGGGGGATTTTTATTAGCCTTGGTTAGGCTAGGATCAGAATCCCAGAGCTCTAGTGTTAGCAACACTTCTCGTGTTTACAAAGAATTTACAATTTATAGGCACTGTTTAAATCCACATTTGCATGAGATAATCCCAACTCCACTATATGGGTAAGGAAACAAACAGTCCCATTTTCAAGAAGAGTAAGCCGAGGCTTGAAGAAGTAAATAATATCCCAAAAGCTACACAGCTTCTGTCACAGAAGTTGACAGAGCCATGACTCAGGCCCAATCTTGTTGCAAATCCAGTGGTTTCTCCAATATGCCATTTGTTCCTTCCCTTTCCAGCAAGAGCAAGCAATTCCCTTTCCTCCTGCCTTCTCAGTATCCCTGCAGCCATCTCCCCTTTCTCTCTATCAAGGTTGATTTCTACTTACTGACCTTCCATGAAAGGGTCAGACACTAGGCAGCTACTTTTCTCTAATTATGACCACATCCTTGCTATTCTCCAGTGTCTATGACTATAGTGCCTTCAGCCCAGATCCACCCAAAGCCAGCAGTTCTCAGAGAACAAGGAATAAGTACTGCTGGACAAAGAGACATCCAGGATATAGTATATATGATGGTAATAGACTGGGTTTGATTAAATGAAGCAGCGGGCTAGCTCTTTGCCACAGGATCTGCCCCCATGTAACCATGGTAATGGCAGGTGCAGTAGCTACTAGAGTGGTTGTGGGATGGGTGGAGTGTACCACCCTCTCCTAGGGGTCGCTGGCCCCAACAAATGAATGTACCAGGGGATATCTGCACTTCATAAGGCTGGGAAAGGTTACTGAAACCATTGTGGACCTCATGAAAGCTAAAAAAATGCATCTCCCAGCTAGTTCCAGACTAGTGAGCTCCCTCAGAATTATGAGTAAAAGAAAGAGAGAACCCCACCCCCAGCATCCTACTGCTGTGAGATCCATGGGATACACCTCAATGACAGTGCAAGTGTCTCCACGTCAAAGAGGAAACCCAGATCTGAGGGACAGAATTCTCTCAAGAATTTTTTCCGCTTCCCTTTTGCTAGTAAGTTGTCTGAGGTATGATAAAAAAAATACAGTGTCTAAATTCAAAACTGTAAAACTGTATTACAGTAAGAGACACCTTGCCATTAATCCCACAGAAAATACCCCCTCTTGCTTGGAACACATTTCTCATCCCATTATTCTTGCCACTTTCTGAAGCAGACCTGGAAGTCCTCTTTTGTAAGTGTCTTTTCATGGCTGCCTCAATGTCCTGAATCAATTCAAAACATCCAAGCGAATTTCTGTCAAATAAAAACATTACAGTGCATCTTCATCCACCTTATTTACAAGATCTGGCCCTGACTTCTGGTTCTTTCCCAAGATCAAGAAAACTATGAAAGGTAAGATTTTGAGTCAGTTCGGGACATCAAGGCAGGAACAGCACACCTATACATATTCACAAAGGAGAACTCTGAGAACTGCTTCAGAAATGACAACAGTGGAAGGGTCTGGGATGTAGCTCAGCAGCACAGCACCTGGCAAGCACAAAGTCCTGAGTTCAATTCCTGGTACAACAAAACAAAACCAGAAAAACACAATGGGATGTGTGTTTGAAGCCAGGAGGGAGTATTTTGTGGGTTATTATTGGCAATGTGTCTTTTACTATAATACTTTTTAAAAAATTGAAACATTCACTCATACTCCCTCTGTTGCATTTTGAGAGCTTCTGGAATATGACCTTATTCTTTCTGATCTCTGTTCTCCTTCCATTTCTTTGTCCCTGCCATGCTGTCCTCTTGAAGGTTCTTCAGCTCAGATATTGCCACATTGAGGCTTTTACAAACACTGTCCCATCCTCTTGGAAAACCTTCCCTTTCCTTTGCTGACCTTCATCTGTTGAAGGTCAACCTAAAAATCAGATCTCTTCCATGAAGCCTCCTCTGACCACTCCAGTGTACAATGATCTCACCCTTGGCCAGAGTTCATTCAAAAATGGTTCTGCACTTAGCAACTGTTTTATATTGTGAGTTCCCTCCTTCCCTCCTAACCCGCAAGATGTACCCTTCCAAGAGCAGCAATTGTCTTAGCTTCTTTTACAATTTTACTGTCCATGAATTTGGGCCACCTTGTGGGATTTTAATAAAACCCCACCCTCATCAAGTGCCTGGCGCTAGGTGAATAGAAATACAAAGAATGCTGTGGTGACAGTACTCAAAAAAGATCGCAACCTGGTTCGGAAAATACTACATAAATGTGATCACCAGTATGAGGCTGGAAGTAGGCGGGGACTAGACAAGAAAAGGTCAGAAGTGCAGCGAGGTGTGTTGAGCTGTGCTTTGTAGACAGTGGAGGCACTGTGGGTCATTTAGGCAAGGGACGCAGCTGCGTCCAAGACAGATTAATTTGACTGCAGCCCTGCTTCCCTTCCCCAAGGCACAGGCACCTGCTCTCTCGCCTAGAACAGATCAGGTCTCTTCCTGCCTTGGGGCCTTTGCATTGCTAATCCTCTTATCTGCAAAGCTTTCTCTCAGTCTTCACAAGGCTGCCTCTTCCACCACCATTCGAAGTCGGTTCCAATGTCTCCTCAGAGACTCTTATCTTGAAGCCTTTCCTAGAGCAGATGTCATGCTCAGATACTCTCAGGGCTTTTGTGGGTGCGTGTTTGTGTTCACAGTATTTGTCACTTCTGAAATTACCTTCTTTTTCTGCGTGCCTAGCAGTCATCTTCTCTTGGATATAACCTGTTCTGCTTGTTTATAAGCACCACGAGGGAAGGAGCTCTTAAAATTTTCTCTCACTCACGATCATATCCCCAGTGCTTGAAAGAGCACCTGTGCCGTGATAGTTCCTCTACAACAGTTAGGCTGAATCCACGCATACATGTGTGAGTGAAAGTTCAGGGTGGGTAGTGAGGGGAGTAGGGTTGGTAGCTGGGCAGAGCCAAGTGCAGGAAGCCCAAGGGGAGACTGTGACATCGCACAGCAAGTGGGGACAAGGGTGTTTCACCAGAACCTGGCAGTTGAATGAATACTAGTGAATGAGACAGAGGCCGGGACGAAAGAGACTTTCTAGTTTAGACGACTGGGAGAGCAATGGAAGCGACAGGAGGAACAGAAATCCAAACATGAAGAAGACAGATGGTTCTGTTGTGCTATATTATGATAGCTCTACTTTTTAAAAACCTTATATTATGATTTTTCTTTGTACCAGGAATCGAACTCAGGACCTTGCGCTTGTCAGACAGGCACTTGTGCCACTGAGCTATATCCCCGGCCCAGTATATTATGATTTTGTCTCAATCAATTGAAACAATTGTCTCAATGAAATTAAAGAAATTGGCCAATGGGAGATACCCATTAGCTTATCTGGCTTTGTGGTAGTTGTCCTTGTTCTTTTAAGGGTTAACTTGAAACTACAATATCTGCTATCTAGGGCTTACTCTGTCCTAAGGATAATTCTAAATGATTGCAGATACTACTGCATTTAAGTCTCAAAGCAACACAATGCAGAAAGTTTTCTTATTATCCACATTTTATAGATGAGAAAAATGAGGCAGAGAGAAGTCAGATAATTAAAATAAGGTCCTACAGAGAGTAGGTGGTTCTTGCAAGAATCCAATTCTCGGCACAGGAACTGCTAACATAATCCTGGGAGAAGTTTCATTAAGCAAAACTAGAGGCATTTTTTATGATCATAGGTGTATTTGTATACTAAGATAAAACATTCCATTCTCCCAAGATAACCAAATCAAGCTCGAAACGCACCGGTAAAATTTTGAACAGCACATGCGACTAGACAAAAATCAATGATTCTCAGACCAGGAAATTGAAATGAGATGCTAACAACACATTAAAATAAAATAATGTGAAACAAAGATCACACATATCAATGAAAAGAAAAAGCAGTGCATTAGAGCAGCCTGCTAGTGAGCCAAGGCCGAGGTCAGGGTGATGCCAGCGCACCACGCTTTCCTGCAAAGCCAGCACGCACGTTTCCGATCACAACCCCACTCTGAACAACAACGGTTCCCACAATGCAGAGTGTACCCCCCAATTCCTCTTTCATGGTGTATCTATTTTGCATTATGTAAACTCACGCTGTGAGTGAGAGGTCTGCAGTATCTCAGACAAGGTGCCTTTGGTATGAAAGTAGGAAGTGGGCTTGAAGGAATTCAGCAGAGTGAGGTTGATTGGTTTACACGGATATTACACATTACACATTAAAAATAACCCAGTGTGCCTCAGTTTATCTAGCATCCTCCCCCTGAAAGCCCTCCTACAGTTGTCGGCTCTGCTGGCCAGGGGACCCCTGCATGGTGAATGGACCTCCCTCAGGAGCACAGCCCCAGTCCACACTGTACCTACCGACCTTCCTTACCCTCCGTGGCTTAGCGCACCCCTGAGACGAGATGGCCTGCTACCATGCATGTTCAGGGAAAGACCCCATGCTTTGCCCTGTACATGTAGCAAGAGAAAAAGTAGCAGTTTCCATGTTCAGGGAAGGTCAGGCACCAAGTGCCTCTTCCTTGGGGACTTTGGCAGCACAACCTCTGCTTGACCTTTGCCCTCCAGCTCTTGCTGTAGGCTCACCCAGAGTTCTTGCCTAATTAGACAAAGGCCTTGACATCCCTCCCTCGGGAAGCAGGCAGTGGCTCTGTACCACAGGGGAAGCAATGGATTTTAAAGCCAGGTTCCTTCTGATCCATTTCCTTAGGAATAGACCTTCTCCAGGCTGTTCCACCACTTCTCTCCAGCTTCCCCAAACACACTCTGTTAGCTGTGCTCCTCTCTGGAACACTGGCATGGGATGCCCTGACTTCTAGAGCCAGGCTGAACCCCTCAGAGCCCCAAGGCTGTAGAACAGAGAGAACAGGTGTGCACCTGGCTGTCTGGGTTGAAAGGGAGACCGGCTATTCAGCTCTTAGTACATGGAGGTCTGATTTAACCCTCAGGGTAACTGGCTATGGACCATAGCAAGGAACTTTGTCCTGAGAGACTGAAAAGTGGGCAAAGAAGCTTATAAAGACTATTCCCAGGATCAAGGCCCACTCGGGCCCATTAGTATAGGTTTAGACCACATGAAAATAACTAGAAGAAAGGTTTACAAAGGATGCTGTCACTGATTTTATTTATCATCCCTAGAAATAGCTCCTTTACACTTTTGCACACAAACGGATATAAAGGTGCAAAGCAATTCATGAAAAAAAAAAAAAGCAAGCACATGTTCCCTTTTTGCTTTTTAAAAATCAATTATTAGGAGATCATGCACTGGTAGAGAAATTCTTTTCTTTAATTAACTTTATTGGTACATTTTAGACACACATAATGATCATGTTCATCATAGGGAATTCGTACCTATACAGAATATATCTTGAATCTTCTTTTTGCCTCAATTCCTTCCCCTCCCTACAACCTGGTAGAGAAATTCGTAATAAGATAAAAACTTCCCTTGAAATTTTCAAGTTCGCTGTAGAAGTAACTGCCTAGGACTTAAACATACTCCTCTAACCTGTCCACTGTACACTTGAAACAGGCACAACGTGTGGAGCAGGCTCACAGCAGAGTGATCAAAAGTCTTTCTACTGCACAACTGCAGGGGGCTCCACCGCCTCCTGCCTGACCAAAGCCACAAAACTAGACAACGTTTCTCTTCGGAGTGCCCCACACATCCACATCTGTGAGGAGTACGGATCATTCTCACCAATCTGCAAGTGCAGGAAAGAAAGGGCCAATTCCAGTGTCTCTGCCTCCCTGACCACTTGTGTTGTCCCCGCTCCCATGCACTCACCTGTCAATGGCGATGGCCAGCAGGGCATTGGTAGAAACGTAGAGAGAGACGGTGCGCAGGTAGTTGACAGAGGCACACAGGACATGGCCGTGCTCCCAGGACAGCTGGCGCACCACGTAGTAGTCCATCTCAAAAGGACAACAGATAATGGCCACGAGGAAGTCAGAGATGGCCAGATTGGCGATGAGCAGGTTGGTGAGGTTGCGCAGCTTCTTGTAGCGGGCCAGGGCAGCAATAAAGAGGAAGTTGCCAATGCCACAGACCAGCATGATGCCCACCAGGGCCATGCCAATGACAATCTTGGCAGCAAAGAAAGTCCGGGAATTGGTCACATCCTCCTCTTCATCCAAAGGCATGTCATAGTCACCGTAGCTGAAGTTGAATGGCAGGGAAGCAGCTTGGGCTTCGTGGGAGTCGAGTACAGAAAGGAAGGTAGTGGAGGAATTGGTGGTGTTCTCATCCATGGCCGCCATAGTGATCTCCATCTGGCCCGGCAGTGCTGTGAGTGACACTGCTGGGAATTCTGCAGGAGTGATATCTGTAGAACCGATGTTTTTCCTCTGCGCTGACAGAGCTCTCCCTTAATGAGTCAGGGTCCCTGTCAGCATCCTTGGGGTACAGTACCCGGCTCCATTCTCAGCCTTTGAAAGACACACAAACAGTTGGCTACATGTTGAATGAACCTGGCTGAATCTAAAATCATCCTGTAACCTAAGCAGATCCATTAGCCACCTGCTCAGAGTGAATATGGGGTGATGGAGTGGAAATAAACAGAGAGAGGAACCAAATGAATGGAAACCACATATTTACTTGACTAAGGCAGACTGGATTGCTATAGAGACAATCAGGCCCTGACTTTACTTTTTTCCATTCCACCAAATGTACCTTTCCTCAAGGACCATGGGTGAGAGTGTGGGATGGCTGAAGCCAGCAGTGACCTGTCCTGAACACCTTTCACTGTCCTGACTACCTGAACTATGTCCTAGGTGAACAGCCCCACTCAGTGTGGCTCAAAACAGATCATTCTGAAAGCCATAGCAGAGGGACGCCTTTGAGACAATCTGTTTGCTCCCCACTAGCTGATCTTCTGGCAAAACACAGATATAAAATCATGAAACCATGTAGCAGCTGCCTTCCCCTATCTTAACCCAGCTTCCTTTCCCACATCAAAATCTGCTGTGGTACTAGAAGATAGGTACAGTATTTCCCAAGACCAGTCCCCAAGCAAAGGCTTTGGTGGCAAAGTCTCAGCCTATCACTCACTGAATGCATTAGAGAGGTGACCGGAGACTGGAACCCTTCCTCAGGGGTTGTGTGTCCTGAGGGAAACAGCTTAAACACTCAGGGTTTCAATATCCTCCAGGCAGGAGATCAATAATGCCTGTAAAGTGCAGAGCTCCCTGGAGAGGGAGAGTGTTACACCCCAGAATGCAAGGAATTCGGAGTGCTCAGGCCAACTAGCTGCAGGGAAGGGGAAAGGGAAGGGGAAGGAAATCCTGGCGCTGAGACCACCACACCACATAAGGGGGGCGGGTGGAGGGTTTCTAAGGAGCATAGGCAAGGACCGAAAGGAAACCAGAGCCCTCTCCCCTGCTGGGCCCTCTCACAGCCTGAAGACTTCAGGCTGGGGAGCTGGACATAAGGGAAGGGTTGGGGTCTGGAGCGTACCCTACATATCAAGAGAAAAAGAGGAAGAATGATGGCAATCCCGAGTTCCCGGAAAAGGAAGGCACCAGGACGATGCCCAGGACCTCCCAAGGAAGCCTGTTGCCCAAGCTCCTCGAGGAAAGGATCTGGAGCCTGTCCTTAGGAGGCCAGCATGACAGTCCCCTGCACCCCAAGGAGTTTCAGCCCCACTGCTGCCTCCCTCCCCCAGCTCCTCATCCGGATTCTGTCCCTCCTCTGAACTCAGTCCTGTCCAGCAGATCTGCGTCTGCGCCCATCAGAGCCCATCAAAGAGCAGGACCCAGAGCCCCAAAACCAAAAGAGGCTGGAGCTTGCAAACCAGTGAGACCTGCCCGCCCTTTGCAGGCCCGTGTGTCAGGGGCACACCACTCCCGGAGGGCACCCTCCAAGCATACCACCAGGAAAGTTCACGGTCAGGATTTCAGTCTAAGAACACAGAAACTTCTGGGGAGGTGGGGGAGGGCTAGAAGACTAAGGATTTGAAGAGAAATTGTTCTGGTCTTCCCTCCGGTATTCTCGGCTCTCAGCGAGGAACCCCACTCCCCAAGTCGCCCTCTGGATCGCTGGAAACCTCTTTCTAGCCCCTGGCCACCTCTGATATGTTCTACTTCCAGCGCTCACTTGCTCCCAACTTTTTTTTTTTCCCATCTGGGAACCTGGGCAACTAGACCCAAGGACAAGAAAAGGGCAGAGCCTGGCTCTCCTGAAGAAACGCACTCTTTCGCGACCCTGGAAAATCCCCCACCCCATTCAAAAGCCCGCGCTCCCTCCCCCCCGCAGCAGCCTTGGTGCGCTGGGGTCCGTGGAGCGACCTCCCGGAGGCGGGTGCTCGGTACCTGCGGCCTCTGGCGCGCCGCTGTCAAGGGCCAGGCTTCTTCATCCCGGGGCTAGGGACAAGGATGCGTCTCCCAGAGTTCCTGGTCTGTTTCTCCTCTTTTTGAAGCTCTTGCCCAGGCTGGGGCGGGAGTTGCGCTCGCGCTGCCAGCGCAGAAGCGGGGAGAGGCAGCTGGACGCCGAGGCCACCCCAGCTCGGCCCGCCCCTCTTTGCTGTCCCTGCCCCCAGTGCCGGCGGGATGCTCGAGGCTCCAGCAGGCGAGGCCGGGCTCCAGGGGGTGCCTGAGCGCGGGCTCGGAGCGAGGCTGCGCAGGGCTCGCCAAGGCGTAGCTGGAGAGCCAGGTGGTCCCCTGCCGCGGGGTTTGGGGCGCAGGGCGGCAGCTCGGCGCTGGGCAAGAACTCCAGAGAGCCGGGCAGGCGGGCGGCGCGGCCCCGGCTCAGACTCCGGAACCGTGGCCTGGGCGGGGAGAGGGCTGTGCGCCCAGCCCGCGGGCAGTGCCCTGGCCGGGCGGCTGATCAGCCCCAGGGCTTTGGGTTTCTGGGCCGCTCACCTGGCCAGTCCAGCGCCGCCGCCAGAGTGGGCGGACACGGCCCAGCTGAGCAGGGAGCCTTCAAAGCGCCGGGTGGAGCCTCCCTGCTGCCCACAACATTGCCCTCCCAGGGCACAATGAGACCCGCCCCCACCGCAGCTGCCTGGGCGAACCCAGCTGCACACCAGGATTGTCCACTGTCAGCTGCCTGCACCTCTGCTGGAAAGAGGCTCAAAGAATGCTCTCTGGAGGGCGGTGGTCACAGTGAAGAGAGGAAGGACCCTCTCCCCTACACACACACACACACACACACACACACACACACACACACACAGGCACACACACACACACACACACACGCACAGGATATCTTTTCAGGTTAGCATGACCAGAGCTGACTTACACAGCGTAGATTTCCTACACACGCCTGTAAATTCCTCAAAATGCTAAACATAGAATTACCCTATGTTCAGTAATTCCACTCCAAGGTACTTAACTCAGGAGAACCGAAAGTGGGGATTAAAATGTGTGTAACCAATGTTCCTACCAGCGTTTTACACAATAACCAAAAGACAGAAGCTGCCCGAATGTCAACCGAGAAATGGATGAACAATATATATATGGTATATAATATAATCGAACGTTATTCAGGCTTAAAAGGAATAAAACATACCAAGTGCTGGTGAAGATGTGCAGAAACTAACCCTTAGGCTCTGTTGGTAGGAATGGAAATGGCGCAGCCCTTGTGGGCTAAGACAGTATACCTAAGACAGTATGGTGCTTCCTCAAAAAGTAAACGTACCTGATGAAGAAGCCCTGAAATGGATCGTGATGATGGTTAAACAGCATTGTGAGTGTTCTTAACGTCACTGAACTGGGCATTTAAAGTTATGAATTTTGTTAAGTGTATTTTACATCAATCTCTCTCCTATAGAATAGCTCAGAGCTCCCCAGTAAGGGGTCTATCCAATGTGTTCCATGATTGGCCTCCAGGTGTCCCTAATACAAAAGGTGCTGCTCAGGATCTGGGGCTCTAGTTCTCTCTGCCACGGCTGAATTATGTAAAAGTCACGTGTCCTGTCTGAGGCTCTTGTTAATTCATTAACAAAATAAGTGAATGAAACTTGCCTTAGAAAGTCCCTACCGGGTTCTACTGCCTCAGGCGCTGTCTTGTTCTGGTTCCATCCCTCCCTGAACAACTTCTTTGTTCATTTCCATACACTCCTGTCACTTGCAAAATTTCACAGCACTTTTGTATCTCTGAGTCTCATGTTCCCTGGGACGGAGAGCAGGATAGTGGTAAAGAGCTTGGGATGTGGAGTCAGTTGCCTCCTTTACACATAGCTCTACATGCATGAGCTCTGTGATTGGGCAGTGTGGTAACCAAACCCTAACTTTCCTCCTTTATAAATGGGGGATGACAATAGCCCTATATCATACGGTTGCTGTGAGGATTAAATAAAGTAAGACAGGTAAAGTGCTTGGCACAATGCCTGGCCCTCGCCAGCACCTGAGAAACACCAGCTACGACTGACTGTAACTGATTCTTTCCTGTCTTTCTGTGTGAGACCCTAACCCATCTTTGAGACATGGCTCGCACATTGTTTCTTTGAGGAAGCAGACCTTAATTCTCCCACTGATTTTCACTTCTTCCTTATCACTTGCTGCTTCCCTTTCAATGCACTTTGCATGTCAGTTCTCCATCTTGCCCTTTTCCCTGGGGAAGAGTCAGGTCTCATTCAGTTTCACATCCTTTTCTGCAGTTTCACAAACATGCCTGATGATTAAAAAAAAATATATCTGGGATGCCAGTAAAACCTACCTATTTTTGGGTCCCATTCCAAACCAAGGATGTAGTCTAGAAATCGGTATATTTAACCTGTACCCCAGGTGATTCTTATTGGTAAATGTGTTTGAAAATCTAGGGACCTAGAAAAAGCCTGACACAAGACTTGCCCAGTGTAGACCTGGCATGTTTTCCTGACTTGATTTATCTCTACTCAAAAGAAGAAATCATAAAGTGCATTAATTATCTACTGTGGTATAATAAATAACCCCCAAACTGCCCACATGTATTATTTCAGAGTTTTCAAGGACCAGGAATCTTGGTTGGCTAAGTGGGGTGATTCCTGGGTCAAGGTCTGCCATGAGATTGGAGTTAAACTGTCAACCAGAACTGCATTCTCCTCTGAGGGGTCAACCAAGAGAGCATGCACCCTCAAGCTCACACACATGCTCATTATTACGGTTTATATCTAGATGTCTGCCCAGAGCCTCATGCTCTCAAAGGTGATTGGGCTCTGGATGCTATAGCTAACCTGCTGTTGGGAGGTGGCGCCTGGTCAAAAGCAGCCACTGGGGGTGTGACCTAGAATGGTCCACAGTATCTCCCGCTTCTTCAACTCTCTTCTCCTCTTCCTGGCTGCCATGGTATGAGCCACTTTCTTCCACCCAGACCCTTCTACCATGCCTTCCTAACCAGGGCCCAAGAGGTGAGGATCACATGCAATAGCATGGAAGGTATCGTGGCTACCAGGCAGAACTTCAGACTTCTCCTTCCCTCTTCAAAGCCTCAGCAGGAAATGGTAATTGAAACTAACAGTGTGGTGAGTTGTAGTAAAGAACACTTCTGGCCTTAGAGTAGGGATGCTGTGGACAACTTCGGGATAAGTGGCTCTCCAGTGGGAGCTATGTCAGGAGGATGATTTGCTGATCTCCTTTGGAGAAATGGGGTAGCTGCAGTCTGTCAGGCTCTGTAAGTCCTGCTGGGGCTCCTTTGAAGGGTGGGGGTGCCTGAATCTCATTTTCTCTACCCTCTCTCATTCCTCTGTGTGAGAAGCAGACATCCAGCTGGAGTCCTGTGTAAAGTCCATACAACTGAAGAATTGTAACATCTGTGGCAATGTTAAACCAGGACTACCTAGGCACAGTGTAAATGTAGCACTCAGGTATCTGAGGCAGGAGGATCGTGAGTTTAAGGCCAACCTGGGCTATAGAGAGAGTTCAAGGCCAACCTGGGCTATATATAGCAAGACCATATCAAAAAAAAAGTTAAACTGGAAATACCTTGGCCTACAGCAAAATATGAAACTCAAAAAGAATTTTTTAACAGAAGAAAAGGAGGGGCTAGGGATTTAGCTCAGCAGCAACGCGCCTGCCTGGCAAGCACAAGGTTGTGAGTTTGGTTCCTGGTACCGGAGGGGGGGGAAAAAAAAAAAAAACAGAAGAAAAGGAATTGAGAACAAAATCTGTAACTCCATTAATGAATTATTTTTTCCAATGTATAGCTGCAAGGACACCAACAGCTGGAAATTGCCCGTAATTAGAGTACACTGCCAAGAGGGGCAGAGGTGCCCTGCTTCATCCTGCCTACAAAGAAATCCACAGTGTGAGAGAATTCGCCACCCCCAGAAGTCCTAGCCAAACAAGATCCAAAGGACCTGTTTGGGAAGTTCTTTCTTTAGAGATGTCGCCCCAACTCCGAATCATGTCTTTGGGCTACTTTTGATTGTTTTTTCTTCCCTATTCTACTCACCTGAACCATCCAGCCCTTTGAATTTTCATTTCTTCTTTTTATCCTATAATTATGTCTCTGAGTTTAGAAATAGAAGGTTTTTTTTTTTGTTGTTTGGTTGGTTTTTTTGTTTGTTTGTTTTTCAACATCTTAGGGTTTTTTAAACTGTGCAACTCCTGGAAGAATCTAGTAAATACCACTCAGAAATCTGGCTCAGTGCGGACTTTCCAAGTCATTCGATGAGTACTCTTCATACAAAAAGGTGCTCAATTAAGAAAAGGAAAACCACTTACCCAATGTACGAAAGCCAGCTGATTTCAGAACTCTTATCTAAGTCCAAGTGTGTTTTAGCCCTCTATTCAATTCTCTGGCAAGCTACTCTCATAACACATATTTACCTGTTCTCAATTTGCTGCTCTCCCTGGAATCCTTGGCTCTGGGGCCCAGGCATAATTCTCTTGTCTGGCAAATTTACTAAATCAGCTTATTTTCTGCTTTCATCAGATTTGTCCTCCTGGCATACCCCCCCCATCCAGCACCATGAAAAAAATCAAGGATCCCTGGAAGATGCCAGAGCTGGCTCAGAACTCATCCTGCTTCCTGTTCCAATTGCCTTGCCAGCATTCAAGCCAGCACTGCTTAACCCGCTTCCTGAAGCTCTCTCAGAAGGTTGGTTGGGTGCCCTCTGCCCTTCCCTCACCTGTGCAGGAGAAGAAGGAAAATTGAGATGGGTACAGCATGCCCTCAGAGGTCCAAACACTTCAGAAATATTAATCCTTTCATTAATTTAACTGGTTTAGTACTGTCCCAAACAAATTCTTAATATAATTCTTTTGGATGTTGGAAAAACTATGCATTTATTTATTTTGAAAGAATAAGCAGCAAATGAGAAACAAGGATTTCTTGAAAAAGGCAAACAATAAGAGGAAATTTTTTTTGTTTGTTTTGTTTTTTTTATTTTAGAAATAAAAGGAGGAAAATACTAACAGATCAACAACGTTTTACAAAATAGCAAAGGATCAGTACAGACATTACAGAGTTACAAACAGAGTGGTAGGGAATTAACAATGCTTATTGTATTACATATTGATATCTTCAATGTAGTTTCTCATGAAAACACATATAGACATACAAAGCTAATCAACCAATGCCTCACTGACAGTTTCTTTCAGCAAGGAAATACAGGACAGTAGAACACCCGTGTTAACTATCCTGCATATACATATATACAAACTTTCTTCTTCTTTCCCTTCTCTTTTCCCATATTCCAGTTATCCTTTACCTATGAGTGCTTTCCTATCAATTCCCAATGTCTATCATATCTCCTAGTTTAAATTAACTCTTTCAGGCTTTACACTAGAGAAACAATGCGGTGCTTGCACATGTATGTTTGATTTATTTCGCTTATGAGTATGGTCTCTAGTTGTGACCATTTGCCTATAAAAGCCTCGAGTTTATCTTTCTTTACAGCTGAGTAATATTCCATTATATAAAAGTACCACAATTTTCTTATCCAATCCTCAGTGGATGGACATTTGGGTTGCTTCCACATTTTAGCAATTACAAATTGTGCTGCTATGAACATAGGTGCACATACATCACTGTGATATGATGTTTTTAGATCTGGGAAAATACCCTGTTAATATGAAAGTATAGTGAAGCTTTAAGAAACAAGGAAATGATAACGAGCTTGACCTCAAGGGGGCACTGGCTGTTGAGAGCTGTGTACGCCTGGACAGGAAGTCTGAAAACTCAGTGCAGTCACCATTCTGGAATATTTTACATAGAGACAGTGGTGGACAGAGGGAAAGGGTAGGCAGAGAGCCCCAGGATGGCATCTACTCAGATTAAGGCCTTCCTGCTTACGCCCTGTGGTGACAGAGGTATAGGCAATAGAACTCTTGTAGACCAGAGACCACAGCTAATACCGCTTTGGTGCTTCCTGTATAAGGTAAGGAAGAAAGACCTTCTCGGTTTGCCAGAGAAACACAGTCTGGTTTTAATGCAGAGAGGGCTTCCCAGAATGCTGCAGGGTCCTAACACCTGTGGGCACAGCTTCTGAAGCCGTGAGATGAGTCCTTCCCACTGACAGTGTCATCTTAGGGGAAGTCATGCGGGCAGCTCCTAAAAGTCTTAGGAAGATGTGTTGAAATAGTAGGCAGTAGGGGAAGAATACGATCAGAGCAAAAGCTCCCAAATATATGCCCCTCATGACTTCCAGAGAGAGGGGCCTAGGATATTTTAGACAAGGTCAATGGAAGCAAGAGGCGGTTATATGTGGGCCAATTGCCTGAGAGACTAGAGAATCGCAGTGATTCTGGAGTTACCTGAGAGCGCATTACAAAGGGACAGCCTGTACCACCTACATCCAGGTTAGGGCCCTCAAGGATAGTAATTTAATAATCCACAGCCATTTTCTTATTAGTATTTCCTGCTAATCCTCTGATACAAATAGTCCACATTTATACTTTCTTCTCAGGAAGAAAAAAGAAATAATCCTATGTAACTCTATAAAAGATTTTTAAAAGTTAGAAAAAAACAAATCATTGGGTTGTTGTTTTCATTTTCTGGGGCTACTGTAACAAAATGTTGCAAATGACAGAGATTTGTTCTTTCTTAATTCTGGAGGCTAAAGTCTCAAATCAGGGTATCGTTAGAGACAATCTACCTCTGAGACTCTGGTGAGAAGGCTTCCTTCAGATGGTGACCATTCGTCTGTGGCATCCCTTGGTGTCTTAGTAACTTTCACATCCCTTGGTCTCAATACCCGACACCCACGACTTAGAGGAGGAGAGGTCTGTTGCAGGTCATATTTTTAGTGTCTGCTGGCTGACTGCCGGGAAGCAGAGAGTGAATGGAGGGGACAGAAATGCAGATGAGTTTTTCCATGCCCTGTCCCCAGTGACCCACCTCTCCCAACAAAGCTCCACCTCCTTACGGCAAGTCCGCTCTAATGCCCTGGTAATCCAGTCACCTTCCCCAAACTTGCCTCTGAGCGCATGAGGCTTTGCGGGGCTAATACAACTGCATTGCTCCTGCATCATCCTCTGTCATCCCTTCTTCCTGTGTATCTCTGACTTCCTGTGGCATTTTCCTCTTACAATGACCCCAGTCATATTGGAGTTAGATCCACTCTATTGAGCTTATCTAAGCCTAATGAGATCAGCAAATAACTTATTTCCAAATAAGGGCACAATCACAGGTACTGGGACTTAGGATTTCAACATATATCTTAGAAGAATAGCATTTACCCTGTAACAAATGTATTATGTTATGTGTATGTATGATGGAATATATACATAGCCCCACTATGGAAAGGGGGAGCTGTGGAAAAACTCAATGTTTATTAAAAGTCAGGATGGAGGACCGTGACTATCCTTCTGTGAGGGGTGGAAAGAGCCATTTGGGAGGTTTTGGGGGTCCTAGCGATGTTATTTCTTGATCTGATAGCCTTTGACATAGGTGTCTTCACTCAGTAAAATGTAACCAGCTGTACTCTTAAGAAATGTGCACTTTTACGGAAGTATACTGTATTTCACTGAAAAGTTAATTAGGGTATAATGCTATGAAAGCCTAGTGATTGACATGGAAAGATGGTCGTGATGTATTACTGCATGGAAAAACATCAGGTTACAAAACCACACTGCAATGTGTTTCCATCCAGAGAGGAAATATGTGCTGCCTATATCCCTATATCGGTAAAAGATAATACCTGGGGGGATGAAAGCCAGCTACTAGCATTCAACTCAGAGTGGGAAGAAGCTGCAAGTGTTTTTCCTTTCATTTCAATTACGTGCATTTTCTGATTTCTAAAATGAACTTACATAATTTGTATAATCCTTTAAATTTCATAAGTGAGAAAAGGGTGAAGTAATCACAAACAGTGAATAGGAGACTCAACTTTCAGGGCGGATCATTTATTTAGATCTTTATCTCACATTATATTCCAAAAGGTAATGTGGAAGGATTAAAGACTTGAAGTCAAAATACTAAAAACTGAAAAAGATTTGATAAAAATCTATCTGGTTTCAGAGTGTTTAAGGCTTTTACTAAGCAAAAACTTACAAAAATGAAAGAAAAAAACAAGTGATATTGCCAAAGAAAAGATTGGCTGGTTTTTCTGCATTAAAATGTAAGCATTTGAAAGTCAGAAAAAATCATAAACAAAACTAAAAAAATAAATATCAGACCAGGAAAAACATTTATGGCACATATAGTGAACAGAAGGATAAGATCTTTATCATATGAAGTATTGTTATATTTTAATAAGAAATACTCTAGAACTAGAAAACATAGGCAAGTATACAAATATGCACCTGACAAAAAAGAAATGAAAATAACAAAAATGTATTTTAAAATATTTATCCTCACTGGTAACCAAAGATATGCCACCTAAAAATCATGTATTTTTTGTCCATCAAATCAGCCAAGAACTTAAACTGTAAAAGTGGAAATCGGATTGGAAGCTTAATTGTAGGATTCTAATAATCTAAGTTGGACATTTTTGAGCTTTCTCAGATTCTTTAGTTTTTACTGCATTGTTCTGAGTTGCTTTGTAGTAAATGTCCGCTGCTTAAGTTGATTCCATGCAATTTTGCCTTGTCTTGATTTTAGGTCTCCATGACATTTGTTTCAGCTGCCGCCAGCAGAACAACCAGAGGCGCCAGGCCAGAAAGATGACATCATTCAAAGTCGAGCAAAGTGTCAGAGCTCTGTGCGGACCGGCTGCTCCCCGTGCTTCTAGAGAAATGCACAGAGAATGTTGAACTCAAATGACACTGAGGGAAATTTTAGTTTAAATCTTGCAATTAGCCTTTTGCCTGATTTATTAAGCTAAAAACTGTTTTATATTCAGATTATTTTCAAGTTGCGTGAGTGTGTGTGTGTGTGTGTGTGTGTGTGTGCTCATATGGGTATCATGGGGAAGCGATATAGGAGGGGAAGCCACAGAAGTGCTTAAAATTTCTTAATTGGCTTTAGTTTCAATTTTAGAAATGAACAACACAGAAGCACTCCTACCATGGTGGGAAGCCAAGAAGCAGCAACAGAACTGACCTACAGAAACTGCTTTCAGTGTTAATTAACCAGCAATTAAAGAGCACTGGGAAAATGAAAGGACTGGAAATATCAAGACAAAATGACTAAGATTGTCTGTGAAGTAGGAAAACTAGAATGGAAGCCCCTACTTAACAAGAGTGGCTTGAAAATAGTTCAAGTTGCTAAGACAGAAGCGCTACTTTGTAAAGGAGCACCTTGTGCTCGACTTACTGGCCTTTTCACCAGCTTTTCTCTGTTGATGTCATCTTATCCACACTCAGGTACAGCAGGAGCTTCTGCTCAACTGCACCTGCCCCTCCATCCTCACACCACACAAAATCCTCAGAAACAAAAACAGTGTGTATGTAATGCTAACAAGAGTAACATGTACAAAAATTTCAGACCACACAAAGCACCAAAAACAAAAATTGTCATTGTTTCCTTTTATCCCTAATATTACTCTTAGCACTCACATATTTTCTTAAATACAATGTCTTAAGATTAACTGCATACAGAATTAACTCATTAATAGAGTATTAGCATATATGTATTGGTTAGGACTATTTAGAGTAACAGAATCCATAGAATAGGGGCTGGGGATTTAGCTCAGCGGCAAAAGCGCCTGCCTGGCATGTGCAAGGTCCTGAGTTCAGTTCCCGGTACCGGAGAAAAACCAAAAAAAAAAAATATATATATATATAGCATAGTATATAAAATGTGGAATAGTATCATATTGTTCTTTAACATATTATAGAATATTATATAATTATTCTATATTATAGATAATATAAGTATCAACAAAGCCAACAAGAAGATGGGACCATCCATGCCTTGGAAGAACTCCAAGTTGAGACTACTTTCCCTGGGGAGAGTGTCCATTGGGCCCCTGAGGACAAGCCAGTGATCATTCTAGTCAGACCGGCAAGAAATAGGTTGGTTTTGGGTCTGCAGAAGGAAAGATCCAGGGGCACATGCCAGGGAGGCTTGCAGAGGCTGAATGGATGCCTGAGGAGTAGGATTTAAGTTTGCTGGTCTTATAGAGGCAAAATGATGGCTTATCCACACCTTCCTCCTCTTTCCTGATGATCCTGGTGGTAGCAGCAAAAGCCCTGGCAGTATGTGGAAGCCCCTGTCCCATGCACCAGCCTCAATTCCACCTCTAGTCAAAGCTGCTGGAACTGGATGTTTGCACAAAATATAGAGGAGAGACGCATTCTGATGTTGTAGACAACAGCAGAGAGGAGAGGCTTCTGGTGAGAGTCTCTGGGCTTCATAATTTAACCAGTGACACCCACAGAGCTCAGCTACACATCCTGGAGAATCCAGGCCACACAGTAGGTGGTGACCAGGAGCAAGGGGGTGCGTCTGAGATCTGACTTTGTTAGCTACACAAGAGCAAACAGAAAGAACAGCACTTGAGATACAAAAGTATCTTGGAGAATTCTAGATTTCTTCTTCTGGGAGATCACTGGGGAAACAAGAAAGAAATTCTCATAGAAGGTTGATCTGTAGGCTTAGTAAGCATTTAACCTGAATAGTAAAAGCAATGCGACTTCATTAGGTACAGTAATCTAATGAAATAGATATATTCCCAGAAGGGTCAGTCTGCACTGCAAATTCTTGTGTGTATGTGTGTATATATATGTATATTAAAAACACTATCCTCTGTTTTGCAGTTTCCTTTATTTGCATATCAAGGTGATATATATTTGCACACATGTATATGCTTTTTAGTTGCCAAATTGTGTTCCATCAAAAGTATATGCCATAGTTTTGTGATTTAGTCCCTACTGGTAGATATTGTTATGCTGTCCCCAGTTTTTCACTATTACAAACCATCTCTACATTTTACTTCTCTAATACTAGCTATTACTGGTTGTCACAGAAAGGGCTGTTTTCTATTTATTATGACAATAAAGCTGTAAGCCTCATGATCGCCCCTCTACACTAGAACTGTAATGATCTCATGGCGAGTGGGAGAAGTACCTGGGATGCAGATTTCCTGGAACCAGAAGAATCAGAAAATGAATCAACTCCTGCTAAGATGGAGCACACTACACCATTCTGTCTGCTTGGGCTTTCCCAAAACTTGCCACTCTGCAGAGCTGCTGGCTGAGGCTGTGTGGTGCTTCATGTACAAAGTACAAGGCAAGAAGGTATGTGGGGACTGAAATTCTGTCCACGTTACTCAGGCCAAGCAGATGGCTGGTGACCTGAGTCCACCCAGTGGAAGGAACATCTTTTTCAGTTTGCACAAAGGCATGCAAACTACTAGCAGTGGCCCAGATTCTTTGCTTTATCAGTTCAGCACGCTAGCTACCAGTTGATGATTATTCACATCCAATTTTACATTCCACCACTCTACATTCAGTTGGATGAAGAGAATCCATCCCTAGGCTAGAGTGCTAGATACACGTTTCTGCCCTGCTGTCCTCTGTGTGATGGTGCTGGGTGACGGGGTGCAGTTTGCTTACTTTCTCTGAGATTCAAGTTTGTCAGAACTTTTAAGGACTCTTCCAGCTATAACGTTACATGATTCCTATGGCATGAAGATTACAGATGTTTGCACTGATGAATTTGTTCCAGACCTCTGAGGTGATCTCTCTGGGACTTGAGACCCTTGCCACTGGAGGAATGATGTAGAAATCACACCTTTGACAATGTGACCTTGCTCTTACTAAAGCCAGTCACCTTTGCTCCTGCATCCTTAGGTCCTTAAACGTTCCTAAAGATGCCCTTTGGTTACTGCAAGTATCCGTTCTGCTCAACCTCCCCAAACTTCCAGTGTTACTATTTAAATTTGTTTGTAGCTGAAAGATGGCTTGGGCAGCTTTCTAGTTCTTATTTTCAAAGACATGTTTGATGTGGGCAGCCTGTTGTGTGCCTGCACTGTTGGTAAACTTTAGAGTTTGTTAATATCATCATTCAATCTTGATTTGTTCTCTAAGCTTCAGATTTTCTGCTTAGGGGAACAATAACAGTCCTTGTGCACCGAGTGGCGGGTGTTCTACCATCCCGGAGTCCAAGTGGATGCTGCCATCAGTGCTAGAGAAATTGGAGCAAGGCTGCCAACTTTCCACAATTCCATTCACTCTGCAGTTGCTTCTCCTGTGAAGCAGAAGCACAAGATATTTCTACTACAACTGAACTGACAGGAGCATCAGTCACAGATGAAAAGTTGGGATAACATCACTGCTTGATACTGTCATCTCCTGGCCAGATATCCTAGTGATATGATGATATGGGACCTTTCCTCTGGAAACTTTGGTTTTTCCTCCTACTCTGAAAGTTCATCCCTTCCATTATTTTGGGTGATATTCACATTTGCTGCAGGACTTGATTCAGAGGTATGGGCTCCAATTTATATCAGGTTGTGGATCTGGCTGTATTTTCTATATGTTGTGTGGACTAAATATTGGACTACCATGGACTTTGGCCTACCATGGAAGAGACACTTCAATCCTTGGCCAGTCATGTTCATGTTCTCCAAAGTACCTGTGTCATTCTAGACAGTTTGTTTTCTGGTTCTGTCTGCCTTCTAGCCTCTATTTCTCAAAGTAGACAATAGACATTTTCTATTTTGACAATTTATCATTTTCTCAACTATTTCCTCCATCTCTCCTCTGCTCATTAATAAATTGTTGCAACCAACTACCTTTCCCTGACACAGAACACACTATACCAGTGTCAAGCCTACCATCTTACTACCAAAACACTGTCTAGTTTTTATAACACAGTATATCTTTGATGTTGACCATTAACCTGAAATCATCCACCTTAATTCAGTAAAATAATAAACATGCAGAATAAAACAGTAACTATTCTCTTGCTAATTGATCTCTCAACTCTGTGATTGTGTGACTAGATTATACTTGGAATTCATCACAGGAAACAACAAGCCACACACACTAATTGTAAAATTCTTTGGATCTGTTTCTGATTTCCTGTGACAGATGTGGTAAAGAAGCAGAAAATGAACTGAAAATGCATCTGGCTTTGGCTATGCCACTTTCTGTGAGGCCTTGAAAACTGTGCTTTATCCTTCTTGGTCTCAGTTTCCTCTCACTTAAGAATATCATTTATGTACTTTCTATGTGCCAGTTGCTATGTTAATCTCAGGTGAAGAAGATGTGGTTCAGAGCTTGTTTGTAGAGAACACAAACAAAAGAAAGAATAGAAAGGAGGGAGGGAAGGAGGTAGTAGGAGAAAGAGGGAGGGAGGACGGGAGGGAGGAAGGGAATGAGAGAAAAGAAAACAGAAAAGGAAAGGAAATAAGAGAGGATAGGAAAAGCAACTAAATATACAATCACAAATTTTAATGTAAAATGAATGTCCCACAACCTTTTTCTTCAGCTATATCACTGTTTGTTCGAGCCAATTCTAACACGGTAATGACTGATCTGCAAAGCACTGCCTGGTCCAACTGTGTTGATCTCTATCTCTATGGTGCTCTGCACTTGCTCATGCTCCAGAATAATGTCTTACTGTGTGGTTTTCTCTTTTCTCCAGAATCACGCTACTTTACACCCAGCTTAGTCTTGCCATTTGCTTCTTCCTCTGTTCAGAACATTTCCACCCATATCCTGAAATGGCCTGACCTTCATTTCATTCATAGCATTGCTCAGAGAGGACACCTTGGTCTAAAATATGTCTGCAACTCCCAGTGCTTTCCCATTTTACACTACTTTTTTCTTAGCATTAACTTTTTCTTGACATCGTTTACCTTATAATTTGTCCATTATTCATCTCATGAGGGAAAATTGCGTGGTGAGGACCTTGTTTTATTAATTTCTATATTCATAGCTCCTATCACCAGACCTGACATGTAATAGGAATTCATGAAGTACTTTTTTTTTTTTTTTGTACCGGGGATCGAACTCACAACCTTGTGCTTGCCAGGCAGGCGCTTATGCCACTGAGCTATATCCCCAGCCCCAAGTAGTACTTATTAAATGAATAGGGGAGGGGAGGGGAGAATTGTTATGGAGTTGATTTTGTTAAAACCAACTAGAAATAGAGAGGACTTCCTCATCCTCAGCATAGACTGTATGAGAGAAACCCAAAGCTAACATCATTCTTCATGGTGAAAAACTAAGGGGTTCTTATTTTAAGAACAGGAACAAGACAAAGATATCTACTCTTACCACTTCTAGCTCTCTTGCACTGAAGATGCCAAAGTGATTAGGAAACAAAACAAAATTAAAAGCATCCAGTTTGCTAACGAAAAATGAAATTTATCTCTATTTGCAGATGAAATGATATATGTAGAAAACTGAAAAAAAAAAGAAAAACTATTACAGATGAATGAATTCTGCAAATCACTTGCCTTTTGGACCCTTTGTGGGAAGAAGTGAGGCCCAGTCAAGACCAGCAATTGGAGTGATCAGCAGATAGTTTCAGCAAGAATATTTAATAGATTATACAACAATATTCTGCAGTCTGCTCATACAGTGTCACACCTCAACACTGAGAGTTTTTTTCAGATTTTTTTAAAAAAAATCATTAAATGATTCTCATCGAGCTAGGAACAATCATGGGCAAGATTTTCCTGCACACAATGCTGTTGTGAAAGGGATACAAGTGATTTCTGGGTGAGGTGGAGACTGGCTCTCAAGGAAGAGAATCCAAGATTTTTCCCCTGTTCCAGTTCTCCTAGACCCTCTTACCCTCTGTACCCCGACGCAGAGGGAGCCAATGTTCATGGAGCACCTCCCATATGCCAACACTGCACATATTACCCATGTAATCCTCCCAACAACTTTATGGTAGGGTAGGTGGGTGCTATCAGTCTTTAAAATTAAAAAATATATATGTCTCGGTCTCCTTCCCATTTGCAAAAGATCTATCTCCTTATTTCCTGTTTTCTGTCTTCTATTTTGTCCTTTATTTATACTTTGAATTTCTCATATAAGAGAAATCATGCAATGTGTGTGATTTATTTCACTTAACATTATGGGGAATGCAAAAAGAATTAATATATGTCTTGCATATGTACCAACTACCCACAATGAAATTTTTTTGATATATACCACAAACATGTACTAATAAAGAGTTTTTAAAATAGAAATAATAACAGTGTACCATAGTCACACAGGTAGTAAATGGTAGAACAAGAATTCAAGCTCATGTTTCTAGAACTTGAAAATGATGGCATTTTCCTTTTGGAGAGATAAATGAGGCAGGGATTTGCAGAATAACATATGAGATTGAATGTGACACCTGACTCTCAGTTTTGTTTTGGGGACTAAAGTCTAAAGTCTGAGATTTCAGTTTGTTATCCCTCTAAGCATGTTTTTTAACAGTAGTTATGCATCAGAATTACCTGAGAAACATTTTCACTATACACATGCCTGGGATTCACTTCCTAGATCTAAGAAAGAGAATAAAATGTGCTAAGCTTTTCTTTATTTCCTAAAAAAGATAACAAACAAAAGTAGCAAGAGACTTAATTAAATATAACATTAATGTATTCAATTAAAAGGACAGACTTTAATTAGTTTAGGGTTAAGTTACTGGCTCTTAAAAATGCTAGAAAGTCTTAACAAGATGGGATTCTGTTTTCTCTTTTATAATCCTTTCAATCAGGAAGGCTTGACTTGGTCTTCATCAACAGCTGTATTCAAAGAGCTATTCTTTTTCTTGCCCTCAATTCAATTTAGTCACTCTTTTGAAGGTCTGTTGAAAAGCTGCATTTAAAAAAATTCACATCAAGAGGAAAAGGTCAAATTCAAAAAAATTTAACAAACATTTATGGCCCTTAATACAATTGGCCCTCTGTATGCAAGGGTTGTACATCTGTGCACCAACTGCAGATTAAAAATATCGTTAAAAATAGCATCTCTCCTGAACATGTACAGATATTTTTCTTGTCATTATTCTCAAAATATAGTATAACAATTATTTATATTGCATTATTACATCCAATATAAACAATCTAGAGATATAAATTCATGATTTAAGTACATGGAGAATGTACACAGGTTATAAAAAGTATCATGCCATTTTATATAAAGGAATCGAACATCTTCTCATTTTCGTATCTTTGTGGAGTCGGGGATCTTGTAGCTAGTCTGCTGTGGGTGTCAATGGATAGTTGTATATGTGAAACCCCATGCTAGGCAATGTTAGTCTTCAACAGAGGAAACAAAAGACAGAGATAGAGGGGACATTTCAAGAAAAGGTACTAAATTATTTAACACTACACAAAAGCAAAATAATCATTCAGAGAATTTTTTTATGGTTTGTGTTTAGATGTTCCTCCCAAAGCCTCATGCGGTCATAGGTGGGGTTTTTCAGAAGTGACTGAATCCAGAATGTGTGATTGGTTCGTGGTACCGAATAATGGTGCTAATCCTTAAATTAAAGGTGGGTAATTACTAAATCAGTCCACCAACTGGTTTGGTATTGCACTAATCCCAGTAGTCAGGACAGAATATAAAAGGGGCAGAAAAAATCAGCTCAGGTCCCTTGCTTGTTTTTCTACCTTCTGCCTGCCATGAACTGTTTCTCCTTTACAATGCTTGTCTGCTGTGATCCCCGCCTTGGAGCCAGGCGATTACAGACTGAAATCTCTACAAACTGTGAGCCAAATAAACCCTTCCTCCTTTAATTTTGGATATTGGGTATTTTGTCTCAGCAATGAGAAAAGTAACTAAGATGCCAGATTTTGATTATTAGAAATCCAACCAATTATTTATTCAATGTATATTTGTACCTTGTAAGTGCATACACACACACACACACACACACACACACACACAGCACACTTCTTTCAAGCACAGGGCCTGTGAAGAGATTGTCTTATTTGTTAGTAATTCCTTGGTCACACTTGTCTTTAGGTAGAATATGTTTCCCTAGCCCCACTAGCCACACCCTTCCCCATCAGGGTTTAGTCCTATGACTCACTTTGGCCAATGGAAAAAGAATGAATACCCTCTATATGACCATGTGTATGATTTGGCTTAAGCTCTTAAGTTCCTGCTTTCCACTTGAGAACAACAGTTCTCATAAATTTTGGACTCCAAAATGGGAAGATACAGGGAGAAGACCTGCAGCAAAATCCAGTCCAGCCCAGTGGTGTCACCCAGAGTCACAGATCCATCTGGAGACTCATCTATTCTCTGTCTTGGTTGCTGGGCAGCAATCGGTGGGAAGGGTTCGTTAAAGGAAAGTGTATAGGTGTGTTAATTATTGATTGCTGCAAAACATCATCAAAACTGTCCTAGTTACTTTTTCTTTCCTGGAACAAAATACTGGACATATACAAGTTAAAGGATGAGAGGTTTATTTTGGATCACAGTTTCTAGAGGATTTAGTCCATAGTGGACTGGTTCCAAGGCAGAGGCACATGGCAGAGGAGAAACATCTCATGGCTTGATGGCAGTAGAAAGAGATCATGGAGGAGGGAGAGAGAGGCTACACCCCCACTGACCAGGATTCACCTCCCACTATCACATTATCTATAAACTCACCAGTGGACTAATCTACTGATGAGTATCCCTTCACCATGAGCTAATCACTTCCCAAAAGCCCCATCTACGAGCACATGAGATTTCGGAGGGACATCTAGATAAAAACCATCACACGAACTTGGTATCTTAAAATAGCAACTTTGAAACTTTTATGTACTTCAGAACCTAAAATGCTTACCACGGTATCTGGCAACTCTAAGGAACAGCAGCTCTTATTATCATCCATCATCTGTGTTCTCATCAGTGCTCAGGAATAAGGGGAAGCAGCGTGGAGTCTTGGGCAGAATATTAATCTGGAGCCAGACAAATCTAGATCCAAATTCCTATGGTGCTTTTTATTAGTTGTACTTTTAACTTCCAGGGCAAGAAGGGAGCAGCAGTTTTTTTCTGTCACAGGTCATTGGGAAGGTAAGCGGATGTACATTTAAAGCGTTCAAAATTGCCTACAGAAATCCAGGGATGAGAAACAAAAATAAACCTTAGGAAGGCTGAATTAAAAAATACTTCTAGAACCTGAGTTTGAAAACTCAAATGTTTTCTGGGAAGGCAGTATAAATAAGTTAAACCCTAAGAGGTAGATAAAACTAGATTGTGGTAGATACCTAAGATACCTAAGAGGGAGATAAAACTAACTCCTTTAAGTCTTCTGGGGAGCACAGAGAAAGTCTTCAGTGTTCATGTTCATGCTGGTTACTTGGTAAACGCTCCAGCTGTGCCATGATGCATGCTGTGGCCTGCAGATGCCTTAAGCAACTTAAGGAAGTCAGTGATAAGGGTCCACTTTGGGGACTGTAGTGACATTACTGACCATGAAAACGGTAAGACACCAATCTGCTGGAAAAAAGCAGTGACATCTCCTATGTGAGTGAGAAGTTACTGTCAGAAAGCTATGCTCAGTTCCTCTCTTACCCCTGCTTTTACTGCATTCCTTAACTTTTATATGTTGTGCTTTGTTCTCATTTGTCTTTTAAGATATTTTCTAATTTCTTTATGATTTTCTTCATTAATATATCTGTCATTTAAGAATGTGTTGCATAATTTCCATATATTTATGGGGGTTTTTGCCACTTTCTTTGGCCATTAATTTCTAGTTTCATTCTATTGTGACTGGAAAAGATTTGTTACAAATAGTTTCAGTCCTCTTAAATGTGTTAAGGTTTGTTTTATGGCCTAACATGTGATCTCTCATGGAGAATTCTCCACACACATCTGAGAATAATGTGCATTTCACTTTTCTTGCATGGATGTTCTATAAATGTTAGTTACGATTGATTGATAATGTTGTTCATGTCCTCTGTTCACTTATTGATTTTCTATCAGTTGTTCTATTTATCAGTGAAGGGTGAGGAGTATTTTCTTACAGCATTTTGGACCCCCAGAGGAGAATCTTTTGATGGACTTCCTACTTGTGATTGGATAACTGTCTTAGTTACTTTTCTCGTTGCTGAGTCAAAATATCCAACATCCAAAGTTAAAAGAGGAAAGGCCTATTTTGGCTCAAAGTTTGCAGAGGTTTCAGTTCATAGTAGGCTGGCTCCAAGACAGGGTGGCATGGCAGAGGGGCATCACAGAGGAAAAACAGTTCACGATGGACAGAGAGCAGCAAAGCAGAAGGCAGCAAGCAGCAAAGTAGCAAAACAAGTGACGAGCAGCAACTGCAGCCCTCTTTCTGTCCCTTATACTCTAACGAGGCCACTCACCCAGAGTAGGGTACCCTTAATCTTAGCATTGAACTGTCAGTCAATCTTAGCATCACATCCTTAATCTCAACATCACACAGTCTAGATCCAGCCACCTCTGGAAAGTTCCACAGGTGACAGCATGAGGCTTTGAGGGACATCTAGATACAAGCCATAACAATAACTTTATAGCTTACATTGGAATTTAATGGAAATGATTAGACCTACAATTTTTATAGCATCTTTAAGTCTTTGCTAAACATATATTTGATTAGTACATTGTGTAAAAACGTCCAATAAAAAAGACATTGCTATAATCCCATCTGCTTGAGAGGCTAAAACCAGAGGATTGCAAATTCAAGGTCAGCCTGGGCAACGTAGTGAGATCCTGTGTAAAAAAAAAAGAGAAAAAGAAAAGAAAAAGAAATTTTCCATAGAGGTGAAAGATAGTACCTTGAAAATATTTGGGTTGACATATTGTTCTATATTGATACAAAGCAAAATACACTTGGGAATGGCCTCCATTCAGAATTTACTCTAAGATTATTGGTACCTCAGCATCTATAATAAAAGTATTTTCTCCATTAAAAATAATATTGTGTTCTTCAGAGAAGAGGAAAAATTAAGCCATAACCAATTTCAAACTGATTACTCAAACACATTAACTCTGAAGACTTCATATAATTTTATGAAAAATTAAAAATAAGACCATATTGAAAAGATATTCTTCAAAAAAATACTAGTGTCACAAAATGAGAGGCAGATATAGATAATAAACTTATTAAAGTACAAAATATGTACCAAAAATACATATTCTCCTTGCCTTTTTTAAAATTTAAAAAACATATAATAGAATTTTAAATTTTGATTAATTGCATACACATGTATTCAAGCTTATAAAAGGAATTTATTTTTGATAAATTGAAAAAAATACTATTGCAGATTTTTAATACAATAGAACTGATTTCTGGTTATTAAATAAATATTTTAAACATTGCTCAATTCAAAGAAATGTCAGTGTTCCCCTTCACTTTCAGAAGTCTCTCAGTGTGATGCTAAAGTACATATATGGCACCCCACCTATTTTCATCTAGACAACCTGAACTTTTGAACAAGGGCCTGACGCTTGTGGGCATGCTCTTACTTTCTTAGACTTAGAAATGTGGAGCCTTTGTTTACAGATGAGGCAGCCACCAATAGCCAGCTGAGGTCTTGAAGGCTACATCCACCATGGACATGAGACAACTGGAGAGACTCTAAGGTAGACACCAACCAGACAACAGGAGAGCCCCTGCCTGTTCTCAACTAGACAACATGATCCTGAAAAGGTGGGGGAATTTTCCCTCCAAGAAATTGGTTCTCTTTGTAGGGTTTAACAAAAGTGTTCTGAGATTTAAAAAAGAGGTTAATCAACAATGACTAAACAGCAGGGGAAAGAACAATCATAAAGAGATCTTCGGACAAGTAAGAAAATAACCTCAGCAGTTACCTGTGTCCAGGGCCTACCACAGTGTGTGCCGAGCACATTCTGGACACATTGCAGACAGCTTTTTGCCTCATCCTTTCAACACTTCTGCAAGGTGGATTTGCTATCCCCATTTTACAGATGGAAACCAGAAGCTCGTCCGGGTAAGGGAGCTCTGTGCTTTGGCACCATCCAATCTTTCCCGGTGGAAGGGCAGTAGAGAGCATATGCATAGAAATAAAGACAAAAACAACAACAGACGAAAAAAGCAAGAAAATCATCGCTCCAAGTTGAGAAAAGTATTTGTTCGTATCAACCAGCATAACCAGACCCTTAACAGGATAGGAAAATGCTAGATACTCAAAATAAATAGGTTTTGGAGGCACTTAAGAGCAGTGTTCTACTAGAATCCTCATTAATTCAACAGGGAACAAATACGCCCTCTTTGGGGTGAGGTGCCTGCAGAGAGCCGGAGCAGGGGATTAATTATGAAACAGCTTCAACTACCAGCCATCCTCCAGAAGTCCGCTTTGAAGTGGGATGTAGAAATAACACAGGTAATCAGATCCATGGGATGCTGGGAATGATGCAAGCATATTATTCACCCCAAATTAAAACACTCTATTAGTGTCCAGAACTCAAAAGTCCATTTCTTGGTAGAGGTCAAGAAAAGCAAACAGTGTTTGAATCTGATTATTAAGCCAGCAGTCAGTCACTGGCTCTGACTGAGCCAGGAAGACATTTGAAGGCAGGAAACAAGCTGCAATTAGCGTGACAGGATCCTTCCCATCTGATCAGGATGTCCTCTCTCAGAAATCCTTCATTTCCCACCCCGAGAATGAGGCCAAGTTGGTGCCAGTTCTAGTCCTTTACTGTACCTTGTGCTTTAAAGCAGCAAATCCGGTGAGTAAGAGCTTATTTCACTAAGATGAAGGATTTCATATGACTGATAATTACATTGATTTGTCATTATTTGTCCATATATTTTAGTAGGGCCCCGAAGCAAGTTCAAAGCATAAAAGTCGGAGCTCATGATTCTTAGCTTTGTCTGTAAGTTTAGGGATGAGCAAGTCTGGTCCAGGAAGGCAACTGGGTCTGTCTTGAACCCATTACTAACTAGGGCAGCTCTAAAAGTGAAAAGGGCAGGGCCAGGGAAATAACTCAGCAGCACAGTGCCTGCCTGGCAAGTGCAATGTCCTGAGTTCGATTCCCAGTATCAAAAAAAAAAAAAAAGTGAGAAAGGCCTTGTAGGGAGAAATCAAGGTTGGCAGAGTGGACAGGAGTACTTGACTAGCACGGTAGTGCAGAGTGAGTGACAAAGAGATCTCAACCAACTGCCATCCTGTCCTCCAATCACCACTGCTATTATTTTTCTTCTGTGATTTTGGTAAATCTACTTAAACTCACTAATCTTTAATTTACCAATTGCAAAATGGGAAAAGCATACCTCCTAAAAGGGAGTTACTAGTGATAAAGTGGTCGTGGTTATGGATGATTTTCATGCTATTTGTTTTGCTAATATGTATTCTCTGGATTTTTCTGAAATAAAAGTGTAATCATTTTACACAGTTTAAGTATTCTGTGATTTCTATGCATCAAAATCTCCTGAAGACTCACTTATAGCCTTCCTGCTAATAAATATTCTTCTGCATTTTTTATTGTACTCTATATGTGAGATCGTAACAAGAGTAGCAGGCCATCACTGGCTCAAATTACAGTGGGACCTTGGTTCACAGACTTGATTCTTTCCACCATTCTGGTCACAAACCCAGTTGGAAGAGAACAGAATCAAATTCAATGGTCAGGTTCAGTGCTGACCTCATGGGAAATCTTGTCCAGTAAACAGGCTTCTACAGTCAATGGTGCCTCTTGATAAATTGTAAAGCTCCTTCAAGCAGTAAAAGTAAACAATAATGATACTTTTATTACACTTATCCAATACATATTCTCTCATTATGATGAAATAATTACTTTCTGAGGTTAATTTCTGACCAAGAGTTAATGAGCTATATAAGTTGAGGAATATTAGCTAGCCTGTCATCAATTTAAGAAACTACTTTAATTAAAAGGCATGATTAATCATATTTTCAATAGCTTTTCATTATTTTTTCAGTATGGATGGTAATTATAGAGAAGAAATGACTTTTCAAATTAGATTGAGTAACATAAACATAATAGAACTTTAAAAATGGAAACAAAGATTCAAATGCATATTTAACACCCATGAAGATCTTAAACTCAGCACCTGCCTTTTAGACACATATAGAGGCATATGTAATAACACATATTTCATGAATATACATGCAAGTTCTTCATTATTTCCAGTTGAACTTTAAACATTTAATAATTTGGGTGTTATTAATAGTTCTAATAAAATGTTTAGAGGGGCTGGGGATTTAGCTCAGCAGCACAGCACCTGCCTGGCAAGCGCAAGGTCATGAGTTCAATTCCCAAAAAAACAAAAAAAGAAACAAACAGAAAAACAAAACAAAAAAAAATGTTTAGAAGGTTTCCTATGTTATGGATTTATCTGCCTCTCAGCTGATAGGAACTTGGGTTTTTTTGACTGGGGTACAAGTCATTTTTTCTTCTAGAACACTAATTTCTCCAAATTACCAGACCTAAATTCAGTTCAATAGGAGAAGCATTTACAAAGACTCAGCTATGTATACAGCACTGAGCTAAGAATTGTGTGAGAAAAAGAAAACACAGACCTCACCCTCAAGAAAACTAGATGCTCGGTGATACTTCTAGCATGACCAGGGTCCTCAGCTAGAAATAAGGGAGCCTCAAAGATCTGTGAATGTCCCTAGCAATATTTCCTCTCTTCCCTCCTTCAGGACCACATGCACCTTGGCTAACCATAAAGCAGTCCAAGTCACGGGCAGCATTGGAGCTAAGCACCATCTGCTAGGATTTGTGGCATCGTACCATCACTCTTACATGCTCAGCCACTACCAAGATTACACATCATTCATTGTCATTCATGTCTTGTATCTATGTGTTCAGCAAGTATGCAAATCTGACTCTGTCTCATATTCCTTCCAACCTTAAACTCTTAATTGACCTTTTAAACTCATAGCCTGACATGTGCAAAATCCCACTGACTCCTCTGAACTTCTCTATGAACTGGCCCTACACAGTCCACTTCTTACTCACGTTTACTAAATGGGACCATTTACCTCTCCTTGTCTCCTACCTTCCTCTTCACTGTAAGTACTCACTTTTCCTGGTGTCTCTGGGACTTGCCGAGCTTCTTCCTGCCCATGAGCTTGTAACTATTTCTCTGTCTGGTATGCATTTCCCCAGATCTTCATCTGGCCCCTGCCTTGCTTCACTCAAGCTTCTATGTAAGCATCGCACCTCAGGGAAGCCTTCCCTGACCACTGCTTTAAAAGAGCCCCCACCTGACTACTCTACCTCTTTCTCCTGCTTTGTTTCTGTCATTCTTATTATATCTATTAGCATCTCTATTTTGGTGACATTAGCATACCACATGCTACTCAGCTTATAAAGAGAAAAATTGTATTTTGGCTTATAGTTTTGGAAGTTTTGGACTATAGTCTTTTGGCTTCATTGTTTTTGGACCTGTGGTGGGGAATGCATGGTAGAGCAAGCTACTCACACCATGGTGGCTGGGAAGCAGAGAGACAGGAAGAGACAGAAATCCCACAACCCTTTTCAAGGGTGAACCACCAATGATTTAAAACCTCCAACTAGTCCTACCTGCCCTAGGTTCTACCACCTCCCAACTGCACCAAGCTGGGGATCATACCTTCAACACAAGGCCTTTGAGTGACACTGCAGATGCAAACTGTTGCACCAAACTGTAGCACTTATTTCCTGTTATTTCACTAGACTAGATCATAAGCTCCCTTTAAGAAAAAAAAAAAAATCATTGTCATCACCTCTGTGTTTTTAGGGCCAAGAATAATGTTGCCCATGTTCTAGCTACTCAGAAAGTGTAGAATGAATGAATGCTCCTGAATTCCTTAGAATGTTCCTGAAATACCCTAGAAAAGAGTTTATGGTCAATAAGTTTCAGAAACAGTAGATCCTCTAAATCCAGTTTTAAAGATTCACAATATAAATTTGCTTATGCTAGGCAATGATATGTCTCAGAGTGAAAACCCTGTTTCACCTAGTATTTCACAAACTTATCTCATCATTGTATCTCTTTTTTGATCCTCACCTGTAAGCATCCTATGGAATTGGAATTCCATTTGGGAAAAGCTGCTATTGACCAAGGAAATTCAATAAAGATATATTGGGATGGAATGATAACTGCTGACCCCCAGACAAGGCCCTGCTCTTTCATCTTCCTCCTCCCCACCAATTTCTTAATTTCTTTCCTACACTAGGAACAGAATCCCACAGTCGGTACTCTGAGCTCACTTAAGAGAAGAGAAACCACGTGATGGAAGAATTTGCTACACAGAACATCACACAGAAGCGGGCAATGTGACCCAAGACCATCTCATGCAGGTTACAGGAACATCCTGACACAAACTCCCCAACACCCACAACTGGAAGGAGGAGAGGCTCATTTTTGCTCACGGTTTCAGTGCTTGGTCAACTGTCTCCAAGGCGGAAATGGCACAGTGGAAGGATCTGGCAGCACTTCCACCCTTGGCAGCCAGGAAGCAGAGAGAGAGAAAGAGAAGGGAGGAGCTGGGGATAGGAATACACCCTTTAGGTTCCACCTCCAGTTACTTACCACCAACCAGGCTCTACCGCCTCACAGTACATTCACCTCCTGAACTCTTCTTCGGTGGATGAATCCCCTGATGAGTACAGCACCCCCAGACTCCAGCCACCTTCCAGATACGTGGGAATTTGGGGGAACATCTTAAATCTAAGCCACAACATCTATCAAGACCCACTCTTTCCCCAGTTCCATTCTCCACATTGTTCTGTGCATTCTTGTGAATTAACTTCATCTGTGGCTTCGGATATCTTTTTCTTTCGGATATTTCTTTCGGATATCTTTTTGGTTTTTGTTTTTTTTCGGGGGGGCAGTTTTTTTCCAGTACCAAGAATCAAACTCATGACCTCGCACTTGCCAGGGTTGTGCTGCTGCTTTAAATCCCCAGCCCCCAGCTTCGGATAGCTATCCTGCTTTTTATTTCCTTTCTCAACTATCTGTTCCTCATTTTACACATTTCCATAAGCTGTCCTGGTTCCTCAAAGGAAGGAAGCAGACAAAAAATTCACAGAAGTCCATGAAAGCAGCCAAGTGTATGTAAGAAAAGCAAAGGAAGAGGCTGGTCTCTGTTTACAGACAGGTTTGCCTATCTTGCAAAGTTGAGGGGTCAGAGTTGAAGGTCACAAAGCACTGCACCACACTGAGTGATGAAATGCCATGTCCACTGGCATTTAGCAGTAAACTACAGTGCATTTCACTTTACTGTAGCCCTTATTGTAGAGGATAGAAATACTGTGGATTTTTAAAATTACAGGGAAGGAAGGAAGTTATGTAAACCACCTTTTCTATTAGAGGCTAAGGTCTCAGTTTGCTGTACCATAAGCAGTTCCCAGCCTGAGCTTAGTTTTGCCTGAACCCATGCATTTCTAGTCTTCAATTTGACTTTCGAAAGAGGGAGAGTAGATTCCCATGAACATTAGGATTGGGGGGTTGGGGTGTAGATTATTGGTAGAGCATTTGCCTCATAGCACTGTAAGGTCTTGGGATACATATCCAGCACTGGAGAAAGAGGAGACAGAGAGAGAGAGAGAGAGAGAGAGAGAGAGAGAGAGAGAGAGAGAGAGAGAGGAGAGAGAAAGTCTTTTCCTGAACTTTTTTTGGACAGGGAAGAAGAAAAAATAAAAAATGAGTGTCAAACACTCATTTTAAAGAAATACGCATC
>NW_004955424.1:16327810-16404478 GCF_000276665.1 Chinchilla lanigera
AGAGAGAGAAAGTCTTTTCCTGAACTTTTTTTGGACAGGGAAGAAGAAAAAATAAAAAATGAGTGTCAAACACTCATTTTAAAGAAATACGCATCAAGGCAGCAGGAACTAATGGTGTCTTTTCCACCTTATGTCATTCTGAACAGATCCTCAGTTCAGCCCCAGGCATTATCGGGCAGTATCAGTTGAGAAAATATAGTATGACAAGACCTGGCACCTGCTCACAGAGAATATTGACCTTGTCTTCTATGGTTGTTTATCTCCACTGCTTGGGAGTTCATTTCTTCTTCTCCTTGAGTTGTTTACTCAGAGAAAGCCCAACCTTGGTCTTCTGAGTCTGGGCTGTGTGCCCAAGAGATTAATGCATTTGTATGTATGACAAGGTTGTAAAACAGCAGTCTCCAGGCAGCAAAAGCAACTACCCATCCTCCCACATTTAGATCTAGTTTCGAGCAAACCCAGGAATGTGATGTTATAAAGCCAGTTCACACACTAAAAGGGAACCTCTGGGATGCCCAGAATTCTGCCTCAAGCAGAGTTTGACCCTTAGCAGGAGCTTCATAAATGCCAACTGAATGAATGAATGATACCAGGAATTAGTAAGTCAGCACAACTTTAGAACATGATATTTAGTGATCACAGATCGCTTCCTGTGCAGCTGTCCCCTTGATGCCCAACACCCCAAAGCCCCAGTTTTTTTTTGTTTTATTTTCCTACCTTCACAGCATTGGGAGCCACTAAGTGACTTGAAGTGATATCAGAGCAGAATGGATTTTGGTTCTTCCAGCTGTACAAAGATACGGGGTCCTATGTACTCAGTTGACAGCCTCACCATACTGACTTAGACAAGGGTTGAATTGCCCCTCCCTGCTTCCATCACTAACCTGAGACTGTGCTTGTGATTTCTACTCAAAGTTGCTCTCAACCTTGTCTTCAACCCTAATTCTCTTGGAGATAGCTGATGCGGGAAATGACAGGAAAGCAGAGCTCCCTGCCTCTACTCCCCAGGAAGGTCCCTACTTTAGGGTCCCAGGCTGCTCAGCCTCATCCTGTCCCACTCATGCCTCCTGGAAACTATCAAGGACATCCTCAAGGAAAGATAAAAGTGCTCCACTGCCTGCCAGGAGGTGTAAACTGTAACTATTGGTCTGCTTCCCAGCTTTGGAGTTAAGTTGGTTCTTTACTTACAATATATGTTTAACCTACACATTTCCCCCCAACTGCTGTAACTTAAAGCTATGCACAGATCTCTAATAATAAGCTATACGTATGTTGGTGCATGTCCCATACTGGAATCTAAGGACTTGGAGTGCCCTTTTCCTTTAAGAAGCCCCTATCCATAGTTGAGCTCAGTAAGCACTACCGAAGTGTCTGTATAACTGAATGAGCTCTGAGACATTACTTGGCAAAGTACATGAACTTCATGCTATACCTATCAAGTAACACGATTTTACATCTTGGCAACTAGCACTTATCTATTCACATTGTCAAAGAACAATAAATGTCTCCAGCATGCAATCAAGGGTGCTAGACAATTAGCTTAATCTCAGTTTTGGAAGAGTAAATTTCATTCTTCAAAGCAAAAGAGATTAATTCTAGTGATACCTTTTAATTAAGCTAGCATTAACCTAAGTAGGAAATATTCCAGACTCCCCACTTAAGCACTAGTAGGAGGGTGGAAGTTGTTTGGAGTCATAATTAGCTCAAGCTCTTTAGCCTGCATTTCTTTATCCTCCGGGATTTATCCCCTTTCCATGCATAAGTCATCCTGATGTTCACCTGCTGGCCCAATGGTGCTGGCACAGAGGAAGACCCCAAGTACTAAGACATCCAGGAGAAACCACATCACTCAATATTCATGGTTGCTATGGCACCTCATAGGATTTCAGGAGATTCCCAGCAGGTGAGGTTCCTTTGTGGATAAAGGGAGAAGATGCTGCAACAATCTGGTTCAACCTATTTTTACCATATAATAATCTTCCACCCCCAAATTTCATAACCTCCCCATCCAACATGAGCTTACAGGGTTATGTTAGTAAGTTCCTGGAATTCAGAGAATACCAGGGAAGTCCGGTCATCAGGTTTGGGCTGGGGCTCTCGTTACTCATGACAAGGGCTATGACTTGAGTCCATCACCTAAGATTTTACCACCTCAATCATTTTTGTGTTAATTTATGTTTCAGCAAAAGCCCATAGGCCATGGTTTTAGGAAGATAGTCCTGGTTTTGTTGATAGAAATGAAATGGTAGCATCAGAAACAACACAAAGATTATTTATAAGGTCTCTAGTTCTTTACCTTCAGACTGCATCTATCTATTCCATTTCATCTATACAGTATATATAAAATATATACATTTTGAACACATGTGGCACTTGAATAAATTCTTGTTTTCAAGATTCAGGCAAGCTGAGCAAGGTGGCACATGCCTATAGTCCCAGCACCCAGAAGGCTGAGGCAGGAGGATTGCTGTGAGTTCAAGGCCAGCCTGGGCTACATAATGATCTCAAGGC
The DNA here is from genome assembly GCF_000276665.1 of Chinchilla lanigera. Classification (NCBI taxonomy): domain Eukaryota; kingdom Metazoa; phylum Chordata; class Mammalia; order Rodentia; family Chinchillidae; genus Chinchilla; species Chinchilla lanigera. The sequence goes on from NW_004955424.1 coordinate 16,330,322, forward strand.
TAGCCTAAACTACATAACAAGAACTTGTCTTAAAAAACAAACAAAAACAAAAGCAAAGATTCTGGCAATATATTAGTATTATATGTGGACTGAATTTGACAGTCCACATTCTGGCAATATATTCTGGCAATATATTAGTATTATATGTGGACTGAATTTGACACACACCTGTGTCCATTCTCATTTGTGGGGAGTGGCGGAGCCATGGCTGCGCCAGAGTCAAGCCATGTAAACAAATTGTTGGGACTAGAGCAAGGCCAGTCCAGCAGGTGTCTGACCTTCGTGTTCTTCCCTGCTAACTATAGCACAGATAGCTCTGAGAGTGTTTTGCTTTCAGTGTTCTCAGCAAAACACTGAGACCTTGCACTTTCAGCCCCATTGTGTGCACTTCCCCCCCTTTTTTATAGGTTTATAAATAAATAAAGAAGGAAACTATCCTGAGTTGTTGCTGTCTCTCCATCTGAGAGGTCAGGTCCCACCTGGTCCCAGCTTTTCTTTTAGTATGTGCCTTGTTTCTTCTTAATCTCCCATTGCCCCCTTTGGGACCCCACTTCCCACACAGGTCACAGGGGTTGATGCCCAACATGGGGCCTGAGTATGGGGAACTTACGATGCTGAGATGAGGAGACACTCTGGGAGTGTATGCAATTTAAGATTAAGGTATGGAGGGCATTGAGTAATCACTGGGTGTAAAACAATGGGGAATTCAGGATCTGAAGTTCATTCTTTGCATATTTAAATGCTTAGATTTGCTTAAGGTTAGAGGAATGCCTATTAAGATTGCACAGTTTGCTGACTTTCTTGACTTTGCTTGTTTGTTTCCAGAAGAAGGAACTGTAAATTTACATCTTTGGGAGGGGTAGAAAAGGAGCTTGGAGTGGTGCTGGGGAAGAAGCAGACCAATACGGGTCTATCTAGACTTCTGCAGACTTTTAAAGGGTTATTTACCAGGAAAAGGCCACCACTTTCCTCTCTTCTCACCACTTCTCTTGGGCCCAGCCGGGGGAGGGAATAGGGCCAATAGGCATATGTGAAGTGGGAACCAAGGAGTTACACTGCCAAGCCTGGAGCCTGGCCCAGGCAAGGGAGGTGGGAAGAACCCAAATGCCTGCTTTGCGTTATGTCAGCCACAGTGGGAACATGGGCTGTGCACCCTGGCTTGGGGCACCCAGTGGCAACTAAATTAAGAAACAAAAGTTTTCATATGGTTATGATAATTAATTGTTACTACTCTTGTGGTATATTAAATGTATTCATGCCTTCAGATGCATAGGTCTTCAAAATGTACAACTGAGATTGTTTATGATGATAAGCCCTTTCTTTCAGATTCAGACATCTGCCTTTCTCTTGTGCTCCAGATATTTGTGATAGGAGGTTCATGCCAAGCCAACATGAGGTCATCAGTCAATAATGATATTTTTAATAAAAACTTATGTGATGTATATGGTATGTATGTGCCACTACATGTAGAGATGTTTAGACATGAAGCAGTCCAAAAAATGTCACACACTTCAATGACATCCCATTAAAGGACAACAAATTAGGTGAGAGCTTCTTATGTACTCGACAGAGATGATTGATTAAAAAGGCTATTCTATGTCAAAATGGTGATTTAAAATGTCATCATAATTGTAGTGCTAAAATATTATGTACAGCTTTTGATCTCAATTTTTCTGTGTAAAACTATATAACAGTTGTCTATTAACATTTTATAGGGATTCAACTACTAAAACATCTGTGGTTGTTAAGAAATAACAATTCTCTGGCTGTATTTTATATTTCAAGGTGCTTGATACTCAGATAAAATTATAATAGTTAAGCTCACTGCTTCAATTACAATGTAATGTCATTAGCCTTAGCCTCCAGATGTTCAACAACTGAAGTCTAGAGACCAAAAGCTAGAAAAATAGATTGATTAAGAGGACAGCCAATATTTTGGCCCCAGCCCTCCAAGGTCAATAAGGACCCAGTACATGAGGGAACCTTTTCAGTGACATTCTACAACTCAGTGAGCCCCCGATCTTCTGACCAAGGATTGTTGGACTACAGAGGAAGGAGATCAACAGTGTATAGTGTGCCTAAGGAGAGTCACCAGGAGAGAAAATCTCCCAAGCTTTCACGGAAAGCAACTTGGTCAAGCAACGGGCTGGCACTGACCGAAGTACTAAGAAGCACTGTACATGGTTCTAAGATAATTTCTGAGGAGACTTAACTGAACTTGATAGCAAAAAATTAATTTTAATTAATACAGGTCTCATTTTAACTTTAATTAATACAGGTCTCATTTAAAACATCCAGCAGAAAAGTAAAACCACAAGATGTATAAAACAATGCCATAATAATAAACTAGCTATAAAAAGAAATTCAAATCACTGACAATTTCTAGCTACACTGGTAGCTAACTACTGTTATGGGTTAATTGGCTGTAGAGGGTTAAGTTGCTAAACACAGGGACCTGAAATCCTTGGACTGGGAATTTTTAGCCTAAATGAATAAATCTGCTCAGAGTGAAAAGGGTTTGAGATGGAAATGCCTTCACAGAAAAAAAAAAAACTTTCATTGTGGACCCCTGGAGGAAAAAAAAAAAAAAAATATATATATATATATATATATATATATATATATAATTTCTTGGAGATCTTTCTATATTCATAAATGAGCCAACTGCATCCTTCTTAATGATGGTACATTATTCCATAGTATAGATGCCACATAATTTATAACCATTTCCTATTGATAGAAATTTAGCTTTGTTTCCTTTTGTCTTTTGTTTGTTTCCCTTTTTTTTTTTTTTTTTTTTTTGTTTTGGTACCGGGAATTGAACTCAGGACCTTGCACTTGCCAGGCAGGCACTTGTGCCACTGAGCTATATCCCCAGCCCTGTTTCCCTTTTTTATTATAGATAGAGATGCACTTCCAGGTGTAATCTTATATTCAGACCTAATATTGCAGCAGGTCAGTTTCCTAAAATAGGAACCACTGAGTCAAATATTTCAATTGTAATAGCTATGGCCAACTGGTCAGGTCTTCCAGAAAGACCTGACCAGTTAGCACTTCCATATTATCACTGAAAACTATAAATAACTTACATAGGAAAACATGATAATCAAGGGCTATTTCATCCTTTTCATTTGTGCCTTATGCTCACTAGAGAGGCTGAACATGAACATGCCTTCAGAGAAACACACTGGCAACCTGATTATCTTCTAGGAATTGTTTATGCCTTTTGTACATTTCTTATATCAGTTGCAGGAGTTCTTATATGCATACAGTTTTGATGCTGCAAATATTTTCTCCCAATTTTCACTGAAATAAATGTTCCCAATTTGAGCTATTTTACTTAATATTTTACAATCCCTAAATTTTAATTTCTCTCCATGTTTGTTTTATGATCCACCTGAGTTGTACTTTTTAGAATCTGAGGCAAGAGTATAATTTCATCATTGTTTTCAAATCTCCCAGTTGGTTTAAAATTGTACTTCTATAATCAACATATATATATATATATATATCTTTAATCATAATATATATTTGCATGTATATAATATATACCTGGATTTATTTCTGAAGTCTCTATTCTCTCTTATTTGTTTTTTCTTGCACAAATACCACTTTTTAAAGTGTTTACAGCTCTATTATTTTGATATAGACATTCCAATAGAGTAGATACTGTTATTTTATTAAAAAAATTGATTTGCTTAGAACTTTTTAAAAAAAACTTTAGATTCCAAAAATATAAACAGTCCATGTGAAATTTTCATACTGCACTAAATTTACAGATTAATTTAGGAAGAGTTTATGTTTCAATATCACATTTTTGTATCTAGAAATATGATCGAAATCTCCATTTGTGTCAATCCTTCATAGCCTTTGAAATTTTAATATAATTGTATAGGTCTTGCGTGATTATATTAGGTTTATTACTGGCAATTTTTTGTTGACCCTCTAAATAAGATCTTTATTCATCACATTTCATTGGACCAGTTGCTACTGAAGTACAGGGAAGCTGCCAATTTCTGGTTATGTTGTATTTAGCCAATTTAATTGTTTTTTAAAACCCTTGTTTTCAGTAACTTTTCAGTTGATATTCCTCTGTTTTCTAGGTAACTATACTTGCTGCATACAATACCAGCTTTTCCCTACCCAGTACATGAAACTATGATTTCTTTTATTCAGTGAAGGACACCCAGATGAATATGAATATTTGCCATGATACAGGACATCCTTTCCTTGTTCCTGACTAGGTTGGAGAGGCTTCTGTTTCCCTGGGAACTCAGATGTTTGCTGTATGTTGCTAATAAATTCCTTCATCCAGTCAAAGCACTTTCATTCTATTGCTAGCTTCCCACAAGCTTTCTTTTTATTAGTTTGTTTCCTTAAGGGAACAACACTGCATTATCAGTGCTTCTTTTGGACTCTCATGAGATCATGATAAGCTGTTGTTAATGTAACGGGCTGCATTAAGAGATTTATCCCTAATAAACTACCTTTGAATCTTCGTATAAATCCTTCTAGGTTAGAGTCTTAATGCATTGCAGGATTCAACTGAGTAATTATTTAGAATTTATATTTCAAACTGAGATGGGCTTACAAGTTTTTTAATGCTGTCTTCCACTGATTTGAAGAATGTGAAGTTTCCCTATTTTCCTTCACCTATAATAATTCTAACAGGGGAATTATTTCTTGAATACAGGTTTGATGGAATTCACTTGTAATATTACATTCTACTAGTATAATAGGAGTAGACTTTTGAATACTTTCTGTTTCCATTGTGGTTATTTGTCTGTTCAGGTTTGAATATCTTTTAAAGTAAATTTTAGTGAATAATATTTTTCTAGAAAGTGATGCACTCATCTGGATTTACAAATTTATTCACATGAAGCTGTAGGTACCCCTTACACAAATATAAATATCCATATTTATAGTCTAACCTTCTCCATTTCTAATGTTACTTTTTAAATGAGTTACCTATTTTATTGATCATTTCAAAGACTATTTTTGTCTTATTGATGAAGTCTACTGTTTATTTTAGTCTTTTCTCTCAAGATCTTACCTCATTCTGTCCTAGTTTGCTTAGTTTTATTTTGATGCTTTGTCTAAATTTTTGTAAAATGCCCAGTTCATTTATTTTTAATTCTGTTGCTAATATACACACTTTTTCACTTTAAGATGGGAACACATGATCCTTCTGCCTCAGAATACTGGGATTATAGGCATATTCCACCATGCCCCAACAGATACATTCAGGAGTAAGTATTATCTTCCTTCAAGTACAGCTTGACAGATATGTTCCATCTTTTTACTCTCCCTTACCATCAGCTTCCCCTCTCCCTCCTCCCTCAGATCCACTTCCCATCACTATAGAATCTGCCTATTTCTTAATATCTTTTATTTTGCTTTTTAAATTATGTACATTTTAGGTTTCTCATATCAGAGAAACCAGGTGATATTTAATGTGTGTGCTTTATTTCACTTAGTATTATGGATTCAAGATCCACTCATTTTCCTACAGATGACTATAATTTATCCTTCTTGATGGCTGAATAGTACTCTATTGTATACATATATCCCACATTTTGTCTATTTACCTGTTGATGAACATATAGGGTGCTTCTATGATTTAGCTTATTTCTAAATAGGTTTCAATTTCCACCTGATTTTTTCTACTAGAAAGTTTTCTCATATTTATTTGACAAGTAAAATCATTTATTTATTTGTTCATTTATTTATCATCACATTTAACAATGTGATGTTTTGAAACATGCATTGTGGAATGGCTAATTGAACTAACGAATGTATTGTCTCACATAATACCCATTTTTTGTGTTGTGGGAACACTAAAGTCTACCTTTGCCATTTTCAAGGCGCAATACGCAGTTATTAGCTGAAGTCACCTAGGGGGAGCCACAAATTCCAAACTGAGTCTGTGGGGTATCCATGCTTGTTCTTGTCCTGCCCCTGAGCCAGACTGGAACAAGGAAACTCGCCGCCCTTTTTTGGTCACAGCTGGAGCCCTAGGGCTGATGACTGCAGGGCAAGAGAAGAGACCATAAACACTGGGGAGACTACAGTTTCCTCACTGCCCCCACCCCGTCTCCTCCTTGTCCTTGCAAGAATGCCTTGTTCTTCCTACGAGCGTACCACAGTCGCCATTACTGTTCCTAGAAATGCCTGCTGCCCTTCGCTCACTGTCCTTGACTCCAAGGTAATGAGAAAATCCAAGGTTCTTTGCTCGGGGCCATCTGTTCCCCGAGAAAAACTGGTCATTCCAGATCCCTGCCTGCACTCCTATTTCATCTCTTGCTCTATTTTTTTTCTACCGTGAATGCTAACGGCAAGCAGGAGATGGGCACCCACTGTAGGGTCCTCAGTAGTCACCTTGTGACAGAGTAGCTCTCTTGGACTTATACCTCTTCTTGAACTGAAATTTTGTACCCTTTCAGTGTTTCAAGTCCATCCTCCTCTGGAGTCCCTGGTAATCACCATGTGAGCCTCTGCTTCCGCACAGAGCACAAGGATGGTTTTAATCTATGAAGGATAGACTGAAACTTCAAGGGGTTAGATTCGTTTTCAGTCCTGCTGCTGTTCATTTTGTTTTGCTGCACCTCGGGAGGCCTTCATTGTGGGTTGCACAGATCTGACACTACCCATGGGCATATCGTCTAAGGAAGTTCCTGATGGTGAAGCTGCCACCAGTGTGAGCAGCTAAACTTAGATAAGCTCACACCTAGCAGAGTTTAAAATCTCCTAAATAATATAGTCTTGAACGTATATGGTTTCAGACTCATGGATTTCCATCTTTGATGCATCATGAAAAATAATGTCTCACAGGCCAATCCCAAACCTTGGAATGGTTCATTTTCTTTCATGACGCCTCCAAATGTGCTTGACGCCACCGTTTGGAGCTGCACCGAGCTGCTCACTAGTGCTCCATGAAAGTGGCTCATCTGGCCAGATCTGTAGAAGCTCTCTTCTCCCTTGATACCAGAACTACAGAGCATGGGGGTCTATTTGCTTGTTTAACATTCATCATGGTGATCGGAGAGATTCTGACCCCGTATTCTGTGACAGCGCCCAGGATTTATCTTCTTAGAGAACTTCACAGAGGACTCTGATCCATGGCAAAGTCAAGAATCACTGTTTTAATACATTTGTTAAGCTAAAATGTTAACAGCAGTACAAAGTTCCATTCCTTAATATTCACAGCTTTCCGAATCTCTCTCCAGAGATTCCAACTTCTTGCCATTAAAGCACATTAAGTATGTGATCATTTTTACTGTGACAAAGGAGGGTGGGATACAGTCTAAGTTCCTGAACATCATGATGGGGAGAACTGGCTCTTAGTCACTGTATAGGACAGCAATTAGTTAAAGAGTCAAGCTTGTGTTAATATTGCTCCTAAGAACACTGACAGCCTGATGTCATCTTCATAGATTTAACACTTCTAAGTGGCAGTTTTTCATTATCCTACACTCAAGTTGCACACTGAAATACTTGTTTTACACAAAATGTCTTAGGGCGTTTATAAAAGTTATGTCAAACTATCCTTAAAAACCAGCTATTATGAACTCTTTATTACTCTATTATTATTAGAATATCTTTTGATGTTAAATGTTTTATTCCTAAAATACAAGTGTTAGACTTTGCACTCTTTCTTTAATACAGCTTTAGTGAAATATCTAATTGACATACCATGAAAGTCACCCTTTGGAACTGTACAGTTCATTGGTTTTAGTATATTTACAGAGTTGTACTACTACCACTCTAAGATAATTTTAGACTATTTTTACTACTCATAAACCATATATCAATTATCCATTCTCCCTGCCCAGGTCACTAGAAACCACTAATTACTTTCTGTCTCTATGGATTTATCTGTTTTAGACATATGAGCACTTTGCTCCTTTTTATGGCCAAATAATATTTCACTGCACAGGGACACCACATTGTTTACTTCATTAATCAGCTGATGGATATCTTGATGTTTCTAGTTCTTAGCTATTAAGAATAATGCTTCTATGGGCATTGTGCATAGTTCCTGGGTGGACATGTTTTCAATGCCTTTGAATACGTACCTAGGAGTGGACTGAAGAGCTCTTTAAGGATTTAGTTAGTAGAGAATGAGAATAAATTCAAACATTTTATTCACAGGTTTGTCAAGTTCCTGAGACTAAAAATATGTAAGTAGACAAAAATGAGTTTCCAAATAACAATAGTCAGAACATAGGTAATACTCTAGAGAAATATTTATTGACCTTGCTTAAGTTTAAGTAAAGTTTAATACTGTTTAATTAGAGAGATATTTAAAAACACTAAGAAAACAATATAATAGATGTTTTGCTCTTTCATAGCATAGGTTTTTAGAGTGAAAACATTGTTTAATAAAGCTGCATCTCAGTTACTGATTTATGATTTCAAAAATATACCTCTTGCACTGTACATATATATATATACACTGAACCACTATTAAAATTCTAAACTATATTTTAAGAATTTAAAGTCATTTAAAATGATACTGCTGAGCCTACAGTAGTTTAATAACAGAAATACAGAGATACATGTTATTTAACTGGAGAACTTTTTCATGTAAGAAACTAGAGTCTTAAACCCTGGCAAACAACTCACTACTTTCATCTGAGCATACAAGAAATAATGTCTTTTGAGAAAATTATGGTTAAAATCATTTTTATATTCTTAATGCAAAGATAGAACAATGAGAGCTAAAATAATAGGTTGGCCTTTAGTTTGCAAAAAAATGTCAAATTCTTTGAGTTTTTCTACCTTTAAACTCAGATTTACAGTAAATTACACATGTGGGACACAAAATAACATTTCCTGTAAGGTGATCATTTTTATAACTTAGCTGAATTTTTGCAGTGCTGATTTAGTAAAAATTTCTCCAAATTTCAGAGTATAAGTAGTAAATGAAACTATAAAGTTCACATGTAGAAAAATTAATAGCCATTATGTATGTAATAGCTGTCACTTGTAAAGCCTCATTTTGGCTGAAGAACTACAATAGCAATCATGCCTCCCCAGCCCTCATGTAATTTTCCTAGATATGCTTGCATAGTACTCTATAAAGACAGAATCTTTGGAAAAAAGAAGAAGACGAAAACCTATGGACTTTACGTTTTATTGCCAATATACAAAGTACATGAAAAGTATTAATTCTTGCTCTTTGACCTCTTTGTCTGCTTCCTATTGCCAGACACCTTAAATGGGAAAGAAAGGGCAAGGTAACAAAATTAATTCTTTTCGCTACACAGAAGGCAGACACTTCAATGTTTTATTTGCAAAGAGTCAATAGCAAAAGTTACAACTATCAAAAGAAAGGAAAGGATCACTGAAGCACCTCCTTAGTTCCTGAATTTTTCCAAAGAGAAAAAGTAAATGTGAATCTAATACAGGAAAAGAGTTACTTTTTTCTTTCCATAAACTTTTTTGCCTCTTTCAAAAGCTCTTCCACATCCTCCTGGTCCTCGTCTTCCTTTCCCGGTTCCCAGTCTGAATCTTCATCTGTCAGCTCATGCCTGTCTTCCTCAGCATCTAGAAAGCTGTCCTGCAGGTCACACTCACTGGGCTGTCCAGCACCGGCCTCTTCCTCTGCAGCGCTTCTCCCTGGCAAACAGAATATTGGGACGCAACACGTCAACTGCCATTCAGCCTCACTTAGAGATGTTCACTGTAAAATGTCTTTGTACATCAAGAAGAATTAATTTTATTGATATATAGTTCAGTACTACAAATTTTTGAAAAGGGCACTAAAATGATCGGTTGTTATTTATGATACTGACTTTTCTTAGCATGAAGTTCTGGGAGTAACATGTAAGAGTCAAAATAATAGTTCCTTAGCAACATCGTAATCACAGTCATGCCACCCCACATTCCGATGTGATAGAAAGTACTCTGTTCCAGTTACTTGCCGCCTCTTCCTGGAATAACACTACACACACACACACACACACACACACACACACACACACACACACATGCCCCATTGACGTGGCAAGGAACATGACCAGAAGTGTGTGCACCACTTCTAAGTAGAAGCTTTGAGTCTCTGTGGTTCTGTTTGACCACTTCTCCTCTGCCACAATGAACAACAGCATGCTCCAGAGACGGGCTGAGCCTTCAACCTGGCTTCTAGGGTGAGAGTACATGTGGGGCCGAGCCATAGGCAGCTCACAGATGCACCAGGAAGGAGAAATACACCTATCTGTTGTTGTAAGACACTGAAATTTGGGAGGTTTCGTTTTCACAGCAAACCCAGCAAAGTCTGTCTGGACATGCCAGGACTGAGATCAAAAGGAAGATATAACTTTAATCCCTTAGGAAAGTTAGTATTATGAATCTAAGGTTTCTTACAGTTCATGTTTCAGTAAGACTTACGGTAATAGCCAGTAGAACTTTATATATATGAAAATATAAATATTAATAATGTTAATATAAATACAAATAATAATATTAGAAAATTTTTCTGTCTCCAAATTCCTTTATCCCTTTCCCTACTCTGTTTTGTGTTCTTTCCACAGGGTGCAGCAAAGCTGGTTGAAAGTTAGGTGGTAAGAAACTCAAGGATGATATGGGACATTTCAGAACCAACTAGGAAGACTTTACCCAGAAACCTCAGTAGCCAAGGACAATCCCTGGTGGACAGCAGGTATATGGGCTAAAAATATTACAGTCTGCTGGGCAACTCAAAAAAGTTCTACCATGCAGACTGCATCAGTGCTCTTTCCAAAGAGGATCTGAGATAGCTTATCTTAGTAATTAAACAACAAAATGCAAAAAAATGAAACTAAGAACATAAAGAACAAAATATATAAATTTCAACCTGAATTTTTAACATAACTATAAACTGAGCATCAAGTTTCTTGATAACTGAGCTGAAAAGGATACATAATATATACTTTACTCTTATAGAATAATACAAGTCTGTCAGTTCCATAAGAGAAATCTTGCAATACACTTATCTGTTTATGTATCTTTACTTCCCAGCAGACATCTCAAGGAAATGTTTTACGTCTAGCTAATTGCAATTTCTCATTTTTTACATATGTTAATTTTTTTTTTTTTTTTGGTACTTGGAATCGAACTCAGGACCTTGTGCTTGCCAGGCAGGTGCTATGCCACTGAGCAACATCCCCAGCCCTCAATTTCTCATTTTTAAAAATGGAAAAATGCATTTAAAAAAAAAAAAAAAAACACTTGGGACTCCACTTGGGACTCCAGGGTAGCTGAAAGTTGGGGAAGTGAGCAAAAAGAGAACACCAACATCTGTTCTTGTCTATTTCCTCTTGGAAGTACCTCATACAAACATTCTGCTGTACATGCACTTGCACAGGACCATCAAGGTATGTGTTCATCATGTCTCAGCAAACTGTTCCCCTTTAGATTTAGACAGTATCTTAAAGAGTTTATGTGCAAAACAGATGTAAACGTGAAACAACTTTAAATTCTCCTCCGGCCTCATTGGCTGCTCCTTCTTGGTCTCCTTTGCTGGACTTTCCTTAATTTAACAATCTCTAAATTTTGGAATGCCTTTGTTTCAGGCTGGGACCTCTTCTCTAACCCAGTCCTTGCTTGACTCCATCCAGTCTAATACCAAAGCCTCCAAACTTATGTCATAAACCTCAACCCACTGCCCTGAATTCCAGACTTATTTACCTGACTGCCCCTGTACTATTTCCACCTGCGTGACTGGCATCTGCAACCTAAACTCTCAGAACAAAACTCCTGCGTTGTCTCACTCAAATCTGATCATTCTTTTATCCGTCTTCAATATGATTCCTCTAACCTTCCAGTCTTCTGGCTGGAGTCATCTTGAACACCCTTTACTAAAAACCCAACTCCAATGTGTCAAGAAACCCTATTGGGCCTATCTTTGTGTGTACTCACTACATCTCACTACATCCACGGTAAGACTGGTTCAGACACTATCATCTCTGTCCTGGATGCAATGACCTCCTAACCAGGTTCCTTGCCTCCACCCTAGCTTTTTCTACATGAAGAACCCAGAAAATCTGCAATAGATTTCTACCTCCTGCTAAAAAAATTCTGAAGTCCTTAATTCAAGGTTTTGGCTTCCAAGCCCTACTTAACTGGCCCACTGCTAGCTTTCCTAACATTATTTCATGCCACTCTCTACTTACTCTCCCTGTTCCAGTTCTATCTACTCTTTGCTGTTCTTCTGGGAAAACCTGCTACTCCCACTCCCTGGCATACTCTACCTCAGACGATCACCTGGCTTGCCCTCCCTCCCTCTGTTTTTTTTGTTTTGTTTTGTTTTGTTTTTTGGGGTTTTTCTCCGGTACTGGGAACCGAACTCACGACCTTGCGCTTGCCAGGCAGGCGCTTTTGCCGCTGAGCTAAATCCCCAGCCCACCCCCCCCTTTTTTTTTTTTTAATGTCAAATCATCAGTGTATCTTTTACCATTATATGGGTGATGGTGCCTCCTTCCCCCACACTCTTGCTGTTCTGTTCTCATACAGACTTCTCCTCTTAGCAATTATCACATGACATCATGTAATTGTTTATATGTATGCTGTCCACATTTGTAACGATTCCACAAGGGCAGGGCTTTGCATCTATTGCACTCGCAGCTCCTACACCAGTGCTTAACATGTGGAAGGCAATTAGTATACATTTGCTGAATATACAAATAGATGAAAAGTGAAACATTTCCAAATTGAACATCTTTTGTTTTACAGAACCCTTCTTATTTAGTCTACACCTTTGATCACCTTTGGTTCTATCACTATAATGAATTACCTAAGATAAGAAACTTTTATTTAAATCTTGCTACATGAAGGGACTTCAAGCCTCAGTGAATACTAGCACTCTAGCAATTTATTGAGCAGATTCTTCTGTTGAGGTAGTAAGGTTTTTAATCAGAAGAACCTCAATTGTTTCCTCAAAAAATGTTTATAACTATTATTATATTAATTTGATATTTATATTTATAGATTTATGTTCCTTTAATAGGAAGTCCAGTAAATACCCAAAATATCTGTAACAGAAGGGTAGCAAGTAGTCAATTTCATCCACTTTACTTCACAGCAAAGGTTTCAAATGAATAAGTAAAATAATGACCTAAGACTCCCTGGACATCAGCTCTATGCTCTTTATTAGCGACATCCTGTAGATACTTCTTAACATGGCTTTAAGTGCTAACGTGTTATTACTTTTGTGGAAGCTAATTAATGCTCTCTTGTAGTGGGTTCAGTGAACAATTTCAAATATTTGCAATTGTTATCTACATGGGATTTTCCTATTGCTTTTAAACTGTTAGTTGTGTGATGCTGATTTTAGAACAATATTGGTTTCTGCTCTTCAGTGTAAGTGAGCCTAGGGGTAACAAAACTTAGCAAATACATTGACCCAGTGAAATTGTTGATCTAAATTATGACATGATTTCCTAAATCACAGGAACAATTTCAGGAAGCATGGCTCTGGAATAAATGTGTCTACCACCTAAAAATAAAATGTTCACCTTTACCATAAAAATTAATGTTCTATTCCAAAAGGAATATGGAAAATGCTGAAAACAAGAAGAGGAAAACGCACCTCTGTGCATCTGCTCCCTAACTGGGCAAGCTGAAACATACAGCATGGTGTATAGGCATCTGGATTTAAAGTGATGAAATGAGCAGTTTGCATAACACTTGCAAATAGCTTTGCCTGTTATATAAAAATTCAAAATGGGTAGAAGATCTAAGTGTTAAAAAAGAAATATTGAACCTGATGAAAGATAAAATGCATAAAACTTTTGAAGACATAGGTGTAGGCAAGGACTTTCTGAACAAAAAATAATACCAAGAATAAACAAATGGAATCATATCAAATTGAAAAGCATCTACAAAATGAAGGAAACAATTAAAGAGTGAAGAGACAACCTACAGAATGGGAAAAAAAAATCTTGCCAGATATTCCTCATAGAGGTCTAAAGAACTTTTAAAAATTAGACTACCCAAAAGAAAGACCCAGTCGAAAACTGGGCAACTGAAATGGACACTTCTCAAAAGGCAGACAAATGGCCAATAATACATGAAAAATGTTCATCTCTGGCCACTTGAGAAATGCAAATTAAAACTATATTGAGATTTCATCTGTATCAGAAAGAATGGCCATCATCAAGAAATCAAATAATAACAAATGTTTGGGAGGCTGAAGGAAAAGGGAACCTTTTGACATTGTTGTTGGGGATGTAAACTATTACAACCACCAATAGAAATCAGTATGGAGGTTCTGGGAAAAAAAAAAAACAAACTATAACTAGAAATCCATTCAACTAAGGCATTCTCCTTCTAGGTATCTTCTCTAAAGAGTTAAGGACATCATGTTACAGTGATACATACATGCCTGTGTTTACAGGAAGGAAACAGTTAAACCTTGGAAGGGGCCTATCTGTCTAACAACAGATGAACAAATAAAGAATGCATTATTTATACGTAATAGAGTAGTACTACTGTGCCCTAAAGAAGGGTACATTTGAGTCATTTGTAGGAAAAGGGATGCACCTTGAGACCAGAATGTTAAGGGAAACAAATCAGATATCCAAGTTTAAATACCACAGGACAGTAGGATTTTAATCCTAAAGAACAAAATAAAAGATAATAGGAAATAAGGAGATAGAGTTTTGCAAATAGGAAAATGACCAGGAGATGGAGGAAGAGAAGACAGGGAATGGGGAAGGGATTAAAATGTGTTATGTGCACGTACCAACTCCCCATGAGGATGTGATCATTGTGTAAGAAGTGTGCACTAATAAAGATTTAAAAATTTAAAAGAAAGCTTCTCATACACGAAGCTTTTTCATTAGAGAAGGGAGTTTTTTAGTTAGAGAACCACACAACTCAGTCCTGAGGAGGTGCATTAGAAAAGAATCCTACACCACAGTCCAGTGCTGTACAGAGAACACCACTGTTAGTAAAAAGCTAGAAGTACACAGATCACAGCAGACCTAACAAAGAACTGTTTAATGTGCTAATAAAAACTATACTTTTTGTAGTTTTATTTTTGTAGCCGACTCCAACGGATGTGCAAAGAAACAGAATACGTAATTTTAAAAATTAAGCGCATTTTTGCATTATATTTAGTTGTTTGAAATATAATGATTACATGTATCTGAAAAACCGGAAGTGAGCTTGTTTCTTCCAAAACAAGGTGAACTTGGAAGAAATTCTTGTTCTCACTCTATACCTACAATGCTTATAGATTCCTTACTGCTAGTTATTGTTACTGTTATTTGGTTGTCCATCCCTCTTGCCCCCAAAAATGTCTTAAAAATAGCATAGTTTGAGAGAAAGAAGACTAGACAAGGGGATAGAAATCAACTGGGTACGTTAGAGACTGGGTTGTAAATTCTGGCTTTTCTGTTTATGCAGAGTAATTTAAGAATGACAGTTCCGGTTTTTGTATCCAACATTTTCTTTACAACTTAAAATTTTACTACAAATTCTTATCTCCAGAACTCAGCTTCCAGTGTTAGTTAATGAGGAGAATGCCTTTCCAGATCTATCACAGAAGAAATGCTGGCTTCATACAGAGAAAAGATCTTTTCAAACTGATTTTATGGAACAGCTTTCTCATATTAAAATCTAAGATGGAAAATGCTCCTTTACAGATTAAAAATTTAATTATTTCCTTTCCTTTCCCACAAATCTTAGGACTTTCATTAAGTAAAGAAACACTTTGGCTCAGATCATTTACTATATACTATGAGAATATTTTTGATGTTTCATTTTATACCTAAGGAGTAATTCTAGATGCATCAGACACTAATCATATTTTGAGAAAGCAGTTTGTATACTTCTGATTTCCACTTTGTTATACAGAAAGTTTATTCTTTAAACACCACTGCACCAGGCACTTGGATATTCCTTACTCTTTCAGCTTTCCCCCAAGTAAGTAGTAGTTTACAGAATTTCATTTAAGTTTCTCTGACTTTCCTCAGTAGCTTTCTTTCTAGCTCTCACGGTTCCAACTTTTGGAGGGGTGAGGAAGGTACATATAAACATGCATATACACCATTGCAGAACTACTAAGACATTAGTTATCAAAGAACAATCTAAATTTTCACTCATGAATGGTACCAACTGCCTGGAAGAATGTATACCACATAACAATAGATGCCAGAAAGAATGACTCCAGTCATCAGATGAAAAAAAACACTGATGACAATTTATTTTAGATGCTGTCAACAGGTAAGGTAGCTAAGAAAGCATAAAACAAAATTTTCCTGGCACTGTTTACTACTGCATTCAATACACTGTGCAAAAACTGCAGCCATCTGAAAACATGTGGAAACTTAGCAAAGTCTTAAATTAATTAGATATGCAAGAAACTTAACAGATGACAGTAGTCAAACCTAAAAAACAATATACTATGTAAACTGTTACAGGAATAGAAAAAATTTATAGACTAAAGTGTTTTCAGAGTACTACAAAGTAGAAATTAAATAGTAAGAATTTAATGTGGGTATTTTAATGTTGGTACCATGTTGAATCTTGTTTTGTTATGTAGTTATGATACCCCTCCTTAAGTTGAATATTTAATTTTAAGAAATAAAACAAAACCTGTCCAGTTCTTCTACTACCTTAAAGATCAATTTAAAGTTCTCACATCAAATCTACCCTGATAAACCCCAGAGAAAGTATTCCTTCTCTTGCCACCAGGATTTCAGAGCACCTCCCCATAAGCAGGGAAAGCCAGTGGTAGTTCTCCTAATGGTGGTTCAGCTAGTTCTTGCATTGCTAAGTTTATCATATAAAATATAAGTAACACATGAAAAAAATGAATCAATACATACATGAGATTACAATCTTGGGTAATGCTAAACTTTAAAGATTTTGGAGATGTGAAAAACAAGTATGTTAGAATTCTATGTTAGTTATTTCTGAATGAGAAACTATAGGAAGATTTTAACATTTAATTTAATATTTGAAATGCTCCAGACTAAGTTTCAGTGGGGGAAGGGATGTTCTAACCACACCAGTACATAACAACTCCTGAAATTACATACAGTAGTCTTCCTTATCTACAGAAAAAATGTTCCAAGACTTCCTGTGGAGCCTAAAACTGGAGTTAGTGCTGAACTCTACATACACCACGTTTTTTCCTATAGATACACATCTATGATAAAGTTTAACTTATCGATGAGGCACAGTAAGAGATTAACAATAATAACCAATAGTAAAATAGAGTAACTATGACAATATAATACAGTAGAAGTTATGCAAAACTTAGGTTGACTGCAGGTAACTAAAATAATAGAAAACTGTGGATAACAGTGGACTACTGTGCATAAGGCTAAATTATTGTCTAAAAAATCTAGACTGTTTTTTAAAGAAAAACTAAATTTCCAATAAAATAAAATGTGCTTCTTAAAAAGTGAACTGTTGTAAAGCATATTCTTGATTCAGAAGATACTTCAATGATAATTCCAACAAATTTTTCAAAGAAAATTCAGACAATATAAACTATGTTATATGATGCAAAATGATAGCTTTTAGGTACAGCTCCTGTTTTTGTGAAGATATACAAATGTCCTTTCATGGGATAATGCCATATTATAGTATTGCTGGGGAAAAAGCTACTTTCACTACCACAAATACTACATCAATATAAACAGCTCAGAAGAAGGTATAGGTATAACCTCCATACCCTGTTAGCTGAGATGAAGTGCATTTATATTTGAATACTAAAGCAACAGAGTTGCAATAAAAAATATCAAGTGGATTATCCTACTGTGAAGTTAGTTTCACTGTTTTATCCTAAGTGGGTTTTATGTACGTACACAGAAGTGCAAGTGAGCATAGCCTCAACAGTGTGTGTTTTACTCTCATTTTGAGGGTAGTGACATTGTTTGCTCACCCGGTCTTTGCATTATATAAATATTACAAAGAAGTTGTGAAAAGGAAAAAAACGTAAGAATCCAGAAACAGGAGAAACAGAAGGGAAAATGGACTGATGCAAACAGAACAGATAACACTTGATATCTGTCCCCTCTCCTCCCTTTCCCCAAGTTTAGTTTCTATCCGGGACCCCTGTGGTTCTTTTGATGAAAGTGACTCTGCCCTGGTTCAACAAAATGGCCATAGTGATTAGTTCAAGGGCAGGAATGCAATCAAAGCTAGTAAAAAGAATAAATTTCATTATTTTCCTTAGGAATCATGGTCAAAGTTGTTCATTCTCTCCTTAGATATAAATATGGGTGTTTATTATATTAGCTCAGTAAGGATGCATTTAGTCTTTTAGCTGGGAGACAATGCCCTAGAATGGTAATGCCTCTCTAAAGACAGAATGGTGGTAGGAAATTGGGCTTTTGGGCAATATTGCTGACATTATTAATGAGTCAAAGCAGTAAATGTCATTTAAATCCAGCCCTACCTCTGGCCTTTTCAGTTATAGAAGTCAATGAGTTCTCATCACTTAGACTTCTTTGAAATGCTGTGTTTAGTTACTGATGAGCCAAAGAATTCTAACAGATGCAAAGAAAATATCTATGGTGAGATGATGACTCGGGGTCACACTTGCTGTACAAAAGGTACATAGCTTTTTTAATCTAAGAAAATTCACTAAAATCAGCAATTCACACTCACAGAGTAGAAATAAAAAGTTTTCATAATAACTGGAAATTGTATCAAGGTTTAACAGGAGAATCGTAAAAAGGGTTCTTTTAGAGGTTCCTGAAGTAGAACTACTTACCCTGAAGTGTACTGTGTCTATACTCTATCCTGTGCTGGGGATTCTTCCTGAAAAAAAAATAGAAAAAAGTTTTTGCAAGTATTGACAAGTAATAAGACTATTTTAACTAACCTAGAACCTAAATAACCTACAAACAAGATTAGGCCCCACTAGGTCTCATAGTAAAAAGCACTTGCTTTTAATTGTGGTACTTACTGAGCGCCCACTCCATACCAAACATATTTTTAGATATAAAGTAGTGAGCAAAATAAAATTCAAACCTCAAGAAATTACACTCTAGAAAGACAAGGTGAGATAAAACATTATATATCATGTTTCTAAGATCCAACATAGTACATTTCTAAAATCTTATAACACAAAATAGGCAAATAGCATCTAACATATCACACAAATGCTAATTGTATGTGTGCATATATATATGTTAATATATTATGTATTAATACAATAATACAATACATATATTTCACATATACATTTTCGAGAAAGATACTTATAGGGCCATTCTTGAATCCAAGAAAAAGCCCAATTTAAATAATTTTTCAAAAGAACACCAATCACTGGTTATGAGAAAACAGGAAGCTCAATATTTTTGAAATTTCTAAAGTCAAACCAAAATTGTTTCAAGATCATTTGATATTATATGTACTTATTTTCATCCCATTATTTTACTGAACACGCTTGGGATATATGACTTTCTCCAGATAACATAAAACTCCCAGCAGCAAAAATCCAAAACAACTGCTTAATCCCCTCTCTAGGGGGAAAAAAACAAAGGATAACTATGGTATACTACCAATAAATACATGCTGAGATGTACAATTTTCTAATATGCCTGTCAGAAATAATTATATTTATACAATGAAGTTTCATTTGTTTATTCATTTAGCAAATATTGGCTGAATATTTTACTATGTTCTGGCTCTATGTTGGCATTGAGGCTGAAATATTTAAAATGATACATTACCTTTAAAGAGATAGTCTAGGGGCAGCAGCAGGACAGACATTAGGTAAGCACTTTTTAAACTGTAAAATAACAACTTTTTTGAAGATAAGAAATATTCCTTATGATAGTTTTTAATAAACAGGTACTGAATCGTGCCATAGGCCTTCTCCTTCTTGGGCTAAATAATCTTATTCTTCATTTTCTTTCATTTGGGCAAATAATAGGTTACATATAGATCCAAGTTTTTCTGTAAACCTTCCCATTTACTTTATATTTCCACACCTATTCCAATGGATAAAAATGGCCAAAGTTCGAGGAAGCAGACCTCTAACCTCTGACACAGAAAAAAATGGAGGTGGAAAGAGAAGTTCCAGTAAAAACCCTAGAATCTTTACAGCACTGTTGAAAAGCCCTTTCTGTAATATGAAAAAATTTCCCTCTCCATGCTGTCCAGTATAGCAGAAACTGACTATATATGGCCATTAAGCACTTGAAATACAGCCAATAGAACTGAGGACCTGAATTTTAAAATTAATTTAATTTTGGTTAACTAACAGTTAAATGTAAGCAGCCACATGTAGTTAGTATGGCTACCATATTGACCAATACATGTTTAATTCAACAAACAATAAAAGGAAATAGATCCTCCTTGCCTAGCCAAAATTAACTTAAAATTAAGATTAATTTAAAATTAGATTACCTTAACCCCCAAAAAAACATCCTCTTATAGGCTGACCTCCCCCAAAATTTTATAGGTAGAAATGTTATTACTGAAAGTAGAAGTATAGTGACTAAAATTGCATGAGGGTGATGTCTAAAATGAAAAGTATCCAGTGAGAGTCCTAACCCATCTATTGGCTGTCTAAACTTCAATTCCCCCATTTGTAAAAGGGGAGTAACAATGGAAGCTATACTCAGATGAAACTGCTGCGAAACTCCTTGAGCCAAAACATAGTACATCCTTGGTCTAAAGCCTTGGTAGGTGGTCAGTAACTAACATTTGCCATCAATTCATTCATCACTTTTTCAAAAATAGTCACAGAGTACTTATTTTGTATGTCAGGCCCTATGTCAGAGTCAGTGATATTCCTCATGGCTAATGCTATAACTTTTTAAAAATAACTTTTCCTACAATGTGAGCATTAAGCAGTGCATAAGTGAACTGCAGTTAATTAGGGTCATAACTCAACAATTTTGAGAAGTGGAAAAGAGATTCTACATCAGATTGTGTGGTTGGGGTAATTAACCCAAATCTGACCTTTTGATGGAAAAGAAACTTCAAACTTGAAAAAATAAAATGGACAACTTAGATGTGATGAAGAGAGCTACGAATAAACAAAGCTACATTGATGATTGCTAGGACGATCTTTCCTTACTAGACATGCTGGTACAAGTCACTGGTTTGTCAAATTCAGTCAGCAAAGTACAGTTAATGCTGGGCATCAGGGAAGAAGGAAAGAAAATGGAGGCCACTAATACCAAAGGATGGGAGGGGGAGATAGGTCAGCAGCACAGCGCCTGCCTGGCCAGCGCTAGGTCCTGAGTTTGATTCCTGATACTAAAAAACCAAACAATAACAACAAATAACCCCAAAGGATTCTTCAATCCTTTCTTCAAGCCTTTGAGGCTTTTTTGGTAATAGTTCATTTTGAAAAATAATTAAATCTACAAATATATGTACAAGAAAGAACACTAAAATTCCATATACTTTCATTGCGATTCTCCAAATATTAACATTCTACATGGATGCTACCTGTCTACCCATAGTCGTACGAGATTTAAAGGCCTTTTCTGCTTCCTTTTAACTATATTTTCTTGCTTCAGGTCCCACGTAGTCCTCATCTTTTCCTAGTTTGCCCTTAACAATTGAGCAGGATTGCTAATGGTTAAATATGGTCTTGTTTGCTACTAGACCTCCTGCAAATGCTCCGTTAGAATCTGGTGTCTGATGGCTTGTTGAGGGGGAACAGTTAATGTTTAAAAGTTTTTTTAAAATATTTTTACCAATTTTGTATGTTTGTATCTGGTAATCTGAGCAATTTATGTGATGACAACA
The DNA here is from genome assembly GCF_000276665.1 of Chinchilla lanigera. Taxonomy (NCBI): domain Eukaryota; kingdom Metazoa; phylum Chordata; class Mammalia; order Rodentia; family Chinchillidae; genus Chinchilla; species Chinchilla lanigera. The sequence goes on from NW_004955424.1 coordinate 16,352,033, forward strand.
ATTTGCAGTGTAATATCCATTGATGAATTCCTACAATCCTGCTTAGTGACACTACATATTGTCTCTAATGTTCTTTTACATTATTATTTTCTTATTCCCTTTAATGATTTGATCAATCTTCTATTCTTACATCTGGTAATCTGAGCAACTTCATTGAAGATGACAATATGTAATATAACAACCCCTCTTAATCTCTATCATGTGGTTTGAAACCCTGTATCATTGTCAATGTCCTTGCTTTGTGTTGTCTATATTTTGCTACTGTTCTTTTTTTTGTACTATTTTCTTTAAAATAAAAAAAGGGGAAAAAAAAGAATCTTAAGTAACTAAATGTTGGTCTTTAAAAGAATTGAAGAGACTTAAGTAGTTTATAACCACATGCTTGTTAAAAGACTGCTGATCTCAGTTGTCAGGCTAGAAGGATGAAAAGGCACAATAATGTTAAAAAGGGAAAGTGAAGATGCAGTATCAGAAAACAGGATGCAGGTTCAACCTTAAAGTTTTAGGTGAGATTTTCCCATTTTATACTAACTTAAGACATAACCATAGCTATATTCACAAATTCTCATCTACATAGTCTAACCTCACATTCTACCTAGGAAAAGGCAAGCCATTTCAGAATAAATGAATGAATAAGAAAAAAGTATCATAGTTGCATATTCCAAAAAGGAAGATGATAAAATATATTATGAAATTTTATGTTCAAAAAAATGAAAGAAAATATCATCTCCATGTGTAGACTTTCATCTGCCTTCAGAGAAAAGTTTTTTCTTTGAGGCACTGATAATAGGTTCTACCCTCTCCCTGGAAAACCTACAATTTTCATTTAAGAAAGACAGGTGCCAAAGTGCAATGTAGACCAGAAGGAACTAGTTGAGTTGGTGCTTTTCTACACTTTACTAAGACAGTGAAATTCTAATTATAACAAAACAGCCATAAAAATTGTGCTAGTTTTTTCCTTGAAAATAAGGGGATATAGCCTCTATGACAGGTTCAAAAGTATCCTGGTTTGGGTATTTTAAAAATGATTTTATTCTTTTTATGATAAATACAACTCATAACCTTGACTATTAATAAGAAAATGAGGTCAAGCTATAAAGAGTATATCACATACAAAGGCACAAACTCGAAAGGCAAACAAATTTTAGGTATGTTTGGTTTATATAACAATTTAAATATTAAAAATAAGTATTCTGAATGCTAATTTTTAAAATTATCCTCACTTTCAAGGTCCTTCATAATTTCAGTTCCAATCTTGTGGCCCGATGTTTCATTTCCATTCTAGAGGAGGAGTTTTTGGTTCTCTCATTTTTGGCACGTGCTCGCACCCTGTTTACCAGGAATATTCTTCTAACTGCATTGCGTAGATTTAAATCATTCCTCTTCAGGAAAGCAACTTTCATAATCATGGGAAACAGATCCAGAATGAACTGTCTATATTTACCATTTGGTATTTATCACATGACTTCTAGTACTACCATCTGAATTTTCAGCATACACACAGACACATATACATTGTAGATTCTATATGTGAGATCATGAAGTATTTGTTTTTCTCTGATTGGCTTATTTTACTTAATATTATGTCCTCCAGGTTCATGCAGTTTATCAAAAATGACAGGATTTCTTCCTTTTTTAAGGCCAATTGGTATTGAAAAAAATATTTCAGTTGAGATCCCACCTTGGCTATTGTGAACAACACTGCAATGAACAGAAGAGTGCAAGCACGCCTTCCATACACTGATCTTATTTCCTTTAAATGGATACCAGTATCACGCTGTTGTAATCACTACAGCTATGCAACATACTTTGAAGGAGGTGTTAAGATACCTCCAGCTTTGTTCATTTTAAGATTGCTTTGACCATTTGGAGTCTCAGTGATTGTGTATAAATTTTAAGGTTTTTTCCTATTTCTTGAAGAATGCCATTGGAATTCTGATAGGTATTGCACTGAATACATGGATCACTCTGGGTAATATGGACATTTTAACAATATTCATTGTCCTGATCCATGAATACAAGAAAGTTTTTCATGTATTTATATCTCATTTGATTTTTTTCAAAAGCATTTTATCGATTTTTTCATAAGCATTTCATTGAAAATAAGGGGATATAGTCTCCACGATAGGTTCAAAAGTATTCTGGTATTTTTAAAATGATTTTATTCTTTTTCATACCTCCTTAGTTAAATTTATTCCTAAGAATTTTGTGTAGCTATTTTCAGTGGGATTGTTTTCTCAATTTCTTTATTGGAGAGGTCACTGTTAGTGTATACAAACACTACTGATTTTTGTATGTTGATTTTATATCCTATGTCTTTGCTGAATTCATTTATCTCCAACAGCTTTTTGGTGGAACCTTTAAAGTTATATATATTCATATATACATGAATGATTATATCATCTCCTATATTTTCTATTAAATAGGAAAAATATTAGGGGTAATCAAAATATACAATGAATGTTTAAATTTTACAAAATTTATTATAGTAAAAGACATAGTGCAACTAATCCCTTTAAAATATTTAAAATAATCTTCCTTGCTCCTAACACTATTCCATCATTCTTAGCAATGTATCTTTTACTGTAGAAAGTTTATTCACCATAGTTTTTGATCACCAGTTGTATACTTGATTTTCCTACTTTTACCACTTAAGAAAAATTATTGCTTAAAAGAACTTGAATCATTTGTAATACAAACAGCTTTAAGTTCTCACTAGAGTACATAAGAGTTTCTAGTGATATCGAAGTTGAAAATGAGCTTTCTTTAGTTAATACTAATACGTTTTCTACTAAACCTGAAATCATGGATCCTGATGTATTTTAGAAATTGGTCCTTTTAAAGGCAGTTTATTATTGTAAATATTCCAGAGAATGCCTATTATCATTAGGTTGAAAACACTGCACTCACACCTACAATGGTAATGTCGCAGTACTCAATGGATTGTTTCACATAAACCTAAGACTAAAATATATTGGAACTTCCTGCCATTAACAAATCATATTACTTCCCCAGGAAACAATGAAAATCTAAGAATCATATTAATCACAGTCCACTGCAATCAGGTTCCTGAGATACAGACTTCTCAGCATTGTAAGACACTTAGCTTTAGTCAATCAATCACTCAGGTCAACAAGAAATACAGATGCTTTAAAAAAAATACCATTGCATCTTGGACCGGTTCTCATCTGGCTTATTAAACTTTAGATTACTAGCATTATGTTATGGAAAGAGTTCAGGTTTCAGAGTCAGAAGAGCTGAGCCTCAATTCAAACTAACCCGTTTACTGGTTGTGTGACTTTAGGAAAGTCCTTTGAAACAACTACTTTGTTTCTCCTTGCAAAAGCAAGGGTAACACTGGCTGTCTCACGTGGGGTTGTTGCAAGGGTAGATGCAGTAATGCATATAAACATCTGCAGGCTATTAGGGATTTTACATGCGCTAGCTATTTTTATAGACATAAAAATCAATTTCATTTTAAGATACCCAACAACAGCTGAAAATCCTATATAATGCCTAGTAACTGGCAATTAATCCTAAATGCCTAGTAACTGGCAATTAATATGAAGTGGCTAACTGTCTCTCAGAAAAAGAATTTCTATCTAGAACATACAAAGATTTCAGAAACATCAGGCCCCCCAAATTCAAAGACACAATCCAAAAATGAGCATCTGAGATGAATATACACTTCTCAGATGAATACAAATGGCAAATATATGAAAAAATGTTCAACATCATTGGTCATTCAAGAAACGCAAATTAAAACAATACTGAGATTCCATCTCACCCCAGAAAGAATGGCTATCATCAAAAAGTCAACCAATAACAAATGCTGGTGGGGCTTTGGGGAAAGAGAAACCCTCCTCCACTGTTGGTGGGAGTGTAGACTGGTGCAACCACTGTGGAAATCAGTGTGGAGATTCCTTTAAAAATTAAGATTAGAGGTCCCATTCCACCCAGCTAGTTCCCTTCTGGGTATGTTCCCAGAAGAATAAAATCACCATACCACAGCAATATATGTGCATCCATGTTTATAGCAGCACAATTTGTCATAGCAAAATCTTGGAAACAACCCAAATGCCCTCTAACCAAGGAATAGATAAAAAAGATGTGGTACTTTTATACAATGGAGTACTACTCAGCTATAAAGAAAGATGAATTTGAAGTTTTTATAGATAAATGGATGCAACTGGAGACCATACTCATTAGTGAAATAAATCAGACTTACATGTGTAAACATCATATTGTCTCCCTAGAATAAGAACTTGAAAGAGTAAGTAAGATCCAAAATGTACAATAGATATTGTGAAAGGGAAACAAACTGATCAAAAGAACATACATATACACACACAAAATGATTAGTAAGATGATTATACTGCTAATTTAGTTCATTGAAAGGAACAGTTTGTGCTTATATTTTTGCATGCCTATTTTCTTGTAATATGAGCAACTACTTTGAGGATAATAATATGCATTATAAGAACCATTGTTAATTTCCTATTATTTTTTTTGAAATTCTGTATCATTGTTTTTAGTGTTTTTCTCTTTAAAAAAGATGAAGTGGCTGAATTTCCCCCTCAATAATACATACCATTTTGCTTTGAATGTTTTCCCAACCACATTTCACACATCTACATAATTATCTGTAACATTTGGATTATATATTCCATTTTCAAAACCCAGTTATTTCATAATAGAGCAAAAGTGTATTTTCCACATAAAGCTGGGTATTGACTAAGTTGCTACTACATACAGCTCTTTAAGGTATAGAAGATTTTAAAATAAGTTTGAAGGGCAAATTCCACCCAGATCTTTTTCTAATAATAAGTGCAAGTAATCAAATTTTATTCATAAAAAATTTACATTAACATTTTTTACAAATGGCATTTTCTGTAACTCAGCAGGTCTCAAAAATCTTTTCTGCTTTTTTTTTCACTGATGTGCACTATTAACATTAATGTTTCAGTTATAAACATAAAACCATATGTCATAAACACACCAGCTTTTGTATTATGTCTTAAAAATATACATTTACTAAGCTTTGTTCTGATATTCATGATATAGGTATATAAATGCCAACGAGTTGGAGTAATAGCTGGGTTGGTGGTAGACCAGTTGCCCGGCATGTGCAAGGTCCTGGTTTTGATCTCCATTACCTTAGAACAAATGAACACCTATAGGAAACAGTGTTGTATAAATTTTTCCATTATTATAAATACTTATAAATCTTTGTAATTATAATGAACCAATGGAAAATTTGACCTTTTCTAATATTTCCTGATGATGATCCCACAATGTTTGAAGAGGAACAGAGTAGTTCCTAGTGCTACTCATGTCATTCATACAATCAGTAAAACTTTGTTGAATACCTACTGTGTACCAAGCACTGTTATAAGTCCAAAAGACACAGTAGTGAGCAAGTAGGCTCTTTTTTCATGAGATCTATAATCCAGTGTATAGGATAAACCAATATATGTATTTATAACTCCACAAATAATTCCTAGGAAGAAAACTAAAGCAAAGAGTACAGATAGGTGCTTAGGTCGAAAGGTCGGATAAGACATTTCTGAATAGTGTATCCCAGAGGAAGAACACTCCAGTAAGAGAAAAAGCAAATGTCATTTTATTTGCTAAGACCCTGTGGTAGAAACAAGCTGGTGTATTTGGAAAAACACAGACTGGTTTAGTTTAAGAAGAAGAAATAATAGGAACAGAAGTCTAATAAGTACCTTGTTATGGGAAGCCATTAGAAGGCTTTTGAATAAGAAAACAACATGACAGGACTTATCTTTAAAGAATTACTCTGGTTGCTATGTGGAAAGTAAACTACAGGAAAGCAGAGAGAAAATAAGGATATCAGGAACCTATTCAGTACTGTAGGTAAGGTAGTGCTTATAACTAAGATGTTAGAGGCTGAGAACTTAAAAAAAGTGATCAGGAAACTAATATACTTTAAAGATTGAAATGGTAGAACTGAATGGATGGTGAGAGAAGAATCAAGGGTGCCTCTTGGTTGTGGGCCTGAATATTATGTACTGAGATAAGGTGGCAGCTGGGGGTGGCGGTGTACGCCTGTAATCCCAGCACTCAGGAGGCTGAGGCAGGAAGATCTTGAGAGTTCGAGACCAGTCTGGGCTACAAAGTGAGCTCAAGGTCAGCCTGAACTGCACAGTGAGACCCCGTCTCAAAAGCGCGCGCGCACACACACACACAAAAGAGATAAGGTGGCAAACACTTAGAAAAGAGTTCTTCTCATGAAAAAGTTAAGATTTTTTTCTCCGGTACCGGGAACCGAACTCACGACCTTGCACTTGCCAGGCAGGCGCTTTTGCCGCTGAGCTAAGTCCCCAGCCCCAAAAGTTAAGATTTATTTAAGTCTAAACTACCTGTACTGTAAACAAATAAAGCTAATTAAACATATGACTCCAGAGCCATTAAGCTGAACTAGCTCACCTAGAAATGACTGTGATATCTTCTAGGCTCTATGATATCTGCAAGTAGGGAAAAAGGAAAGATAGCAAAAAGAAAAGGCTAACTGAGCTGACTTCAGGATATAACTACATTGTTTTCTGCTCTGGATTTCTCCACCACTGAGTGGAGGACTCCAGAGCCAAGCAATCCATTCTCTGTGTTTTCCACATTTCCTTGAGAAACTGAAGCCCAGGAAAATCAAATGACTTATACGAAGTTGAGCTACAGAATTAGCATACCATAACCTAAGTTCATCATAGAGAACACTTAAAGACTAAGCAGACAATGGTAGCAAGAATAGAAAATGTTCATTTACTTCCATAAAGTTGGTAACTTTATAGCATAATTTTAAATAAAACTAAGCTGGGCACAGTAGTGCACACCGTATTCAGGAAGCTGAGGCAGGAGGATCACTGCAAGTTTGAGAACAGCCTGGGCTACAAAGTGAGCTCAAGGCCAGCCTGAACTGCACAGCAAGACCCTGCCTTAAAAGACTAAATAAATAAATCTAAAGAACCATTTTAATTTCCTGAAATACTAACACATATTTGATGCTCATTATTTACTCAAAAAAGTCATACTATATTGGTTTATCAAAAAATGTATCTTGCTTTTTAAAAATTAAACACATTTTAAAACCTGAAACAAAATAAAAACAATCCCATTAAGGTCTCAAATTTAGAATAAAAAGGAGAATTAATAAATATAGTCTTTATTAAGCAATGAAGGAGTAAACCAGCATGAAACATAGAAAGTATTCAATCTGCTGCACATACATAGCCAATTTTCCCATAACCATTTGCTAAACAGGCTAACTTTCCTCCAACGTATGTTTTTGGGCCCTTTGTCTAAGATTCAATAGACGAATGTGTCTAAGTATGTTTCTGTATCCTCTATTCTGTTCTATTGATACACATATCTGTCTCCTTGCCATTACCATGCCATTACTCTTGCTTCATAGTTTAACTTAAAGTCAGGTACTGTGATGCCACCTGCTATACTCCTATTGCTTACGTTTGCAACAGGATTACCTTTGCCACTCTGGCAGTGCCACATGAATTTTAGGACTGTTTTCTGCAGTTGTGCAAAGGTTGGTATTTTTATTGGTATTACATGAGTGTATACATCAGTTTTGGAAACATGGCCATTTAGACAATATTAGTTGTGCCTATCCAGGAAAAGAGGATATCATTCCACTTTATGATGTCCTCTTCAATCTCCATTTTCAGAATGCTATAGTTTTCTTTGTAGAGGTCTTTCACTTCCGTGGTAAGGTTAATTCCTGGATAATTAATTTTTCTCAATGCTATTGTGAATGGTAGTATTTTCCTAATTTTTTTCTCATCAAGTTCATTATTGGGATGTATGAATGCTACTGATTTTTGTGTGCTGATTTTGTATACTGCTATACTGCTGAAATTAGTTATTAATTCTAAGAGTTTTAGGGTATAATTCTTTGGGTCTCCTATTTAGAGTACCATGTCATCTGCAAATAATGATAATTTGACTTATTCCTTTCCTGTATGGATCCCTTTTGTTTCTTTTTCTTGCCTGATTACTCTGGTCAATGTTTTGAGTATTATGTTGAACAGAAGTGGTGATGATTGGCATGCTTGTCTTATTCCCGATTTTAGAGATGGACCCATATCACTTACCATGTACTAAACTAAAATCAAGATGGACCAATGATCTAAATATTAACACAGAAAAAATGAATTTACTGGAAGATAAGTAGGTAAAATACTTTAAGTCATAAGGGTAGGTAAGGACTTTCTGAACAGAAACCAGCTTCATAAAAATAACAGCAAGAATCAACAAATAGGATTATATCAAATTAAAAAGCTTCTGCACATCAAAGGAAACAATCAATAGAATACAGAGACAAGTTACAGAATGAGATTTTTTTTCTGCTAGCTATTTCTCAGACAGAAGACTAATATCTGGAATATATAGAGAATTTTTAAAAGTTGGACCATTCAAAATAAAAGGTCCAGGCAAAACACTGGCAAGTGAAATGAATAGATACTTCTCAGAAGAACTACAAATGGCCAACAAACATATGGAAAAATGTACAAAATCTCTGGCCATAGAAAATGCAAATTAAAACAATGCTAAGATTTTATCTTACACTAGAAAGAAGGGCAATCATTAAGAAATCAAATAATAACAAATGCTGGCATGGCTGTGGTGAAAAGAGAAGCCTCATACATTGTTGGTGGGAATGTGAACTAGTACAACCATTATGGAAATCAGTAAGAAGATTTTGCAAGAACTAAAATTAGAAATTCTACTCAACCTAGCTATTCCCCTTCTAGGTATCTTCTCCAAAGAGTCAGATATGATATTAAAGTCATACATGCATACCAAAGTTTATAGCAGCACTATTCATAATAGCTAAATTCTGGAGATGGCCTGTATGTCTGCGGGGAGTGGATGAAGCTGGAGACTGATTACACATGTGGGGCTGGAAAAAGGCCAACCCTAAGAACACAGAGCACCTGAGGTGAGCCATGTGAACAAGCTGCTCTAGCCCGAGGCAAACCAGGCAAGCAAACTGTTAGGCAGAGGGGTTTCTCCTCCCATCAACCTCCCAAGTGTATAAATAAATGCGCTGCAATAATTGGCAGTTACTTTTCTCCACCAGAACAGGAGGTTCCACCTGACCTCAGCTTTCTGCATTCTAACTCTGCTCTTCATTTCTTCATCCTCCATCATTCTCCCCCCGCCCCCCAGAATTTCAAGAGCTGTGCTGGACACAGCATATGTCCATCAACAGATGAATGGATAAAGAAAAAGTGGTATCTACATATAATGGACTACTACTCGGCTATAACATTCGACATTTTCAGGAAAATGGATACACCTGGAAAATACAATGTTAAGTGAAATAAATCAGACACACAAGCTTAAATGCCATATGGCATCTCTCACTTGAATAAGGCCAAGAACACATAAAAACAAAAATAAAGGACTGATAGAAAGAAACAGGGAGACAGATCTTCTACAAATGGGAAGGAGTATAGGAGACCCAGGGTGTAGGGAGGGGGAGGAGGGAAATAAAAGATGTAAGATGTGCAATGTACCAAATACCCACAGTGAATGTAAACATTATATGTCATAAACATGAACTAAAAATAGTAACAGTAACAGTGAAAATGAGGAAAGAAGATTTAGAGACGGGGAGAAAAATGGGGATGCAAAGGGGATTAAAAAAAGGATCAAGATATGTACACGTACCTACTCTTGAAGATGAATGAAACATTATGGACTACAGACATGTACTAATAAAATAAAATTTAAAAAAAACTAATGACCAATAAATTTGTAAAGGAAAATATTGAATTTTAACTGAAAATCAATATAATTTACTATGTGTGCCTTAAAAGCTCTGAAAATATTTATATAACAGTCAGTATAACAAAAATGAATTTATTATCATGAAAATGAATGTATATTTAAATAAATAAGAAAGAAAACAAAATACAGAAGACATTCCAGTATATTATTTCAAGGATAAATGAATATAACTGATGCTGTTACTATGATTCTTGAGTGAAGTTTTAAAAAAAATGACAGCCAAGTCTTACATAAAACTGTGTATTGAATGATTAATATTAATATTTACTTTAAGGTACTTTCTTTGTGGATTATATTCTTAAACACGAGTAAACAACTATAAGCATGGCAAATGATGAAAAGTTACTTCCTCTATATGCGGAACCTAAAAATGGTCTAGATGCTACCAACATTGATTACTCTTAACTTTAAAGCAATTAACAGCCTCTGTCATAGTCTATTTTCTCTTGCTATCCCTCAATATCACATACTTGGTGATTTACAAAGAAAAGAGGTTTATGTAAACTACAGTTCTGAAGGCTAGAAAGTCCAAGATGGTGGTGGGGAGCTCTCTTCTTACAAGAACATTAGAGCTATCATGGAGATCCCATACTGATGACCTGATGATCTCATCTTAATTACTTCCCAAAGGCCCCACTTCCAAATACCACTAACATATGACTTTGAGGATTAAGTTTCCAACACAGGAATCCTAGGAGACACTCAGACCATGGCAGCCTTACATGACTGATTCTGGACATCCCAACTACCTGACAACTAAAGTCCCATTATAAAGATCTATTTTTTTTTTGCCTTAATACTATGATCTAGATCTGTATTAAATAAATATGTTCTTTTTTAAATTCATGGCTTTTAAAGTGATTATCTGTAATTTAAAGTGAGTATCTACATATATAGTCAGTTATGATAATACATTAACTTGGAACACTTTTCAAAAATAAATAAGGAAATAGTAAAAAATTTACTATCATAGCTGTGAATCTAAATCAGTAAAAAAAAGGAATTTACATACATAAAATATATATATATATTTTCAAAACTTAACCATATTTGTGGCAAAACATTGTATTCTTTCACACTATACAAGCCATGTTGCAGATTAACATTATATCAAGAACACTTATAGTTGGTAAATGATAGGCCTCCTCATGTTACCCCTCTTAGAAGATATTATAATTTTTTTACAACAGGATACTGGCTTCTGAAAAACAGCAAGGCACCAACATTTTTATCTACATAAGACTATCTAAAATTTCATACATCTGAGAAAATGTACACAAGTTTAATTGTATATATTTACAATAAGTTGGGTAAGCATAGACTCCACTCATTTTCACACGTATATATTCTAAGTTTGGTGCCTAATTTAGCAAGTATGAATCAGAGTAACACACTGCACAAAGTCCTATTATTCATCAAGGAAAGTGAAGGAGGCAGAGGCAGGGACAGCAATCACTGGGTTATGCGGGACACTATGTATCTAATGTTCTAATTCAAACAAGTGCCTAAAACTAATGAAAACCATTAAACTGAGTGGGTCTTCTATTCTGCCAAATAGCAGTGTATAGCAGAAGGGAAATAAATCAGTTAAGTGGGAAACTACTTCAGATGACAACACCTCTTAGTGCTTCCAACTTACCATTTTTTCCAAGTGAAATTTAATTTTTTTAGATTAGAAATGTATAACAAGTCAAAAATGTTAACAATAGATATTGTTATAGAAAACAATAGATATTGTTATAGAAAAATATAAAATTTAAAAACTATATATCCTGTTATAAACATCAGCATTCTACTTAAAAGGAGTAGTGGGAATCTATATTTTTATTATAATATGCACTTCCATATGTGATCAATATTTATTTTTCCTGGTTTTATTAATGGCACAGAATGGCTGAAAATGAAACATACCCTACATGTACAATTCTTTACTTACATATTTGCTCTACACAGTGATAAAACTTTGTGCCTATATGACAATACTTGAAACACAACAAAATATCCTATAAACCCAAGAAGGTGGTGTGTAGACATTATTTAGGTAGGCAGTATCTGAGATCATCTAGATATATCAAAAAGTAAAACTAACTTGCAAGTGATTAGAACCTAAGACCGGGAAGCAAAAAGTAAAAAATAAACCTAGCATTTCACCTGAAAGAATAGTTTTACTGAGAATAATTCTTACCTTATTTTGTGAAAGAATTTTTTTTATTTAAAAAAACATGTTGCAACTTATGAATTTCATTTCCCTTCCAAATATATCATCCATCATGGAAAACAAGCTTCATACAACCCTATTTTTGGAATACATATTTTCCCACATTTTTAAATGTAATAATTTGTTGTTGACTTTGGTGAGTGATTTTATGATTTATGAAATGCCAGTATTTTTCTTCTGTGGCTATAGAAAAAAGTTGGGTGTGTATTTACACTTGCCTATAAAGGAACTAAATTAGAACATTTTATCATTCTGACACAGTAGGCTTATTTTCTACCACAAAACAGTACATGGCTAATAGAATTTTTTCTCAAGATTGTTAAAGAATAGGCTGATCATAATATAACACTGGTTCAGCATAGCAATGATATAATATAAATCTATTAGACTTATTTATTTGCCTAACCAAAAATGGTAAGAGAAGGTGTATACACACACACACACACACACACACACACACACACACACACACACAAAGGCTCCTGCAACTAGAGTTTTTAGTACTCTATCTTGTTGACCTAGAACATTCATGATTTATTGAAAATACCTTTCCGGAGGTTTTCTGTTCTTTCTTTTAAATACAAAAGAGTATTTTATTATTTAGTTTAAAAAGGCAACCACCAGCCAAGCATGGTGGTTTACACCTACAATCCAAGAACTCTGGAAGGTTAAGGCAGTAGATCACAAATTCAAGCTTGGCCCAGGAAACTTAGTAACTTAGCAAGACTCTCTGTCAAAAAGAAAAAAATAAAAAAGGGATTGGAATATATATAGCCCAGTGTAAAGGCCCTGGGCTCAAGCCCCAGTATGGGGTGCATCTTAATGTTTAAAAACACATGATTAACAGTGGTCAGGCAAGACTGTGGAGAAATTTTGAACAAGAGGAGGGAAGAGATTTGGTTTTGATCCTCCTAGCCTCAGAGTCTTAGGCAAGTCAATCTATTTAATGGCCATTTATTTATTCTTAAAACAGTAGGGCAGAACAAGCAATCACATCTCACATTTCTAAAAATTTCTCTCTGAACTCCAAAATTAAACTTAGGAAAAGAAAAAAATCTTAAATTTTTATCTGCAACCAGAATGAGAATGCAAAGTAGCTCAAGAGATAAAAACAATGTGCCACACCTATGTATATGTTCATTTCGACATAGATATTAAAGTTTACCTAGTACATGCAGGCTGCTGGCCTGGGAATAATTTTTCTTGACTTTTCCTTGTTCTGACCTCTTTTAAAGAGATTGATCCCGTACAGATAATGATTTTTGGTGGACTCATTCTTAGTAAGTCTTTGTACTTTATCTTCATTCTATTTAAGAACAGGCATATTTGTATTTTGCTTCTGGAAAGGGTGTAGGGCACCTTGGTGGAACAGTATTCTTGTTTTAACAACTAGGAAAACCCCTGTCAAATTGTAAAAATTTCTTATATGACAGAGTTATGGCAGCAGTGAGAATTTTGGGTTATCTACAATTCCAGAAATGAAGAAGCCCTACCTGTGTGAGCTGGTAATCACTGCCTGTTTTCTTTCCTAAAGGCAGGTGTCAATTTTTGGTGTGGGTTAAGAATAGCATTACAGCCCAGACAGAAGGTTCCATCTGAAGACAGAGAAACTAATAAAGGTTTTCATGCTTTCGGTGGAGTTGTCATGACAGGTTGGAGACTAGAGGACTCCCAAAGACAAAACATTTTTCCTAAGAAATATTTGTTGATTTCTTAGGATACATGAGAAACTAAAGATCTGGATTTAAAATTTCAAAGTCCATCAGTATGAAACCTCCCACTCATATGGTGTCTCAGGACCAAGTCCCTCTAAAGGGAAGGTATCTACGACAAACACGTAAATGCTATTCCTTCAAAAATGTGCCAGAATTTAACGTGTATGAGTGGTAGGCAATGGACTAAGCGCTGAATCTCCTAAAGGAAGTTTTAAAGCCAGGAAAACATAGCCCTACCTCTCAAAAAAATTCTAAAAAAGCCATGTTGAAGGATAAACCGAAGCAAAATTAAGTTTTACTAAAACTCCAACCTAGCTAGTATGTATCTACAAATCCCTGTCTGGAAAGAGGTAATAAGCCCCTATGCACCATGTGGAGGGGAGACCCTCAGTAACGGAGGATAACATCTATAGTTGCTAAAATTGTTTTTATAAACAAGGTCAGAATTAGAGTACACATTACTAGACATGAAGAGACAATGTAAATCAATCAAGAGAGGAAAAAAAGCAGAACCAGAAATGTTGGCTAGCAAATGTAAATGTGAAACTAGTTAAGAACAATAATTTAAAGAACATATTAAATAAGTAAAAAAAAATGGAGGTAATGCATGAAAAATTGGATAATTTCACCCAAAATTAGAATCTATAGAAAAAAAAAGAATCAGAAAAAAAGAAAATGTAGAGCTGGAAAATGCAGCTCCTAAAATTAAGAGCTCTTAAAGTGCGTTAAACAGTAGGTTAGACAAAAGAGAAAACAGGATTAATAAACTCAAAGACAAGTAAAGTAGTAAATGTCAAATTTGAAGCAAATGTTTTTCAGATTAGAGGAGTAGAAAGAGGAGGATGAAGAGAAAAGAAGAGAAGCAGAAGAAGAAAGAACAAAACAATGCAAAAGAAGACATTCAAAATATGATCAAAGCTTTAATGTATGCTTACTTAGATTTCTAAGAAGAGAAAAAGGGATGGGATGCAAGCAACATCTGATGAAACCATAGCCACACAGTCTCCGCAAAGTAATGAAAAATATCCATGTGCAAAAAAGCTCTGTGAATCTCAAATAGGATGAATATAAACAAAAATATACCAAAGGCCTTTGCTAGTTAAATTGTGGAGAAGTAAAGGTAAACATAAAAATCTTCAAAGTGTTCAAAGAAGAATACATATTAATTTCAAAAGAGCAACAATGATAGACAATTGATTTTCAACTGAAACTATGACATAAGTTACATGGAAGTAAAAAAAGAAATCTGCTTAACTAGAATTCTACATATCCAATGAAACGAGCCCGCAAAAAAAGAATTAAAAGTAGGAAAATCATCAGACAAGGAACTAAAATAATTTTTTTCCAGAAGGTCTGTACTACAAGAAATATGCTAGAGGTTTTTAAGACTAAAAGAGAATGATCCTATATGAAAGGATAAAAACTCAGGAAGAGGTGAGCATGGTGGCTGGCACATGTCTGTAAGACCAGCACTCTGGAAGGCTGAGGCAAGAGGACTGCAAGCTCAAGTCCCACCTAGGAAACTCAGAGATTCTGTCTCAAATTAAGAAGTAAAAAGGACTGGTGATGCAGCTCAGTGTGAAGATTCTGAGTTCAATTCCTAGTACCACAAAAAAAGGAAAAAGTTAGTAATAAATGAAGGGTACCCCAAACCATACATATATAAAAAAATGAAATTTATGACTCTGTTAATGTTTAAAAGTAAAAATAATAGCAACGTCTTTTGAATTAATGTGTAGAGGTAAAAATATATAATGACAATAGAGGAGGGTAGACAAATAGGGAAGAAATTGAGTTAAACTGACACGAGGTTCTTATACTGTTTAGGAAGTGGTTAAAGTACCACTAGTAAGGTAGATTGTAATAAAACATGGATGTCTATTGAAATCTAGTGCAGATATTAAAAAAATAAAATATAACTTAAAAGCTAAGCAAGAAGAAAATATGAAATAAAAATGTAAAGTAAGTTAGGAAAAGTAGTAAAAAGAACACAGAATGTATGGAACAAATAACGAAAAAGTAAAGTAAGCCAAATATATTATTAATTGTGTTAAATGTACATGGATTGAATACTCTGTCTAGTAGAAACATTTAGGCTAGATTAAAAATAAATACCACTGGACCAACTTTATGCTATTGATAAGACATATTTTAGGACACAGGTAGAAGAAAAAGGAAGGAAAAGGATGCCAGGGAAAGTCACCCAGTGAATCTGGGTGGTCACATCAGAAAAAAATAGGAGCTCTACTTCCACTATGACAGTAGGCCACACTACAATGACTCACAGCAACTATATAACACACCTTTAAGTGCACATGGTATATGCAACAAAAGTAGGCCACGTGCTGGGCTTAATTAAATTCACTGAATTTCCAAAGATTTAGATTCAAAACAGTATGTTATACAGCACATAGAATTTAATTAGCAATCAGTAATAATAATAAAATATCAGCGCAATCCCCAAACATTTGTAAATATCAAAGTAGACCTTAGACCTTAAAGTAAAAGTACTATAGAGCCTAAGAGGAGCATGGTATTCATTGGACCAGGCCATTATTTTTATAATTTTTAGAACTAATAATCTAATTACAGCTTTAGATTTTTGGCTGAAAACTACTAGGAAATACAGGGTGGGACAAAGTAAATGATACTCCTGTAACAAATCACTTAATCCAGACTATGGCATACTTTTCAAAATAAATCACCACTTCTCTCCAAAAATACATCACAAGGAAAAATTGAAGAAGAATCTATCAAGCAATTTAAGAGAAATGGTCACTTTTGTCATATATGGACCTTAACTGGAGATTGATAAAAAGAAACAAAACGTAAAAAAATAACACTATAAGGGAATTTGAATATATGACAGAATATTAAATGATATTGTTTTTAATAATATTATAATATGTTTTAAGAGAACCATTATATTTTTAGAGAAACATGCTATCTATGGATAAAATTGGATGAAAAGATAACACCTTAAAGATTTATTTCAAAATAATATAAACACAAAAATATCAAGTAGTAAGGGAGGAGGTGAAATAATAATGATCAGGTTCAATGGCCCAACTGTAAAATCTGGGTGATGGTTTCATCAGAACTTATTCTATATTCTTTCCACATGTGTATATATATGTCAAGTTCTCCATTACAGAAGTTTTATCATAAAAGGTGTATCACCATAGTGTTATAAATTATCACCATAGTGTTATAAATTATCATAAAAGGTGTATCACCATAGTGTTATAAATTATGACATGAGAAGTGACAAACTGTTGTATTCTAAAAATATAAATGAGTAAGACATATTTGTTCTGGGAAATACATCTCAAAACTGTTTTATCAGTACTTGTCTTTGGTATGTCTTTGGAAAATATTTGTAAAGGAACAAATAAGAAAAAAGAAAGTTACTTCCAAATAATAAGTGTGTATGTGTATAATTTCTCTGATTATTAATGATATCATATACTTTTTCACATGTTTGTTCACCATTTGGGTTTTCTTTAGGGAAAAGTGCTTGTCATTAACCAAAAAGCAATGACAATTTGAGGTATTTTTTTGTGTGTCTGGATATACATACTCTATTGTCAGAAATGTGAGTTGCAATTATTAATCTCACCCTGTGGTTTTTCGCTCTCAATATTGTCTACTGATAGATTAAAAATATTTTCATTTGCTATAGTCAAATAATTAAATGTTCTCATTGGAATTAAATGTTCCCATTGTAAGTATTGCATTCTCTATCTTGTTTTAAGAAATAATCCCTGCTCTGAGTCCATGAAACAATTCCTTTTTTTTTTTTGTTGGTACTAGGAATTGAACTCAGGACCTTGCACTTGCCAAGAAAGGCACTGTGTCACTGAGTTATATCCCTGGCCCTAACAATTCCTTTTTATTCATCTTTAAAGCTGTATCATTTTGTCTGTCTCTGGATCTGTTCAGCTTCAGTTTTTTTACCTTATCTTTGGGTCCACACCACATTGTTTTAGTTACTCTAAGGTATAACAAGTCATACCACCTGCTCTTTACTATTTGAGGTTATAATGACTATTTCTAGTCTTCTACATATCCATATCAATTTCAGAATCACCCTCTAAATTTCTACACTGAAGTTCTATGATTTTGAATGGATCTGCACACAAATCAATTTGAGGAAAATTGACACTTTAATAATACTGACTTGTAGAATCATGAACATTTCCACCTTTATAATTACTTATCTCCTTCTGAAAAAGTTTTTCTCCAAGTTTTCTCCAGAAAGGTTTTTATGCTTTTTATTATATTTATATTCCTAAGAACTTGGTACTTGTGATGTTGTTATACATATTGTCTTTACAGGTTTTTAATTTCTAATTGGTTGGCATTGAAATATAGAAATACAATTGATTTTGTATATTGATTTTTGTATCCAGAAACCTTGCTAAGCACTTATTAATATTTATAACTCACCAGTAGGCTATTTTGTATTTCTTATATAGCCAGTAATGTCATTTGTGATCACCTGTTTATTTCTTCCTTTTCAATCTTTAGCTATTCTCCTTTTCTTATCTTACTGCACCGCTCTGAATCTCCATTACAGTAACAAACTGAAGTACTAGTAATAAAAAGCGTTATTGTGCCATTTCTGACTTCAGAAAGGAAATTTTTAATATTTTTCCTAGTATATTTGTTATAAGTTTTCTGTAGGTACTCTTTAAAGACTTTCTTTTCCAATCCTATTTTGTACTGAATTTGTATTATAAATTAATGCTGATTTTTGTCACGCTTTTCTGCCACCTATTGGCTACATAACTTTTATATTCATTCTGATGACATGATAAATTCTGTTAATATAAAATAAAACATACATTACTAAGATAAACCCCACTTGGTCATGTTATACTTATTTTTCTTTTTAGTTATTGCTTGATTCATACTGAGTATTTTCTCAGGGTACTGTTTTTTTTGTTACCAGGAATGGAACTCACAACCTTGAGCTTGCCAGGTAGGCACTGTGCTGCTGAGCTATATCCCCGATCCAAACATATTAGTTTTTAACTGTATTTCAAAATAAGTTTGTTCCATACTCTTTCATCCTTGTGTTATTCTTGCTAGAATTTGATATCTACTCATAAGATGATCTGGGGAATATATTCTTTTTTATCTTCTTTTGAATATTAGTTCATGTAAAGCTTGAGTTTCTTTACATACTTGGTAGAATTTGCCTGTAAAATAAAATAGATCTATAATTTCTTTGGAGTGCTTTGAATTACTAAGTTTCTCTAATGGTACAGGATTTTTTCATTTTCTATTTTTCTCATATGTTTCTTAAGCTTGTATTTTTCTATGAATTTGCACACTTTTCAAAATTTTCAAATTTACTGGAAAAGTTGATCATAATATCCTATTATCTGCAGAATGTTCTTTTTGCTGGAATGAAATACTTGTTTTTCAAATGAAAAGGTATAAGCCTTTTAATTTTCCTTTCCAGTCTCAGAAGATTATTTTGCTATCTTACTGAAAACCACAATCATTGAAATATCAGCAACTTCAGGGTGGTCAGTAGGTTCAGTAACCTGTACTCAAAATTACCTAAGAACAAAGGTTGTCTGTCCTTAATACTCTCTAGAGTGGAATCACTACTTCTTTCTTTGTTAGTTTGGTTCAATTCAATTTCATCCATTCATTAAACAATGTAAGGATCTTTTACTTCCTTAGATTGATTCTCAAGTATTTCTTTTTTTTGATGCTATTATAAAAGATGTGGTTTCCCTCATTTCTCTCTCTGAGTTTATTTGTGTACAGGAATGCTACTGATTTTTGAGTGCTGACTTTATATCCTGCTACATGACTGAATTTGGTTATTAATTCTAGAAGTCTTCTGGTGGTCTTTTATGGGGTTTTGGGTCTTCTATATAGAGAATGATGTCATCTGCAAATAATGGTAATTGAACTTCTCCCTTTACTAGCTTTATTCCTTTTATTTCTTTCTCTTGTCTAATTTCTTGGGCTAATGTTTCCAGAATATTAAACAAAATTGTAAGATACCAAGGATAGATGTTCTTGCTCTCAAAATACTTGCTCCTTGGAGGGAGAGAACTTCTGGTAAAGAAATAAATACAATCTCAAGACATGAGTTTTACTTGTGTATGCTACAGAGGAAGCCAGTTATGGAAGCAAGAGGAGAGGTAGTCTTACTCTTCTTTTATAACATAGTGCTACAAAATGGTGGAGGAGCAGGAAAAGAGAAAGTTGAGAAAGACAGGGATAGCATCCTGAATGGATTTACATATCATACCTAGGAATCTCAATAGAGGATATGTTGTGATAGCATCAGAAGCTTTGAAATCATCTGATTTGCACACGTTAGGAAGTTAGGAATGAAGAAAAATGTTGAGTACTTAACAGGATTAATAACTCAAACAATTTAGAGTTATATAGAGAACCATATCCTATTAGCAAAATACAAATTTTCAACATATGAAAGTCTTAAAACCACACTAAAGGTTGGAGATGAGAAGCAGATCATACTTGTTCCCAAACAAGTAAGACAGTTTAGGGAAGAAGGCAGTACAGGCAAGCATTTTAAACTCCATACCTATAACAAGATGCTCCGTAGGGACACTCAGGTCGCTCCTCAGTCTCATCTTGACCCGTGATGGGCACACCTCCATAATCACTATCGCCAGGGTGGCTAAAGTGCTGAAAATGCACAGGATTCTTTCTATAAGGGTGACAAATATATTACCAGGAAAAGAAAATTACTAGGATATTCTAGATTTTTAGTGAATATAGCATGAAACAAAACAATATACATCTGATGATTACAGAACATGAACCAACTTGCTAACCGATAACATAAACATAGATGACATCAATATGGTATGTTGATGATATGAAATTCATGACATCTAGTCAGTTCAGGATTCTTATGGAAACATAATGACTTTCTGGTGTCATGTGACAGGTTAAGAATATTAAAGGATAATTTTCAAACATTTCTTTACACAGTAATATAGGTATATAATAAATATATAACATAAATTTCCCAAGTATACAGCCTTTAAAGACTTAATAAAGTAAACACAAATATTTACTATTAGTAAAGAGTTTTAAAAAAATATTTCCAACATTGTGTAAAGTCCTCATGTGCCCCCTTTCAATCAATGAACCCATTTTACAATGTAAAGGCAACTATCCTTGTTTAGAAGAAACACTTCAAAGTGTTTCTCAAACTCTTGTCTCAGTACTCTGTGATACTCTTAAAAATTAATAAAGGTTGAAGAGCTTTTGTTCATGCAGATTCTTTATACCATTAGAAAATTTTGTGTTATTATGTTTCTTTTTTGTAAGAATCTTTTGGTTTCTGTCTTGTACTCTCAGTAACTACTTTGAAGATAATGATGCACAGAGCACAAACTTCTTTTCTCATTATTTTGCTATAAAACTTAGTTTTTCATAAAATAAAAAATTAAAAAGGATAAACTGCAAAAATACATTTATTTCTTTTAAAATAATTAAATCCTTTTACATATTATCACAAATAACATGTCCTAAGAAAAAAATTTGTGGAGACATAATGCCTGGTTTAAAAAAATGTGTCTAACTTCTCATATCTGTTATTCATTCACAGTGACACATGTCATATGGCCTCTGTGAAAAAGAAACCAACAAAAAAATCTTAATAGTACTATGAAAAATAGTTTTGACCTAGCAAATTTATCCGAGATATGTCCTTGGAAACTTCTACAGGTCTCTGGATTGTACTTTTAAGAAGTGATATTATAGAAGATTAGTATTACTTGGTTTTTAACTTAACTGGAAATGCATAGTACACACTTTGAAAGTCTAATTTTTATATTTGTATGGTTAATCCCTGTTGCTACATTGTAATAGTAGTGCATTTTCATTACTGTATTACTCCATTTTATAAACCTGTTACACTTTATCCATGTTACTCTTGAAATTGTGGGTTACTCAGGCTGCTTACTTTTATAAATGATACTGCAGTAAGCATTCTAATGTAAGGCTTTCTGGTACACAGAGATAGACATTTCCTGAGGACATCGTGAGGAGTGGTCATGGATATGAATATGCTTAAGTTTGACCAATATTGCCAAATTTACAAAATGACTGTATTAGTATCACTTCCATTGACAGCTATTAGAGTAACAGATTTTCAAGAATTTCACCACCATCTGGCGATTTTTTGTTTTGTTTTTTGTTTGTGTGTAAGAGTATTTTGGTTTTGTTTTTGTTTGTGTGTAAGAATATTTAAAGCAAAGTTTTTTGTTTTGTTTTTGTTTGTGTGTAAGAGTATTTAAAGCAAAGTTTTTTGTTTTGTTTTTGTTTGTGTGTAAGAGTATTTAAAGCAAAGACTGACAACCAGCAGGCCAAATCTGGCCTATTGCCTTGTTTAAAAATTGTGGTAAAAAATCCATAGCAAAATTTACCATCTTAACCACCACAAGGGTTCAGTTAACTAGTGTGAAGTACATTTACATTATGTATAGCAAATTGCCCCAATTTTTCCACCTTGCAAAATTGAAATTCTAATCCATTCAAATAAAACTCACCATTTCCCCTACCCCTGTCTGCTGGTAACTGCTATTCTAATTTGTTTCAATGATTGGACTATTTTCAGATAGTTCATACAAGTGGAATCAGAGTATTCATCATTTTACGGCTGGTTTATTTTACTTAACATATCATAAAAGTTCATCCATATTGGAACTTATGTCTGAATTTTCTCCCATTTTAAGGTTGAATAAATACTCCACTGTAAGTATATATTGCACGTTATCCATTCATCCACTGACACATTTAGGTTCCTTCTACCTATTGACCACTGTGAATAGTGTTGCTGTGAACATGGACGTGCAGATAATTCTTTTTGAGATCCTGCTTTCAATTCTTTTGAATATCCAGCATAGAAGTACTCGATTTTATCATGTGGTACTTCTCTTTTTAGTTTATCCACAGTGGCTGTACCACTTTGGTAGAAATGGTGTACCATTTCCACCAAAGGTGCATCGAGGGTTCCACTTCTTCAGATTTATTATGTCCTGTTTTGATTTGTTTTTCATAGTAGCCACCCTAATAGATGTGAGGTGACATTTCATGTGATTTGCATTTACCTAAGGATAAGCAATGTTAAGCAACTTTTCATATGTTCTTGGGTTCTTTATATGTATTCTTTGGAAAGATGTTTATTCAAGATCTTACCTCTTTCAATCAGGTTATTTTTTGAGTAGCAGTTCTTTGTAACTCTGGATATTAACTTTATCAGATACACAATTTGTGTGTATTCTTCTACCACTCCATTGATACCTTTTTATTCTGCTCATATATAGTTTGATGCATAGAAATTTCCAATTTTGATATAGTCTTGTTTAGCTATTTTTATTTTTGTTGGCTTGTGTCTCAATGTCATACCGAAGAAAACTTCATCAAGTCTAACGATGTGAAGACGTTTCCTGTTTTCTTTTATGATATTTATAAGTTCAGGCTTTTTATTTAGGTCTGTTAAGGTTTGTATCTAGATATACACCCAAAGCCTCATGCAGTCATAGGTGGGGCTTTTCAGAGGTGGCTGGACCGAGGGTATGTGATGCTGGGATCAAGGATGTGATGCTGGGATTGATTCAAAGTGTGATACTAGGATTAAGGGTGTGAGTATTACTTGCCCTAAGGGTGGGTGGCATGGCTAAAATATAAGAGATAGAAAGAAGGCTGTTGTTGCTTGTTGCTTGCTGCTTGCTGCCTTCTGCCTACCTGCTCTCGATGCCACCCTGCCTTAGAGCCAGCCAGCTATGAAATGGAACCTCTACAAACTCTGAGCTACAATAAACCCTTCCCCCTTTAACTCTGGGTGTTAGGTAGTTTGTCTCAGCAATGAGAAAAGGAACTAAGACAAGGTCATTGATCCACCTTAATTTTTAAATATGATACAAGGTAAGCATCTAACTTATTCTTTTGCCTGTGGATATCCAGTCTTCCTAGTACTATTTGTTAAGAAAAAAAAGATCCTATCCTCTCCCTTACTCAATAGTTTTGACATTGTTGTTGAATATTACTTGACCATATATACTAGGGTTTATTTCAGGGTTTTCTATTTTATTCTGCCAGTATGTATTTCTGCCTTTGTGCTAGTACTACTCTGTTTTGGTCACTACAGCTTTGCTAGAAGTTGTGACATCAACAAGGATGAGACCTCCAACTTGATTCTTTTTCAACAGTATGTTGGCTATTCAGGATTCCTTAAGAGTATATGAATATTAGAGTGGATTTTTCTATTTCTGAAAAAATAGAACATGGATTTTTGATAAGGATTGCATTAAATCTATGGATTAATTTAGGTAGTGTTGACATCTTCACTGTCCATGTTGTCTAAATCTACTTGCTTGTGCCCTACAACATCAAAGCTGAACAGCTGCAACAAAGGCCACACGGCCAAAGACATCAAACATATTTATTGCAGGGCCCTTTAAAAAGTTTGACAAACCTGGACCTGTAGCACCGTGTTTTAATGTGTTTCCCTAATGACTAAAAATCCTTAAAAACCTTCTTATATGCTTAAAGACCTATTTTGGTGAACCTCTTTTGATCCTGATCTTTACTGAGTTGTCAATCATTTTCTTATTGACAGTGAGTTACTTATTTTGGATAAAACTGCTTTGATACATGCAGAGCAAACATTTCATCTGTTTTACAGCTTACATTTTCATTATTTTAAGATTACACTTCAATTTCACTAAAGTAGTAATTTTAATATTCTTCAGTTGACCGACTGGATTACCTGACCATGATTATTAGTTTTTGTCACACTCAGGAAATCTCTGCTGCTCCTATACCATGCATATATTCTCCTACATAGTCCTCTACTAACTCTATTGTTGTATGTTTTAACTTCTTAAATCCATATGGAATTTATTTTTTTCTGTTAGGTAAGGAACAGAAATTAAGATTTATTTTTCATATGAATAACAAATTACCAAATACCACTGATACAAAGTCCATGATCCTTAACTCCTGGATCATCAGTGGCACTTTTGTTATAAAGACAGCCATGTAGGTTTGGGTATAGACTCTATTATTTTGCACTGTTTGTCCACTCATACTAATACTATACAGTTGGCTATGTGGTGGGGTCTTTGAAGTTTGCACTTGACTGTTTCAGTGTTCTGGGTCTTTTAGCGTTCTGTTGTAAAATCAGCTTATCAATACACACACACACACACACACACACACACACACACACACACACCCCTACCTTCTTAGAAGGAATTTAATAAAAAATTGCTCTGAATTTATAGGTCAATTTTGGGTAAATGTATATATCCACAATATTGAGTCTTTTAATGTATACAAGTGATACACTCCCCCATTAATTTAAGGCTTATTTAATGTCCCATCATAATTATCATATATGTCTTGTATGTTTTGTTAGATTTAGTCCTAAGTAGTTAAGGTTTTGAGACTACTGTAAATGTTATAGAAATGCATTTACTTTGAGATATTACATGAATCTAGTGCTGTGTTATAACTTATTAATGCAAATAATTTATCTGAAAATAATCTGAATTTTTTGTTTTACAATCATGTCATCTTAAATAATTATAGTTTTATTTCTTCCTTTCCAACCCATATTAGTTATTTGTTTTTCTTCCTTTATTGTATTATCAATGATCTCTATTATAATGTTGAATAAGAGTAGAAATAGTAGGCATAGTTTAATTCCTAACATCATGGGAAATTTTTAACATTTCACCATTAAGTATGATTTTAAATTCTTAGTTTCTGTAGATATTCTTCATTGAACTAAGTAAGTTTTTCTAGTTCTATACATTAAGAATATTTTTCATAAATGGAATGTTAAATTTTATTAAGTGAGTTTATATACTGAGATGATTATGACTTTTCTGTTTAATCTGTGTTATAGATTGAATTGTGCCCCTCTAAAATTCATATGGTGAAAACCTACTCCCTAATGACTGTATTTGGAAACAGAGCCTTTAAGGAGATAATTAAGGTTAAATGAAGTCATATGGGTAAGGCCCTATCCAGTATGACTGGTATTCTTATAAAATGAGGGAGAGACACAAGTGAGGTGTTAGGACAGAAGAAAGGTCATGTAAAGGCAGACAGGGAGATATCAGCCATCTATAAGTGAAGGAGAGAGATCTCAGAAGAAACCAAACTTGCTGACACCTGCTAAAGGACTTCTGGCCTCCAGTACTGTGAGAAAATAAACTTCTGTTATTTAAGCCTCCTAGTGCATGGTGTGCTATAGCATCCTTTAATATTGCACACTAATATATATCCCTCACACACTAATACAACCTACTAATATGGTAAATTACATTCATTAATATGTAAATATTAAACCAACTTTGTATAAGTCAAATTTAGAATAAATATAGCTTTGTTGTAATATGTAGCTGGAATTAATTCATTACTATCTTATTTAGGATTTTTGACTCTATATCCTTATTAGATTTTACTAGTTTCATGAAATGTGGTGGAAGATGTTTTTTTCTAAAATCATATATATACACATACATAGTTCTTTTTCTTCCTTAATATAATTCACTAGTGATGCAATCTCAGACTTTTCCTTGTAAATATATTAATTTAATTATGAATTTATTTTAATACATATGTGACTATTTTGATTTTACATTTCTACTTATATCCATTTTGGTAAGGATCCCCACATATACGCATACACACAAATTTGTTCTTTACATATTCACTTGCAGAAGGGACAAAACATGAGTAATGGACTTGCTTTATAACCCAAGTTATAAACATGAGTTCTTACCATAATTAGTACAGTACCATGAAAGCAAGAATTCAGGCCCACAAAAAGACAATAATCCACTCATGGTGGCTCTGCCCCCATAACCTGAACACTTCCCTCTCTGCCTCCCGTCCCAACACTGCCCACCAGGGACTAATTTTCTACCACATAAGTATGGAGGACACAGTCAAACCACAGTACCCTCTTCAGCTCTATTGCTTCTTACTTTAAGTTTATCTTATATTAGCATGGATACACAAGCTCTTCTTCACTTAGAGTTTATAATTTTTCTTCATCTTTAAAGTTTCAACCTTTATGCGTCCTTAAATTTAAGATGTGAGTCTTATAAGTAAATAGAGGGTTTTTTCTTTTCATCCAGAAAGATAACATATTGGATAAATAGGAAAAACAACACAGTAAAATGATAGAGTTACAATCAGGTATATCAAATAGTTACATTATATTGTATTTAAAGAAATCAAATTATCCCCAATCAATAATGAGGACTGTCATTCTTAAATGCATATGTAAGAAAACAGGAAAGACTCATAATCTATGATCCAAGTTTTCACTTTAAGAATTTAGAAAAGGCATGGCAAATTAAATTTAAAGAACATGGAAGAAAAAGATAAAAGGGGTAGAGAAGAAAGTGATGAAAAGAAGACATAAAATGGAAAAACCAAAGCCTGCTTATTTGAAAAGACTAACAACATGAATAATCCCTAGAAAGACTGAAAAAGAAGAGAGAGAGAACAGAGCAGGAGGGTGTGGGGACAGATTACCAACACTAGAAACGAACAAAATGGACATCACTAAAACTCTTCCAGACATTGAAAAGATAGAAGGATAGTGAAGAATACTGTAAAACAATCTTATTCCTGTCAACTTGAAAATTTGAAAGAACTGAACAATACTTCATACTGTATATTGCATTAGTGCTGTACACAGGTTCTAAAAATCAGACATGAGTTGAATTTTCTCTTATTAGCACATATGAAATGTATGCCTTAATTATAACTTGTAGGAAAAGGAGATGAAAAAAAAGAATTAAGAGGTGCTATATACATGTACCCACCCACACAAGGAATGTAAACATTATGCACTGTAACCATGTACTCATAAAAATGTTTTGCATGTTTTGCATGTTGTATAAATTCTGCTTAGTATACTCAATAGTCATTCATATTTGTATTCATATTTCTCCTCTGGGTATTTATGCTTCAATATCCAGGGCCTTGCCCACTTGGTAAACACTGAAATCCATTTATGTTGTCCAAGCCCCATGAGCTTCCCCAAAACTCTGCTTGGCCTCTTAGCTCTTGGGTGACATCAAACATTTGGCAACTGTCACAAGGGGAAAAGGAGATTCAAAATTCTGCGGCCTTTGATGTTTTCAAATGTGAGTGTTCAGTGTTTCTAGTTGTTTTCAGTAGGAGGTTTTGTGTTAAACGAGATGCTTCACCTTTAACAGAAGTAAAAACATTACAATATATACCATTAATCCTTAGATGATTTATGTGACCTTATACAGACAAAAGCTGCAAGCTATAACTAAGGAATACATTTCAGATGTGCTAATAAGAGACAATTCAACTTATGTCTCATTTTCAAAACCTGTTTACAGTACTAATGGAATATACAGTATTAAGTAAAAAAATTGTATGACGCTGAAAGAGTAAAATCTTCAAAAATATTTTTTTGGAAATAACAGTTCCTACAAACAAAGTTAGAGGGTATTATGATCTTACTAATTCATAAAGGTTTTAAATAAGATGTAACTGCTCTAGAAATGTTGAATTTGAAGTTTGTCTGGGTTTTACTGGTACATGCCCAGATATAAAATTCAACACAGAAATTTGTTGTGGAAATACAGATTTGGAAGTTGATAGGATGGAACTGAATAAGACTAACCTTAAAAATAATGTTCTGTCTGTCCTGAGACAAAAAACAAATAAATAACTGGAAATCAAATATTGAATACTAAATATTAGATCTAATAAAAAAATGTTACAAACAGTCTGAGGTAAAAACACTGTGTAGACTAGACAATGAGCAGGTTAGAAGAATATAGAAATGTCAGGACAGAAATGTCAGAAAAGGACTCAGAAAAGACTGAATATGAGCAGGGTTTCTAAGCAAAAGAAGCAAGACGAGAAGAATGGCAAGTCCAAGGGTCATAAAATAGCACAACTGACTCAAAGATTACAGGACTTGAGGACCTTCCAGACCATGTTAAGAAAACTCAACTTCAGTCTCTCAAATATTCTATGCAGAAAAATAGTATTATTGGACTCCCTTCCATCCTTTTCTTTATTTTCATCTTTGTTTTTATTTTCTTAGCCAAGTCACTGAGGCAACAGTGAGGAATGTAAACTTGGAGGCAAGTAGGGAGGCTTAGGTAATTCTTCACTTGTCCCAAGGGGAGACATCAGTATGAACTGAAGCAGTAGCACTGAAGCTAAAGAAAATTATTTTTAAAATGTTCATACATAACGTGAACTCAATTTATGTTATTTCCCCATTTTGTTACACACATAAACAATTTATTTTCAAGGTTTCAGTGTTACACAGTTTTCAGATATTACTAGGGAAAAACTGGTTTTTCTCCAGTACCGGGAACCGAACTCACGACCTTGCGCTTGCCAGGCAGGCGCTTTTGCCGCTGAGCTAAATCCCCAGCCCCACTAGTAGGGAAAAACTGAAGAATTTACAGTTAAGCATTATTGACTTGAAAATAGAAACTTTCTCATGGCTTCCTCACATAGCCCTTTCTCTGTTCTAGTACCAGTAAACATATTTAAATTAACATGTATTTTTATCAAATATGAATGAATAATTATGATCTTGATAAAATATTTAATCACCCTTCAACAAAGATAAATGACTGTACTCACTAATACCATGGACTGAACTGTGTCTCCCTTAAAATTCTTATGTTGAAGCTCTAATCCCCTGTATTCAGAGATTGCCCTCAAAAAATAATTAAGATTAAATGAAGCTGAGTGTGATGGCACAAACCTATAATCCTAGCACTTGAGAGGGTGAGGCAGGATGACTGCCGTGAGTTCAAGGCCAGCCTAGGTTAAGAGACGTTGTCTCAAATAATCAAACAAACAAAAAGATTAAATGATGTCACAGAGTAGGCCCTAATCCAGTATGACTGGTAGCCTTATACAATGACAAAGGGGTATTAGCGAGGCACTAGAACAGAGAAAGGGCTACGTGAGGACGCCATGAGAAAGTTGCCATTTCAAGTCAAAAGGAGAGATCTCAGGAGAAATCAAACACATCACCACTTTAACCTAGGAAGTCCAGCCTCCAGAACTATGAGAAAATATATTTCTATTGTTTAATTCACCTAGTCTGTCATATTAAAAATCAAAAGTAATAAAAGTTTATAAACTTCTATTCTGCAAGTTTTTATTTTATGTTCCAAATGTACTAAGGCCACTGAAAACAGAAATAATTGGGTATAAATGCAACAATTAGAACTTTAAAATTGAAAAATATGGTTATTCAAGCACTAAAATGATAATGCATTTTAAAAAGAAATAGTATGAATATAAAACTATCAAAGTATGTGATGTAAATATACTATTTACATATAATACAACAAACTACTAGAATGTACTATTAAGATAGTTGTTTTAGAAGATACTATGGTTATTTAAATAGTAATACTATTTAAACTATTTTGTAGTTTAAAAACTACAAAAATAGAAAAGAAAACACAGAAATATAATAAGCTACCTAAACACATTCTAAAATTATCTAACTTTTAGACTATACAACTACTTATGAAACCTTTATTCTAATGGTAAGACATTAAATAAACAGGTATTTAAGTCTGAGTGATTCAATTTTCAAGTCTGGATTCCTCAGTATTCACAGCCTTTCATTAGTCAGCATGTCTACATATAAAACATTTAATTCCCCATTGTATCTTAAAAGCATTTGGCAGGATTTGCTAGAATCCATACTGAGAAAGTGCAAACCAGAAGAAACATGGTAAAGTGCCTAACATTTAGGCCAATGGGGTTTTATTAGGTTTTTAATACACTATATGATATATATACATAGCTACACGTTATTGAAATAATGGAATTATATGCTACTTGTAATTTCATTTTACCTGTAGCAGTTTGCTCCATACATGCAGGATGACCTCTTGACCTTGTTCTCTTGTGAACTTTGTGGAAGTGAATCAGTTGCCTTTGCCTGTAAAGCTTCAGAACTGGAAGGTTCAGAGTTGGACTTATGACGAGATCTCTGAGACTCACTGAAGAATGACTTGCCTTGGACACTCGAACTCTCAAAAAAGCTCACTGCCTCATCTTGTTTATTTAGTGTTCCTTTAGTCATGTCTTTATGTTCAGAAATCTTACCAAATTCCACAACTGGAATTTCATTTCTCTGTGTATTAATCTTCAAAGTACGCATATCTGGATTACTTAACATGGTAGCAGAAAATGATTCAGGCATTTCCTATAAAAAAAGAGAAATAAATGAAACATTTTTAAAATTATATATGCACCAGGTGTGGAGGCACACATCTGCAATACCAGCATTCAGGAGGCTGAGGCAGGAGGATCACTGCAAGTTCGAGACCATCCTGGGCTACAAAGTGAGTTGAAGGCTAGCCTGAACTACATAGTGAGACCCTGTCTGAAAAAGACAAAAAATAAATAAATAAATAAATAAATAAATAAATAAATAATATGTATGCATTAAGCATAAGAGCATGAAAATACAAGATCCATGCAATATAAATTTTTAAAACATCAAGATTCACATTTTAAAGGTATTAAAAATACCACTACTTTCTATGTCTCTAGTTTTCAAACTTTAAAAAAATTTTTCAGTTATTATAAAATAAATCTACACTTGTAACAAACTTTTATGACCATGTGACACATTCATTGAAAAAATAACCAGAAAAAATATACACAAAACATAAGTTAAAACATTTTATTTCATTTGAATACAATCTCTCTCAAAAACAGCTCTTCAGTGTTGATGTTCAACAATGTGTCATGCTCTTACTATGCACTGACTGTATTATTTCAGCCAGTCAGGAATAGTGCCCACATAATCGAATCACCTTCAAAACATATGAGGCTTGGGGGCCACTTTAGGTCTAAACTATAACAACATATGTCACATGTTAGGCAGAAAGATACTAGAAGGCTGGGAGACAGGCCGCTTTGAAAAGTGATGAAAACATCATTTTTTTTTTCTCCCTTTGCTTTCTTAAGTCATTAGCTACAGGTGAAATCCATACAAGCTTGTGGTTTCAAACTTTAGCTCAAAGACTATAACATCCTCTGCGCATGCTGATAAGGCCCATACTAGTTCAGACTATGGATTAGGGGATGCTCACAGTCTCAGAACAAACTAAGCTGAGACATCCATCCAAGGAGTTGTCTTAGTTACTTTTCTCATTGCTGAGACAAAATATCTGACATGTAAACTTAAAGGGGGAAAGTTTTATTTAGCTCACAGTTCGTAGAGGCTTCAGTCCATAATCGGCTGGCTCCAAGGCAGGGTGGCACATGGCAGAAGGACAATAGTTCATGGTGGTGGAAGACAGCCAAAGCAACAAGAAAGAAGAAAAAGACAAGCCTCTTTCTGTCCCTTATATTGTAACCAGCCTACCAGAGAACAGGGTGGTGCTAATCCAAACAGCCAACTGATCCAGTAATCACTCACCCTTAATCCTAGCACTCTTAATCCCAGCATTACACTGTGAACCAATCACACACTCTAGATTCAGCCACCTCCAAAAAAACTCTATGATCACATGTGGTCATAGGTGGGGGGACATCAAGGCACAAATCATAACAGGAGTGAAATTCCTCTGAAATAGGTAAACACAGCCCATTGTATTTGTAAAAGCAAAATGACCTCAAAAAAAGGAAAGGATGTTCCTTGAAAAACTTGGTTAATCACATAAATGTAACCTGAGGCTTCATTCAGTGTAACTGCTATTTTGGCACTTGCTCAACTTCATGCTTGGTATTCTTTCTCTCTCACTCACTTGAAAATTTATCATTTTGCAATACATGCAACCTATAAAATGGCCTATGTGACTTGTTTGAAATCTTTCATCAAAAACACAAAAACTTGAAGTGTGTTGCTAGTTCCTTTTGGTACTAGCTCTTTATGGTGTTATGACTCAGCTTTCTGGTAACATTGGAGAACTCAGGGACCAAGAACCATGCAGCTGGTGAGAAGTGACCTTGGTGCTTGGAGATAGCTAGAATGGACTTGCCCAACAAGCCCTCTCCAACACCTCAACCATCTGAAGTTTTAATGTTCTGCAACAGACAGGATAAAGAATGCCCCTTTAACATAAATTCAATGAAACAATATGTTGTTTCCAAGCTGCCCTTGGCAAGAAGGCCTGTGCTAAATTGCCTTAAAAGTACTGCATCAATACCATTAGAATCCACATGATAATAACTAAAAGATCCCAGCTGCCAGGTCCTAATTTCATTCTTGAGGTTCATGTTCACATATTCACCCACTATCTAAATATTTTTTCCTCATTTTCTATGCACCTCGAACTTTAAACATCAAAACTGAAATAACCATCTCTGTGTTCTCTACCATAATTTCTGCCAACACAAATGCATGCATTCATCCTTCCTGGAGATTTGGAAGTCTTTCATTCCTTCTTTCCCACACTTTCTCCAGTTCTGAGCAGTAAGTCCTGCAGTTTTATTTCTTAGATATTTTTCTAATCCAGTGGTTCATCACTATCCTTAGTTATAGTCCTAGCTCATATTCTTTTTATTTCTTGACTGTGTGTCTTGATTACTTTTCTCTCATTGCTGGGACAAAATACCCAGCACCTACAATTAGGGAAGGAAGGGTTTATTTAGCTCACAGTTTGCAGAGGTTTCAGTCCATAATCAGCTGGCTCCAAGGCCAGGTAGCATGGCAATAGTTCATGGTGGCAGAAGACAATAAAAGCAACAAAAACAAAAGGGGAGGGGAGAGACAGAGAGAGAGCAAGCCTCTTTCTGTCCATTACATTCATATCCATAATCCCAGCATTGGACCATGAATCAATCACAAACTCTAGAAGCCCACCCCCACAACTGCATGAGGCTTTGAAGGAACATCCAGACACAAACCATAACGTTTTGCCGCTGGCCCCCCAAAGACCCATGAACATCACTTTATACAAAAGGCATTTAGTTTATCTCACAGTTGTCAAAGTCTTAACAGTTTCAGCATGGCTGAAAAGTTCCAGTCCCAAGTTTCCTCTGAGATTTAAGGCAAACTCTTAGCCAGAGCTCCTGTAAAAATGAAATAAAGTTCAACACTTCCAACATTCAATGACAAAAAAAAGACATTTTCATTCCAAGAGCTACAAACAGGGGAAAACAAAAGAAATGGACCAAAGCAAGTCCAACATCCAGCAGCATCTGATGCAACCTGTGGCAAATGGTCAACTCCGAAGGGTTGGTGGGGCTCTGATCCCAGGGCACTTCCAGTAGTGCTGGTGGCTCCCAGGGCTTCTCTCTTGGGCCCACTCTGCCTCCTCCCTGCAGTTTTCCTCAGATGATCCATGTTCCTGGCCTCTCCAAATTTCTGGTGTCTCCACTGCACCTCTGGCTTTACCTTCACAGCTCCATACACTACCTCTCAGGGGCACACTGCCTGGCCTCCCAGATCTTCTTTTGAAATCTGGGTGGAAGTCTTTGGAACCTCAAAACTCTTGCATTCTGCATGCACCTAAAACTGGCACCATGTCTGCTGCCACAGATGATGCTGATGTCTGCTGCCAGCTGGAGCAGTAGCCAAGCTTTCCTTCTCTCTTGGCTGTGGGGGTCAAGTAAGTGCCTGGATTGCTAAGCATTCTGAATCCAAGTCTGAGGAACAAATTCTCTATGTCACCACCATTCTGGCACATGATGAAGCCACTGCCATTCTGGAACATGGTGCTCTGCTGCTTTCTTCTCAAAGCAAAGTCTTCCACCTTTGCAGTTTTGAGGCAGCAAAAACTGGAGACTTGCTGCTGCTTGTGATGCCCTCAGGCCATCTTTCATATTCTCCTGTTCCTTCTCAGTAAGGGAGATCTCAGCTCTATCCTTGTAGTCCACAGCTTTACTGGAGGTTTTTTTTTTCTGGCCAAACTCACAAGGTCTTGAACCATCCTGCTGGGCTCTTTGCTCTTTATTCTCAACATAAGCATGGCTAAAAGCCCCCAACAGTAGCCATGTCACCACCTCAACATTAGACTGCAGTGAATTTTTTTTCTACTGTTTAATTAGTCAGCCACCCTTTTTGTTTTGTTTTTCTTCCGGTACCAGGAATCAAACTCACGACCTTGCGCTTGTCAGGCAGGGACTATGCCACTGAGCTAAATCCCCAGCCCCTCAGCCACCCTTAATATCAGTCTCAGGCAAAGTCTCTGAACATGAGCAAAATGCAGATAAACTTTTTACCAAGCTGTAACACACATCATCTGGAGTCCAACAACCAGTGCAGGCCTTCTTCCCAGCAGAAACCCCCTGAGCCTGGTCTTTACTGGTTTTCTGGTCTTCTGAGCTCTGACCAGAATCTTCCATATAGAACAACCTAAGGTGTTCCAAAACTACTCTTTCAGCTGACATCTCTGAACCTTTGCAAACTCTTCCCACAAGCCATTTCCAAGGGCTCTTCATACCACATAGTCAGGTACAGTCATAGCAATGGCACCATTCCTCTGGTACCAAATTCTGTCTTAGTTACTTTACTGTGGTTGCTGGGACAAAATATCTGACATCCAAAATTAAGGAAGGAAGGGTTTATTTAGTTCACAGTTTGTAAAGATTTCAGTCCATAATCAGCTGGCTCCAAGGCAGGGTGGTGTGGCACACGGGCAACAGTTCATGGCAGCAGAAGACAGCAAGAGCAACAAGAACAAAAAGGGGATGGAGAAAGCAAGCCTCTTTCTGTCCTTTATATTGTATGTATGTAGACTACCCACCCTAGAGTGAGTGTAACGCTCACACCCATAACTCCAGCATTGGACCATGAGTCAACCACAAACTCTAGAAGCCCACCCCCATGACTATGAGGCTTTAGGGGGACATCCAAACACAGACCATAACACTGTATCAATGCCATAACTCTTATTCAAAATACTTGGGATCAATAACATTTCAGATTTCAGGTTGGTTCATCATCATTGTTTTTGGTTGGCAGGGGGAGAGGGGAGATATTTGCAGAGACCAGTTAAGCATTCACAATCTAAAAATTCAAAATCTTAAGTGCTCCCAAATCCAAAATTTATTGAGTGTCTTGTCAGCAGGCAAAGTTTCAGATTTCAGGGCACCTCAGATTTTGAAATTTTGGATTAGAGATTTTTCAATCCATATTTTTATCTTCTTTGCTCTTCAACCTGCTATCCTATTTACTTGGGACCTAGTAACTTGTTCAAACCACAAGAATGTAGTAGAAATAACACTATACCAGTTCCAGTTCTAGGCCTTAAAAGTTCTAGAAGCTGCTATTATCCTGACTTTTAGGATTCAGCTGCCAGATGAAGGCGTTGTCTAGATCAGTGAATGATACATGGAGGAAAGCAGAACCAGGCAGATTCCAGCTATTCCAATAGCCCTTGCAGAGGCACCAGTCATGAGTGAAGCCATCT
Source organism: Chinchilla lanigera (assembly GCF_000276665.1). NCBI lineage: Eukaryota > Metazoa > Chordata > Mammalia > Rodentia > Chinchillidae > Chinchilla > Chinchilla lanigera. The sequence continues at coordinate 16,388,221 of NW_004955424.1, forward strand.
CCCTCTTGAATGCTCCAAGCAGTAGTGGCAACCCTATGGCACAAGAACTGTTTGCACAATGAAAGCTCTAAAAGATTCACCGTCACTGCATCTAGCCAGTAGAGTTAATGAATCCTACATGTGATTCATTATTTGCCCAACGTGATAATGGGCATTATCACATGTGATAAATATTTGCCCAAATCAGCTCATGCATAGAATGAGCATGTGATAAATATTTGCCCAAATCAGCTCATGCATAGAATTAAGAGAAATAATAAATCATTGTTGGGTTAAGCCACTAAGTGCTGTGCTGGCAATAGACACAGGATATTTTTCACAGTACCACTTTGCTTTAGTTGTGTCAGGGTCCCTTCTGACATTTACAATAGACTTCTAATTAGATTAGCCACAGAAGTACCCTTGTCTTAGTCTGTTTTGTGCTGTTATAAGAGAACACCACAGATTCCGTAGTTTACAAAGAACAGAAATTTATTCTTTCACAGCCCTGGCTTGTGAGAAGCCCAAGGTCAAGGTGCTGGCATCAGATGTGGAATTTTTAACTGTGCCCTCACCTGACAGAAGGTTAAAGGGAAAGAGAGAAAGAACACTGTGAACACACACAGCAGAGGAGCAAAAGAAGCAAACCCACTCTGGCAAGCCCATTGTAGAGTTGCTTTAATACACTCACAGGAAGGAGTGTGCTCACAAGGCTCCTCTTGAGCTAATCACCTCCCAACATGGTGTAGTACTGGGGATCAAGTTTCAACATGAATCTTTAGAGAGGACAAAAATGTTTAAACCACAACTATCTTGTTCATGAGTCAATTCGAGAACTCTCATTTTTATCCCTAAATTAGAAAACTGCATAACTGGTAATGAGTTGCAAAAAAAACATAAAAAAGATGAAAAATATGAACTATTTCAGAGTAATTATCTTCATGTAGAAAAGTTACTAGAGTCACAAAATTCTTGTATATAATCTAATATACACTGCTGAAAAATCCATTATACCCAAAATACGAAGACTCATATTTGAGGCTCGAGCCTCCTAACAATGTGACCTGGGTTCTTTTTTCCTCAAAGGTACTGAATGATACTGAATCTACCCTGCAGGCCTAGCCAAACTGTTCTGAGTTTTTTGTAACTGGCAACCTCCCACTATCACATTAGATAGATGAGCCTAATTCATTATTGCCTCTCATATTTAATTTTCTCTCTCATATGTTCTGCATTGTAGCCATCTCTTCAGGACCAGCTGCTCACCAGGGTTAAGAGTGAGACTAGAATGGGGCAGAGACAAAGCATGAACTGTGGAAAGGCCCTGCTTAGGTCTTCAGTCTCAGTCATGGCCCTGGCCCAGCAATACCAGAGAGACCTGCACAAAGGGTTATGAAAGCTTCAATTTTGCTTCTCCTAAGCTAGAAGAGGTAAATCTTGCACAGAAGCCCTAAGAGAGTGTCTTAGTTACTTTTTCTCATTACTGAGACAAAATACCTGACACTCAAAGTTAAAGGAGGAAAGTTTATTTTGGCTCACAGTTTATAGAGGTTTCAGTTCATAGTTGGCTGGCTTCAAAGCAGGGTGGTATGGCAGAGGGGCATCACAGAGGAGAAACAGCTTGTGATAGGCAGAAGGCAGCAAAAGCCACAAGAAGCAAGTGACAAGCAGCAAGTGATGACAGCAGCTCTCTTCAGGCTACATGCCCTTGGGTGAGCAGTGCTCATACCCAGGGTAAGGCCTTCCCATTATCCACATCCAGAACTATGCCAAACCAATCAATTGACTAATTTAGTAATCACTCACCCTTAATCCTAGCATCACACATTCTAGATCCAGCCACCTCTGAAAAGCCCCACCTCTAACAGCATGAGGCATCTAGATACAAGCCATAATAGAGTGAAACAGCAATCAGCCAAGAAGAGCTTAGGCCTTCCTAGGACCTGGCTGTACATACTTCCTTGATGTCATCAAAATCTCACAAATACCTTGAGTATCTTGGATCTACTTACTGCTACTCTCTACCTATCAAACTAAATGTTCCTTACAATTTTTCTTCTGATTATAAAATTTTATGAGTTAGGATGAACATAGTAAAACATGTATGCTAAAGATTTTCTTCTGAACAAAATAATTTCTCTTCTTGAGAAAAGGTAGCATCAATTGATAAGTCAAGATTCAAAGAATAGAATGTATGAAGGCCAACATTTACATAAGACAAGTTTTATTTTAGTAAATTTTATGGTAAATAGTCGTAAGTCAGAATCTGTTCTTTTTTCATTTATTAAACGTAACTCCATAAGTAAGCAAAGGAGTTCAGTCTATAGGAACTAGGCCCATTTCTCTAGCTGGAAGAGTGGTTCCACTGACAGGCTGGTTCATCTCTTTGGGAGAAGAGGCAGGAGTGAAGGTGGCATATAAAAGTACTGACCACTCAAGTGGCTGCTTGGATATTTCCAGTATTCCAATGCATGCTCTTCCAAGACCAACACCCTATACCTTTGACTTTTCTAAGACTAAAAAGACAGGGACCTTACAAACCTCAGTCACTGGTCTACAAGAGTCATAAAAACTGTCACCTTAAGCCATCTTTCTGCAAAGAAAAATGCCTGAATTTTCTACCCTGAGGCCATCTCTATCTTTCTCTCTTTTCCAAAATGCATCCAATAAAAATGTCTCCTTTTCTTTAAATATCCAATGTCAAGGAGCACCAATCATTCTAGACAGTAAAACCTGAAAAAAGAAAGGAAAGGCCTATGAATACTACTAGGATCACTATAGAAGTGATCCTGCAACTAGTTATGAAGAACTACTCTATCACTTGTTCTCGTCACACTTAGCAAGAAAAACATGGTTATGTGTAGGTCATGAATGACCAATGGAATAGAAGCAGAGAGGTTTTCAGAATAAAGGTGACAAATTTGACAAATTAGGACAAAAGGAAAAGGATCTCCATGTTTTTCAGTCTGAAAATTTCTGAAGTTCATGGCTTTGCTTTCTGCAATGAAAATACTAAATCCATATATTAAGGATTAGTTTCTGTAAACTGGTTTTCATCTTCATAAACTCATTCACAAAAAACAGTTTTGGTCTCCATGATGTATACAATACATAATTAATACCTACTCAAAACATTTGATAAAACAATCAAATGATGAACTTTGTAAAAATCACCTTGGATGAAATGACAGGCTCTTCTTGATCAATATCTTTGCATTTTTTTCCTGCATCTTGTCCTACTGTTACACTTTCTGAATTTCCTGATGAAATTCGCTTTCTGCCTTGCTGTGTTATGTTTTTGTGGGCTTTTTCTTTGCAGATTCCTTCTTTTCCACTTCCCTGGATTATGCTGTTATCTTCAACACACATAAACACACACATATGAAGAAAAAGAAAATTATCTTCTGTATCTTCAAATGTTAGTATTCCATAGCAAAAATAAAAAAGAGCAATTGAAATTAAAGTTTCACTTATAGTAATTAATGTTAATTTGAAAATATTTATTTATAAATCTCAAAAAGCACCAAGCAGCATGACTACCAAGAGCATCAGCCCCCCAGTTTGCCAGGCCAAAATGTCAATGGGAGCTCCATGTTTTAACTGTTTTATCTCATCTTGCTAAATTTTGGTTTGCTCTACAAAACAAGAACTCTAATAATAATCCATAGAATTAGAAGTATATGAGATAAGGCATATAAACTGTAATAGAATGACATATTACAAATTCTTTAACTGTAGCATTAAATTTCTTTGAAAAAAAAAATCTGACAATGAACTTTATGGCTATTTCTACCTACTGAGCCGCTAACAAGTACGCTGAGAAACCCAACTTAAATTATTTTAAATGCAGGTAAGAAACCAAAATACTTAAAAAGGAGGATGACTGCTTCAAACTTTGCTGATGAAGAAAATAAGCCCTGATAACAATGGAAATTACATCACCTATACTTATCCAAAGGTTGATGCAGTTGGTAAATCTCTCAGTATCACATTTTGTTAACAATTTAATGAATCATCTGATCAGGAAAAAAGACTTACTTTTTTTAAGAGGAAAATATTCATAGCTGCTTGTCTCCTCTACACTAAAATGATACCATCATGAGAGGAAAGATTTTATGTGCCTTGTTCACAAATTTGCCTAGTACAAAACTGATGTTTAATAAAGACTACTGAATAAATGAATTGTGAATATCGATAGACTTTACTCAAAGGATCCCTTGGAGAGAGAGAGAGAGAGAGAGAGAGAGAGAGAGAGATAATGATAGATATTTGAATGCTCTTCAGTAGGGGTTAGGAAACTTTTGCTAGAAAAGGGAATACACAGCTCAGGCTCTGTGGGCTGTATAGTAACCGATACAACCCCCCCAACTCCTCGTGATAACATGAGAGGAGCCATTGACAAAACCTACATAAATGAACATGGCTGTGCTCCAATAAAGCCTTATTTACAAAATTTGATAGTAAACAAATTTGCTTGGCTTGTTCCAGAGGATATTCAAATAATAATCCTTCTTTAAATTCAAGAAACAAACGTTATTAGAATACTGTCCATACTGTCAAACAGGAGTACCAGGTGAGCTGATATAAAAATAATACAGCACTCTCCCTTTATCCACAATTTCATTTTCCCCAGTTTCACTTACCCACAGTCAATTGTGGAAAATTCAAAAAATAAATAATTCATACATTTAAATTGCATGCTGTTCTAAGTAGCATGATAAAAATCTTACACCACCCCACACCTCCCACTTGAAAATGAATCATTCTTTTGTCCAGAGTATCTGCACTATATATTGCTAGTCACTTACTAGCTTTCCTGATTATTAGATCAATTGTTGTGGTATCACAATGCTTGTGTTCAATTAACCTTTATTTTACTTAATTATGGCCTCTAAGCACAAAATAGTAATGCTGGCAATTTAGATAAGCCAAAGAGAAGCCACAAAGTGTTTCCTTTATGTGAAAAAGTGAAATATGACATATTTTGAGAGAGAGGAGACCACATTCACATAACTTTTATTACAAAATAATTATTCTATTATTCATTACTGTTGCTAATCCCTACTATGCCTAATTTATAAATAAACAACCATGCAGGAATGTCTGTATGTATGTTTATACAGGATAAAATATTTTACATAGGGTTTGGTACTATTTGCAGTTAAAGGCGACCACTAGGGTTTTGAAATGTAGTCCCTGTACGTACAAGAGGATTACTGTATTTATCAAAAAAACTTATGAATAAACCATTCTAAAAATTAAACTTTGCCTAAATTACATAAATATTCATTGTGAATCTAAATCAGGAAGCATTTCATACAATTTTTGGAAACTGGCAGGAATAGGACTAATACGACTGGATAGCTCAGTCCAACAATGACCAAATGCAACAACAGTTACAAATTAATCAAACCAAGAGAAATTATGAACTACAAATATTATTTACTATGCTAAGAAATATAAAGTATAACTTAAATAAGACACATCTTTTGCCCAAATGATAGTTTATCACATTCCAAGTGTCACACACATACACAAAGTCTAAAGTGGAAAATATTATTTGAAATAGTTATTTAAAACTCCAAATTATCTACTAGAAATATTCCTCTTAAAGACCAAAGGTAATTTCCTTTTATACAGGAAGAAGTCATTTTGATGTTGCTAAAGTGTTCTTCACAAAGTATACATAAAATAGCTTACTTGAATCAAAAGCTTTATATCTAGTATATCAATTTTTTCTAAGTCAGCATAAGTACAGTTAAATGACAGAAATATAAAAGAAATTAACTATTAATATAACTCAGTTTATTTTTAACAATTACTACTTGTATGTATGTGAGCTGCTATGATACAAGTGATAGCTATGAGCTGATGAATGCTAGATAGCTCAATTAAATGTATAAGCAGCACTAAAAGGTAGTATATCCTTCTTTATAGCCGAGTAGTACTCCCTTGTATAAAAATACCACATCTTTTTTATCCACTCCTCGGTTGATGGACATTTGGGTTGTTTCTAAGACTTAGCTATGATAAACTGTGCTGCTATAAACATGGGTGCACTTGTATCACTGTGGTATGATGTTTTCATTTCTTCTGGGAAAATACCCAGAAGGGGAACAGCTGGGTTGAATGGGACCACTAACCCTAGTTTCTTGAGGAATCTCCACACTGATTTCCACAATGATTGTACTAGACTACACTCCCATCAACAATGGAGAAGGGTTCCTTTTTCCCCCAGCCCCACCAGCATTTGTTCTTGGTTGATTTCTTGATAATAGCCATTCTTTATCTGGTAATTTGAGCAACTATTTTGAAGATAATAATATGCAACATAACAACCATTGTTAATTTCCAAAAACAAAGCAGTACAGCCATCCAATCTTACTCTCCCGAAAAACTACTTAACCAAGTGATATGTATCCTCAACTTTTTTCTAAGTTTAAGCAAATGTATGTGCCAACATGTTTATTAAATATATACATGAATAAAAAATATAAATGCTGTTATTTCTGAATGATAAATACCTAGAACTGTAATTTATGGGTCAAAGTGAGCTGTATATTAAAATATTTAAGAGATTCTGGAAAATGGCTTCAAAAGACTATATTCATTTATACTTCTACCAATAGTATTCAACACTACCCCCTTCGGTCAGGAACAGATCTTATCAATTGCTTAAATCTCATGAGAATACAAACAAAAATGGTAACATTATTTCATTTAAACTTTCCTATCTGATAGTACAGCTATATATTTTTTAACTATTTGTATTTTTTCTCCTGTAACATATCACCTACAACATCCAAAATTTTATTGAGTACAATCTTTTTTGTTACTAACTACACAATTTTTAAAATAATCTTTAATCTTTTCTAAGTGAGGCAGGTAATATCTCTCTGTATATTGTTTTCCAGTCTCTTACTTGCCTTTAATTTAAAATGTCCTTTGCAGGCAAATAATTTGTTAATTCATAATGAAATAATCCCCTTACTAGGAAACTCGTAGGTTTATACTTGAAAATTCTTCAAATTAAACTATGTTCCCTTAAACACATACTGTATAACCTACTTTTCCCAGAACACTCTTATCCTACTATCATCCGAACTAGCATTTAGAAGGTATATTCTGTGCATGATATATTTGATCAAAAGTTTAGGTGATCCAAAGTTTATTCTTATAAATATAAGAATCATTAAGGATAATGACATTCCAACTAAAACATGCATTCATTTTGACTATTTATAAAATATAACGTTTAGCATAAATGGTCAAATATCTTAATTGATGTAATTGTCCCATTGTAAGTTCAGGACAAAATATTTTGAAAACAACTACTTAAAGACACTGGAAAATGAACAAAAACACAGAGGTGGAAAAGAGTTTAAATTGCAAAAATGAAGCACTACCTATGAGGTTTGTGAATCTGTAGCTGCTTTCCTGAAGGCATTCTCTAATGTACAGGTGGCGGAAAGCTATAGTTTTACCAGCTTAAATGGTCAGAGGACAGGATCTGATGATTGCAGAACAGATAAAAATTTGAGGTAAAATCCTGGAAGGGAGACTCAGAAGGGGCAAGAACCAAAATTTACATATAAAATCAATGCAAATCCTTGGTTGACTGCTAAACTACATGCTCAGGAAGGAAACCTGGGGCTGGGGACTTAGCTCAGCAGCAAAAGCGCCTGCCTGGCAAGCGCAAGGTCGTGAGTTCAGTTCCTGGTACCGGAGGAAAAAAAAAAAACCAAAAAAAAAAAAAAAAGGGAAGAAAACCTGAGCAACCCAGGAAAAAAGCCACTGCTGTAAATGGAAAAGCTAAGTTAACATTGTAGCTGTTATGCACAAAACGGAAAACAGAGATTAAGGTTTCATTAAATTAAGTAATTTAATTAAGTTAATGAATAAAAATATTTCTTCAGAGAAACATAAAGGGCATCTATAATACATATTTGTAACATCCAATATTCATTAGAAAATCACTATAGAATACACAAGAAAATGTGATCCATATAAAAGAAGTTAATAGAAATTAACTGAGATAACTGAAAAGTGGCACAAAGATATGTACTTTAACACAGTTATTAATGGGGAAGCTCATTAAAGATAAATTATTAAAAAATAACAGGAATTTTAGAACTGCAGAGTACAATAACTGAATGTAAAATATTCACTAGGTAGGCTTAACAGTAATAACAGAAAAAAGAATCTTCAAAGCATATCAATAAAAAATTACCCTAAAGAAGAGAGAAAACTAAAAACTAAAGATTAAAGTAAAATGAACATAACTAACATTACTGAAACAAAATCAAGCAGCATAATATATTTTAATTAGAAATCCAGTGTGCCAGGTAATCTTAATCTTATATGTAAAATCTAAAAAAGTTGATCTCATACAGAGTAAAAAAAGGATGGTTCTAAGAGGCTCATGAGGAGGCAGAGGGATGGGAAAAGTCAAAATGTTGATAAAAGGGCACAAAGTTTCTGTTAAACTTGAGGAATAAGTTTTAATGATATATGACTCTTCCTGGTGACTATAGTAATAAGGTACATATATTTCAAAACTTATCAGACACCATCATGATAGAATTCTGGTAACAGAATACATTCTTAATATCCTCTCCACAAAATTGCTAACAGAATACATTCTTAATATCCTCTCCACAAAAAATGGTAAACTGATAAGGTGATAGATATGTTAGCCTGACTATTTCTAATAATGTATACATAGAATAAAATATGACATTGCATCCCAGAAATATATACAATTATCATAGTATTTTTTCAGGTAAAAATAAATTTAAACAAATAAGTAATTTTATAGAGCAGAACTGGAAATTTTTAAATGACTTACATAGAGTTTTTATTAACTTCTGCATATATACATATATATATGAGGTATCCTTTATTTCCTTTCTGACCATTCTCACTTAAAAAAACCTGAACCCGGGGAGACCTGACTTAAAGTAGACCAAACAGATCTATTTCCTACCACTTTGTAACTCTGTATTGCTTGTATTGTTCTTGTGGTATTTTGTAAATGGATGTCTGTTTGTTAATGTTTTCCTTCTTTTATTTTTAAAATAAATTTTTTTTAAAAAGTAACTTAGAATTGAGAGATGGAGTTGCCCAGTAACAATTTGGCAGTAAAAGCTTAAAGAAAAAAGGGTTTGGGCCATTGTCAGAAGTTAGGCAGCCTAAGACATTTGCAAAGTCATAGGTAAACAGAACCTACCAGTCCCTGCTTCAGAGAGAGAGAGTGAAGAAAAGCGGCCGTGTATCTAGAGACAGGAAAAACTTCCAGAACTGCTTCAGAAAGTGGCAAAAATGATGGGAAAGGTGTGTTTAAAGTGAGAAGGAATATTGTGAGGGGGATTAATAGCAACGTGTCTTCTACTTTAATAAAATTTTTAAAATTTAAATATTCACTGTATAGTTAGATCTCACTTCATACTTGCATTTGAAGAACCACCCTGACTAACCTTACAAAGTCTTCTTTGATTAAACTAACTGAGTAATTTGTTACTTCCCAAAAAATAAAATTTTTCCTAAATAAGACAATTAGTAAACAAGTTTAAAAATCTGGAAAAAAAAAATAAGGCTACTCAGTAGAAAACAAAATCATTGTGATATCCACAGGCCAGTAAACTATACCAGGACAGAGATCACATCTTCTTTGAATCTTCCAGCACAAACATTATATGTGCATCATTTTAAAAATTTAATTAATTATATTGTGCTGGCCTTTTATCTTAGACATGACACAAACAAAATTGTTTGAACATCTGTATTAATACATCTCATTATCAGAAGATAATACAATCAGCATGATGGTGTCTGATAAATGCTATAACACAAAACATGTTTTAAATTGGACTTCACATACCCATATAGAAATTATTAGGATAACTTGCACCTTACACAATCACTATTCTATTCAGTCAAGAAAACTTTCTAATTCTGCTTGCTTTCCTGAAAGTCAACATTAACAAATAAACACCTACCTCTACTAATGACAGATGCTGAAAGGTTTTGATCACTTAAATCTTGTAACATCCAAGTTGGAAGGATTCTTTTCCTCTGGGCAGGATCTGATTGCTTTTTACTTAAGCCTCTGCATTCACCTGTGAAGGACTAAAAAGACACATACAAATAAATAAATTCCGAAGGATAAGCATGCATCCTTATTGAATTTGTAAAATTATTTACTGTGCAGAAAACTACCACCAAAATATCCATCTGCAACTGTGGAATGAATGTCATCTCTCTTACAGAAAGTATCTATATTAGTTGCAGCCTAGGCCCAGTGAGATCTGCTCTATAGTTTAACTTAAAAACAGGAAAAGCAGATCAATCCTAGCAATGTTGTTTGATGTGCCTAATTTTAGTTGTCTTTTCTCTACACAAAATAATTTGAAGAGCCAGGTGTAGCACACACCTATAATTCCAGAACTTAAGAGGCAGAGGCAGGAAGATCACCACAAGCTCAAGGTCAGCCTAGACTACTCAGTGAGCTCAAGGCCAGCCTGAGCTACATAGCAAGACCTGATCTAAAAAATCTTGAGGAATATGTCACAAGTGGATGAGATTTTACATTTCTCACCAAACTACTTGTAGTAGTAGTCTGGGTCTCAGTTATTTCTGTGGTTCTTTCCAGATGTGAGGCACCACTTTTCTTATCAGGTAAATTAATCACAGGAGATTTGGGTGCTTCATTCAATATGTCATCTTCATCAAGCATTTGACTGTTTCTATAAAATAAAATGGAAGTTATTTAAATCACTTCTGCTAGCAACCATGTCATCGTAAATGTCATTTTGAATACATCTGACTGGGGAATTGGATTCTTTCTCTAAAAACTAGCAAAACTAAGAAAGCAGATGATAATATAGTAGAATAAAATATACACACTAAAATGTATTCCTCATCTTCTGCTATATATATCACCATAAAATACATTAATCTTTCCAAATCATGGGCACAGAAACCACAGTGATTTGCAAGAGATGCCTTCCCTTGTAAGACTTAAGAGCTATTTGCTTATTTGGCCAGATCATAACTCTGTAGCTACAGAAAAAATGTAAATGTAAGAGCATCAACTAAGCTAGTTAGGCCCTTGGAGAAAAAAGTTAAAAATCCTAATTTCAGGCATATGTATAGCTGCTATGAGTTCTGATCAGTTCTGCCACTTGTGACATTTCAAATGTAGTTCAACTAGAAGCACAATGTTCAGGCACAGAGCATCCATGTTACATGTGCAGCATACTTGTATAACCCATTATCTCATACTCTCAGAAAAATGCAACAGTGTCATCCAAAGGTGTTAGGTCATCATCAAAAGGCATACTGTATACTTCAGTTTAAATTATATCCTTAAAGAAGTAAGCTACAAGAACAGAAATCAGGTCAATAATCGTCAGGGGCTTGGGGATGAAGACACTATGAAGAAGCATACAGAAACTTTTGCAGAGAATGAAAATGTTCTGTATTTCATTGCACTGGCACTTAATATGACTATATATGTTTGTCAAAGTGCACTGAATTGTATCTTTGAAAGGGGTCAATTCTGTGTGTGAGCTGTTCTTCAATAAATGTGAATTTTTAAAATACTGAAGATATAAGATTGCAGAAATGTGTCTAGCTAAAAGAAGTATAATTAGTGGCTTATTTTGTTTGCTTTAGTATTTCTTATACAAGCAATAATCTCCTTCAAAGGCAGACTTAAATTTCAATGGCAGGAATCATATTCAATGGCAGGAATATTATTAGATTCTAGGAATATTCATTCATATTTGATTATCCATTCAGCAGCTGATGGACATTTGGGTTGTTTCCACAACAATAATGCTGTGACCATCCTTCTATAAGGTTTTGCATCTTGAGACCATAATGTGAAATGAAATAAATCAGATACACAAGTTTAAATATTGCATTGTTTCTCTTACATGGAGAAACTCAAAATATAAATAAAAGCTAATAGGAAGTGGGAAGAATTTTGTCAAATGGGAAGGTGGAGGGAGGCAAGGGAAATGGCATTAAGGAAGAGAATTGAAGAAAAAAACGGAAATAGAGCTTTTGCAAATGAGAAGGGGAACAAGCATTAGAAGGAGAGATGGGAGGGTAAGGGGACAAAAAAGAATTAAGATGTGTTTTGCACATGTACAACCCCCTCAACATAAATGCAATCATCATGTACTATAAACATGTACCAATAAAAAAAAGAGATTTGTGTAGACAAATATTTTCAATTTGGGGGGTATAAACCTAGGAGGGGAATTGCTGTGCCAAAAAGTTATTCTATGTTCTATGTTTAAAATTCTGAGGACTATCAGAATATATCAGCAGGAAGCTATACCATTTACAGTGCCACAATATATGAGTTCCAGTTTCCTTTCAACACTTGTTAGTATCTTTTTCATTACAGCCAACCTAGTACATATAAGGGTCTTTTTTTCATATGTTCCATTTTCTAACTGTAGTTTTTTGTATATTCCAAATGTTATGTACTTTTATATCTTAATATAAAATGATACTAATATAATGAACTAGGTCTAAAAATAAGTTTAAAAATAATTATAGATGGGCATTTGGGTTGTTTCCAAGATTTAGCTATTACAAATTGTGCTGCTATAAACATGGGTACACATATATCATTATGGTATGATGTTTTTAATTCTTCTGGGAATATAGCTAGAAGGAGAATAACTAGGTTGAATGGGACCTCTAATTATAGTTTTTTGAGGAATCTCTATACTGATTTCCATAGTGGTGGCACCCAATACACACTCTCACCAACAGTGCAGAAGGGTTCCTTTTTCCCCACAGCCCCTCCAGCATTTGTTATTGGTTGATTTCTTGATGACAGCCATTCTTTCTGGTGTGAGACGGAATCTCAGTGTTTTAATTTGCATTTCTCAAATGACCAATGATGTTGAACATTTTTCATATATTTATTTGCCATTTGTAATTCTTCATGTGAGAAGTGTGTATTCATCTCAGATGCCTATTTCTGGATTAGGTCTTTAAATTTGAGGGGTCTGGTTTTTTCAATTCTTTATATGCTCTAGATATAAGTCCTTTGTCTGAGTGACAACTGACTCAATTCTTTATATGCTCTAGATATAAGTCCTTTGTCTGAGTGACAACTAACTCTGTGAGTTATCTTTTTACTCTGTTGGTGATTTTTTTGCTGTTGTTGTGCAAAAGCTTTTTAATTAGATGAGATCCCAGTTGTTGACTCTTTATAGTATTTCCCTGTTATCTGCAGTTTTTCTGTGAATTCTCTGCCTACACCTATGTCTTCACCTATGTTCTCTTCCAGTAGATTTAGTGTTTTTGTTTTAATATTTAGATCTTTGATCCACTGGACCTTAGTGCATGGTGATAAGACACTGAGGAATAAATTTCAAAAGGGTGGTCTTTTTATACAATGGAGTACTACACTCAGCCATAAAGAAAGATAAGCTTGAAACTTTTACAGATAAATGCATGCAACTTGAGACCACGCTCCTCAGTCAAATAAATCAAACTCACATGTATAAACATCATATTGTCTCCCTAGTGTGAGAAACTAAAAGAGTAAATAAGGTCCAAAATGTACAATAGATGTGAAATGGGAAGAAACTGTTCAAAAGGAAAGAAGAGCTGGGGTGGAGAAAAGGGGAAAGGAAGGAAGGGAAAAGAAAAAAATATGAGATAGCTATATTACTAGTTTCTCTTAGTTCGTTAAAAAGAAAGGTTTGTGCTAATATCATTTGGAGAATATTTTATATCCACATCTTGTACTCTGAGTAACTACTTTGATGATAATGTGCAATATACTGACTACTGTTATTGTATTATTTTATTTTGAAATGTTGTTTTCCATAAAATAAAAAATAAAGTATATACTATTAAAATAATTTTAGGTGAGTTTTATGTTCCTTATTGTCATCATGGAATGATATTCTCATCAACATCTTAACGCTTTGTTCAAAATTAGCAGTTACTGTTGACTAATTCCATCTGTTGCTTCTTGCTGTTACTTCTTGCGCAACTATGGTCCTGTAAAAGTCCTTGCCTACACCTATGACTGCAGTGTTTTATCTATTTTATCTTCCAGTAGCTTAAATGTTTCTGTTGTAATGTTTTGATGTTTGATCCATTTTGATTTTACATTAGTACATGGTGAGAGATATGGTCCAGCTTCAGTCATGTGCATACACATACTCAGTTCTCCCAGCACCATTTGTTGAATAAGCCATCTTTCCTCCAACATATGCTTTTGGCCCTTTTAGCAATGGTAAAATAGCTGAATATGTCTAGGGATGTTCTTATATCCTCTATTCTGTTCTACTGATCCACATGTCTGTTTTTATGCCAGCAGTGTACCATTTTTATCACTGTTGTTTTGTAGCATGGCTTGAAATTAGGTATTGCAATGCTCCTGCTTTGCTCTTCTACCCAAGACTGCTTTTGCTATTCTGGATCTTTTCTGGTTCCAGATGAATTTTAGGAGTGTTTTCCTTAGTTCTGTGAAGAACGCTGTTGCTGTTTGGATTGGAATTTTCTTGAAACAGTATAATAATTTTAGGAATAGGACCATTTTAACAATATCCAGGAGTGAGGGACATCCTTTTATTTTCTGAAGTCTATTTGCTTATTTAAGGAACCAGTGTTCTTTGAAAATATTCACTGTGATTCCCTTGAAGTCTCTTGGCTATATCCAAATCTGAAATTTTTAAAAAGTGGCTTACATACCTGTTTGTGTTTCTGATGCATATGTCACAGTTTTGGTGCTCTATTACCTCTAATAGCTTTTGTTCTTGTTGTTTTGATTTGTTTTTGTTGAAAAGTACATATTTTATATAAGATTTTATAAGAACTTTGGATTCTCATTTCCCTACAAATTGTTAGTTGTTTTATTTTCATTCATTTATTTTTAAGTGGTTTATTCAACTAGTTCTTTGAAGTTTATCTTATATTTTGAAAAAGGAGCATGATGTTTCTACTGTTTTCCTAACATTGCTATAACAAACCATCACAAACTTAGTCAGTTAGAATAATGTAAGGTAGTTACGATATAGTCGGCAGGTCAAAAAAGCAAGGTCAGTATCATGGCCTAAAATCAATTAGGTAGAACCAGATGCCTCTTGAAATTGCTGAAGAGTATGTTTTCTTGCCTTTTTCAGCCTCTGGGGGCTGCCTGCATTCCTTGGGTCATGGATATGTCCTTTACTTTCGAAGTCAGCAATGCAGCATCTTCCATTCTATTTCTCTTTTCCTCTGCTTCTTACATTTCTATCCTTTTCATATTAGAACCCTTACAATTACACTGAACCCAGCCAGAATAATCTTTCATTTTACCATTTTTAACCTAATCACATCTACAAAGCGCCTTTTGTCAAATACGAGAAACATGTACAGTTCCCTAGGCAAGTCTCAGACCTTCTGTTTCTTTCTTCATCTGTAACACAAACAACTAAGAGCCATCTTTCAATATTTATAACAAGCCTCTTTCAGCCACATCCAAGTTTATGTTAATGATCTGATTTTTGGAAAGTGCTTAAAGATGGGGGACTGGTTTCCAGGGAACTAGTGATTAAGGGCTAGAACTTCTGTCTCCCTCCATCCTTTTTCCTTCCCTCCTTCCAGCTTCTAGAGAAGGGAAAGGGATTGGAGACTGATTTGATCACCAATGTTCACTGATTTATTCAATCATACCTGCATAATGAAGCCTCCATAGGTACCCAAAAAGACGGGATTCAAAGAATTTTCAAGTTCATGAACAGGAATGTATCCACATGCTAGGTGACATATCACAAAACTCCTCTGGGACAGTAGCTCAGAATTTTTCCAGACTTCACCCTAGGCATTTCTTCATGGGGTTGCTTACATGAATCCTTTAATACATTCTTTGTAACAAGCCATTAATCAACTAAGCAAACTTTTTCCTGAGTTCTGTGAACCATTGTAGCAAATGATCAAGCTCAAGGTTTTAAGCCTGAGAAAAGTACAGCACTGTTAACGCAGGTTTTATTTTCAGTTTTATCAATATAAATAAAATTCAAATTCACTAATCTTACAACCTGATATATTTAAGGTATGGAATTGTTCTTAAAAACACTGGTCTTTCACACTAAGGTGATAAACTAATTTGAATTGATATAAATAAAATTGACACATACAGGTTGGTGGTGGATTAACTAATGGTCAACTTGTAACACTCAGCTGAACTGAATCAGCATGATGCTGGGCGTGGAAGGCCCACCTGAGGATTGTTGCCAATAGCATAAAAAAACAACTT
>NW_004955424.1:16404754-16418317 GCF_000276665.1 Chinchilla lanigera
AGACTTGCATGAGACATTGTCATGGGCTCTAGGCCTCCAGTTGGACTCACGGAGGACATTGCCATGGGCTCTATTTCTTCAGCCGGGCTCATGCAGGACATTGCCACAGGATCCAGGCCCTCATCTGTATTCTTTGGGTTTCTAGTGCATAGACAGATTTCCTGCACTCTTCTGCATTTGACTCTTTGGGTGAATATTATAAAATAATCCTATATTAAATCCATGTGCCCTGTATTAAATCCATTCCTTTGAATACCCTGACTATAACAAGGTTGAACATCTGTAATCTGAAAATCAGAAATGCCTGTATTTCAGATTTCAGACTTTTGGATTAGTAAACCAGTAAAGTCTATACAAACATTCAAAAATCCAACACTCCAAAATTTAAAACATTTGTGATCCCAAGCCATTTCAGATAGGATACTCAACTAGTAATACTTTAAACAAATTATCAATCAGTGGCCATACTTTTTTTTATAGAGATCTATAACATTTTTAAAGTGTTTCATTCAACTTTGGAAGTTTATCACAAAATAGTTCTACATTTCTCATTTCAACAGCTAGTTTAAGATAGCATAGCTGGGTGTGGTGGCGCAGGCCTGTAGTCCCAGCACTGGAGAGGCAAAGGCAAGAAGATTTCCACAAATTCAAGGCTAGCCTGAACTAAATAGTGAAACTTTGTCTCAATAAAAAAAAAACATAATTTTTCCTGTATGATAAGAGAAAAAGGATTTGTAATCCAAGTGATAACAATTACCAAGTTTCAATTACCTAAAATTTAAAAAAACCTTTCCTGACATAACTTTTTATTCACCAACTTAAAAATCTTAAAAATCTAAAATTTATATATACATATATATACACACACACACTGAAATGTACATATCGTAAGTGTGCAATTTCATCAGTTTTCACAAGTACATATGCCCAGGCAACTTGCGACTTCACTGAGACACAGAATAGGTCTATCACCACAGCACGTTTCCATGTGTCTCCTCCTACTCAGTCCCTTGAAATAAACTTTGATTAAATTTCTATTACTATAGATTAACTTCCTTAATATAGAATTTAACATAAATGAAATCATCCAGTAAGAAATATTTTCTGACCTGCTTGTTTTTTGGTAGATTCCTCAAAGTTTTTCTAAGTACAAAATCATATCATCTGCAAATAAACAGTTTTAATTCCTTTCCAATCAGATGCACTTTATTTTGGTCTTGTTCCCAATAATAGGGGAAGAACTTTCAGATTTTAACTATTAAGTTTTTTTACAGGATGGAAGGTTCCTTTTTTTCTCTAGTTTTCTCAGTATTTTTGAACAGATGTTGAGTACCGTCAAAATTACTTTTGAGCATCCACTGAAATGATAGTGCTTTATCTGTTATAATGAATTGCCTTGACTGGCTTTTGTATGATAAACCAACTTTGTGTTCCTTATAATACAGATAGTACAATAAGGGCTATGGGACCATTCCCCTCCACTCACCTGACACTGCCCCCCTCCCCCCAAACACACACCTTTCTCCTAAGGTCCGTTGCCTGGATGCAGAGATAAAAATAACAAAGACTCCCGGAAATTGCCCAAATTCTAAACTGGAATGCAAGGTGCTAGACCTGCCCATGACCTACAAGGTCCTTTCTTTACTTGGAGCTCATTAAAGGTTCACACATATGGACAGTATCTCATACATCCAATTGTAACAGTGAATTACGGGAAACACATGCACAGTAGACACAGATGACAAAATCAGCACGGTCAGTCATGATGTCAATCAATGAGAGGTGCCCTAGCCCCAGCATAACATTTCAAATTCTTTAGCCCAGCATATTCTGTGCTCGTGCCATTTTCCTTTCTGCCAGCATAAGCCCACTCACTCTGAGCATACATTCACATTTAAGGTTCCTTAAACTTAGCTGCTTCTTCCTTACCATTGTGTGCCATGTCTAATTCTCTGTTCATTGTAAAAAAAAACCTGGAAATCTGTCCTGGGGCCCCACCACCCATGGTAACACTTGGGACAAGCCTCACTTGGTCTTAGCATATTATACTTTTTATATGCTGATGGATTTGACTTGTAAATATTATGTTATGAGGAATACTGGTCTGTAGTTTTGTTTTTCTTTTCCTCATAAAGTCTTGTTTGATTCTGGTGTCAAAATTACGGAAGCTTGATAAAATGAGTTAGAAAGTCTATATATTTCTACTTGAGGGAGAAAAAGTAACACTGGTATTATTTCTTCCTTGTAAGTTTAACAGAGTTTGCTAGTGAAGTTTCTTGTGGGAAATTCTTAATTCAACTTCTTAATGGGTATAGGATTCATCAAATTTCAACATCTTGTATCTATTTTGATGTTATATTTTTCAAGACATATCCATTTGCTCAAGACATCAAATTTATTGGCACAGTTTTAAATAATATTTCTGCACTATTCTTTTAAAACCTATGGTATCAGTAATGATTTCCTCTCTTCCATTCTTGATATGTGTTTTCCCACACTTTCCCCCCTTGGAAAGACTTATTAAGATCTCACCGATTTCATTAACCTTTTCAAAGAATCACCTTAATGGCTTTGCTGATCTATTTTCCTATTTCACTGACTTTCAGTTTTGCTTATATCTCTTTTTTCTGTTTACTTTAGGATTAATTTGCTCCTTTTTTTTGTCCTTTTTTCCCCAGTATAGGAGATTGAACCCAAGGCCTTCACAGTAAGTTACAGTCTCACCCCTTTTTTATTATTTATTTTTATTGGGCTGGGCTCAAACTTCTGATTTTCCTGCCTCAGCCTCCCAGCGTGCTAGAATTACAGGGTTGTACTCCCCTATCCGGCTATGTCTATCTTCTTAAACTAGATGCAGGGTCATTGGTTCTTTCTTCTTTTCTCATAAAGGCATTCAGCTATAAATTTCCATCTGAGTACTAATTTACCTACATCTCACCAATTTTATGTTGTTTTCAGTGTTCATCTATACAAAATGTTTTCTAATTTCCCTTGTGATTTCTCTTTGACCCAGAACTTACTTAAAAGTGTGTTAACTTCAAAATGTTAAGATTTATAGAAATTTTAATGTTATTGATTTCTGAGTTAATATCATTGCAATGAGAAAATATACTCTGTGTAATTTTGTCCATCTACTTCTCCAGGTGTAGTTTATGTACTCTATAATTTAAAATCTGAAACAAAGCAAGTAATTCTGAAATGATTTGCTCAAAAAACTACTATGTGCATTTTAAATTTTCAGCAGAATAAATACGCTTATTATTTTCTTCAGATTTCCAATCTGTACTTTCTGTTATTTTTGTAAGAATACTTATATAAATGTGGTCTAAGTCAGAAGTTAATAGTATCTTAATAAAATTTTTAAAGGTTTTTTTAAAAATGAGGAAGATGTAGTCAATTTCAAATTAATTACCCTGGTTACTATCCTAATTTCTATCTTGGATAAAAAATACAAAGGTAAAAAATAACACATATGAGAACAATCACTACTGAGGCATAACAAGTTTCCAAAGTCAAATGTTTTCCAGAAATATACATACGCAAGTACACACACACACACACACACACACACACACACATGCACAACTGCAGTAGCTCCAATACAGTTTAATTCTTGAATAGTTTCTATCAAAGCACTTGTAATGTTGTTATCAGATTACAAATACTATCATTATTACCTCACTTTCCCAGACAACCTTACCTTAAGGTACATTCTAGTTCCATTTCAGAGTGTGTCGAGACAACACAGAAAATGTATTTGTCAACTAACAAAGAAAAACTATCTCCAGGATTCAACCAGTGCCAAAGATTTGTCTTCATTGGTAAGAGCCGGCTAGTCTCAGAAGACCGATAAAAACATGGATTTGTGTGTATCTAACAAATAAAAAAGAAAATACAGTGATGTCATAACTCAAAATTATGGTAAAAATACAACTTTATATGAACTGATCCAGAATTTGGTATCAAAATGATTTATATTTAAACACACTTAAAAGTTTAATAAACTGGTAACTATCAATACCATTATTATTTACTCATAATGAGGAAAAAAAGCTATACTAGTTTCTTCAGAAATTGAAAAAAAGCAGTTATCAATTAACTGACTAAAAGATACCTTTATTTTGCTTCATTAGACAACTAAACACTGAAGATAAGGAATATACATTTTTAATACAGCTTAAAAATGATAAGTTATAAGAAAGGGGGGCTGGGGACTTAGCTCAGCAGCAAAAGCACCTGCCTGGCAAGTGCAAGGCCGTGAGTTCGGTTCCCGGTACCGGAGAAAAACCCAAAAAAACAAAACAAAACAAAAAAAATGATAAGTTATAAGAAAGGAATTCTTTTTAGCTTTCTTTCTAGTTGCCCAGAAATCTAGCATGAACTCTTATTATGAAGATCATAAACATTCAAATCAGAAGTAATAAATGTATCCCAGTCAAAACTATTGCTGTACTCACTACTGTGAATTATGTTTCCCATTCACTGTCCCCATGTTAACAAAGATAATGAGAATTGCCTCAAAAAAAAGAAAACAAAAAAACTCTTTGACAGGCACTTTAAAACTCCCAAATAGAATCAAGCTGAAATTGGCTATTTCCGTAGGCCAGATAGCTTTTTCTCATCAGTATTACTGGGTTTTTAAAATAAATAAGTTTAGCATATGACAAAGCAAACTACAGAAACACAGATTATTGTTTTCTAATAGAATCAAATATAGAGCAACTTCCCCTGCCACCCTTCCCTCTAGTTCATCAGTTTAAATGAGACTTTTTCTGGAGACATCACACTATACTTTAAATCTGGGACAAGAAGCCAATAAGATAAAACATGATAATAAAAGGAACAGATAAAAATTAAACAACAAGCAATACAAATGTGGTAGGTCATTATTTTATTGGTCAGAGTCATTTTATGAAATATGGGTATAGACACGGCTGTTTTAGAATAGAGATGCAGAGTAATTTATGCAAAACTGCATTCCTAAGTGTTAAGAATGTTGGGTTTTTAAGAACCAATATATAGTTTATACTTAATGCTTAGAAACCCTTCACTATGTTAGCAGCCACTCCTCACTTATCTTAGAATGCTCATGGGAAGTAAGTGTAACAAGGACCTGACATATCAGCAGGTTCTACGCTCGTACACACTGCTCACTTGGGAATCGTCCCTATTAAGTGAAGGCTCCCTGTCCTCGAGTGTGTCAAGGTTAGCAAAGCCAGGCATGCTGGGTTAATGGATGAGGCAAAAGTCAAAACAAGAATATACATGGTTTCTGACTGAACCTTTAGGATTCCTCAAATGAGGTTTGCTTCTTATTGTAGGCTAAAATAAGAACATGTGTTTAGTCATGAGTATTTTAAAGATTCAGATGAGTTTCTCAATAACATATATTGACACAGTCTTAATCTTTTCTTTGGTACCAAGACTCAAACTCAGGACCTTGAGCTTGCCAGGCAGGCGCTGTGCCCCGAGCTATATCTCCAGCCCTGTCTTAATCCTACAAAATAAGAAATTAAATAAATACAGAGTAGATAAGCTAAAATTGTAAGAGTAGATAAGGTAAAATACTTAAGAAAGGAAACTACATTTGCTTACAAAGCCATCACAAACCCAAAGACAAAAAGTTTTTTCCTTAGCTGAAAGCATTTCACATTTAAAGTATATGTGGCTAAAATATAAGGCTGTTAGTAAAACCAGCCACACAGAAAAAAGTAAACCAATGCTCCTTAATGATCTTTTCCTTTTCCTTAAACTGTTTGTACAGGAGATCCCAGAAGTAAAAGCAAAACTGAAATTCCAAGGAAGTTCAATATTTGATACTTTAACTTACCCTAAGTACATTTACTCATTAAATAAGTTTTAAAAAAACTATGTCAAACTATATTCCAATAAAAGTGCCACCTATACATTAAGTCCATAAAAGTTTTAAAGAGGAGAAAATATAGCAATATTAATATGCAAGAAGAGGGCTGGGTTATATTGCTGCTATATGCAAAAATATAGCCCAATGCACAGTGCCTGCCTGCCAAGTATGAGGTCCTGAGTTCGATGCCCAGTACCAAACACACACACACACACACACACACACACACAAACAAATAAGCAAAAAGAGAAAACATAAAAATAGGAATAAGACAAATACTATACATAACACAACACTTTTCAAAATAATACAATATTTTATACCAATACATTTGTAAGTAAGACCAAAATTGACAACACCTTAAAGAATATACACCAACTTATTAAACCAAATACAAGCATGCTTATATATATAGATATACACATAGCAATATTTAATTATAAAAAGAAAAAGATATTTAACCATACTTTAAAATATATATGACTAAAAATCTTCCCAACCCTTCCCAAAACCAGCACCAAGTGCACTTAAAGATTTTTCTCAATACTCAAAGTCTTCCTGGGGCTGGGGATTTAGCTCAGCGGCAAAAGCGCCTGCCTGGCATGCGCAAGGTCGTGAGTTCAGTTCCCGGTACCAGAGAAAAACCAAAAAAAAAAAAAAAAGTCTTCCCGAGACCAAAAGAGATTGTACAATGCCCAGTTTCTTCAGAGAGATGAGTTTAATTTTTATTCAAAAGAAGGGCAGGTAAAATATTGCCCAATCCAAACCCACAGTGAATAAAAGATATATACTGCCTATATGAGAGACACATTGTTGATGCATACCTTTTAACATAACTGAGGGAGTATAAATGCAAACTTAAATAGATTATGCTATAACTTACAAAGTAATGCAAAGGATGCATTAACCCAGAAGAACTGGAACTAAAATACAAATCAATTTTCTATAGCTTTCTCTTGCAGCTGCCATTAAATATTAAAGAAAGATTGATATGTACCCAAAAAGGAGGCTCCTTTCTTTTCAGTGGTTTTTTTCTCTTTAATTTATAAAACATTTTTAATTTTTTTTTACCAAATGAGTTGAGGAAAGGACATTATAGGTTTTGATAGATATTATACCAATTTACTCATAACTTCTTAGGAAGAAAAACAATCACAACTCAAGAATTTTATGAAGCAGAAAAAAAAATACAGAGGTGTACATTCTGAAGATCAACACCAAAAGGCAAAAAAATGCTATTCATATGTTGTAATAGAACTATCTCCTAAACCATTCAAAAACCAAAATGAGTAAGATTTTATTAAATGAAATAAAAGCATTGATGGCTATAAATTCACCCTGAGAACATAACTACCCACTCGTAATATAGTCATTTATACAAAATATCATCAGTTTGCCTTTATAATGCGTTTTCCCTGCTATTAGACTGAAGATCAAGTTAAAAAACATATGAAAAAAGTAATATGATCTCCTCATAAACTAACATCATCTCCTCCTCCACTGTTTCAAAGAACTGCTAGAAAGCTAAGGCATTTTTTTAAAGAAGAAATATTAGAGGGAGGTAAAAGCAGAAATTCATCCAATTAAAAGTACAGATTAGTAATTGTTTTAACTGTATTCAACATCACTGTCTAAATTGTGTTTATTTGATGGTGAGTTTGGATTTCCAAGCTGAAGGAAGGCAGAAAAAAAATCTAAACATATTTTGAGGTATACAGGATATAGAATGGATGGTCACATTTATTCAGCTCTTCATAATTCAGTTGGTAAGTGCCCTCACAAATAAATGTGCAAAGTTTCTGTTTTGGGGTTTTGGGGGAAAGCCCATACTAGGATATTAATCAAGATATTATAAGTAGAATAAAAGTACTAGTTGTTTACTGGTTTATTTTCTCTGATATTTGCATATATAATTATCAGTAGAATTTAAACATAAAAGATACAAATCCAGAAAAGTCTATGAATCTATTATTATGACAGCTGACACTTTGCTTCAGTATAAAAATAAACTAGAAAACAAAACATCAAGGGCTTTTTAAAAGATCTACTTATCAAAAAATAAAGTACCAACTATAAATTTTTCCTTTCATTAACACAGATTGTGGAGGGGTGAATCTAAATCATGCAGAAAGTCAGTATTAAGTCATAGATCTTTCATATGAGGGGCCAGGCTTATTATCTGCCACAATTGCTATTTTAAGTAAGGTAAATCTAAAATAATGTGTTCTTTCAGAAAAGGTACAACAGGAATTTAGAGACCTCTGTATCCTTTCTCTCAATGTGCTTAAGAGAAAACACAAACTTCTTTATTTTAGGACACAGTAATTCATTAGAAGCGTTTTAGAAATTGAATACTACAAAATTACACACCTCTGTAAAAATCCATGATATCCCCACTCCCAGAAATGTCACGTATAGTTCTCATTGCAGAATTAACTTAACATTAATTAAGCTTCTACTGCATGACAGGCATTATGCTAAATATTCAGAATCCAAAAACCAATGACTATATTCAAGGAGTTTATGATTCTGTAAGCCTCATCTAACAAGAATAATAGTCTGAAAGGATCAAGAGATGAGTAACTGATGGTAAATAAAAGCACTCCCAAGGAACACTACCTATAAATATTAACACTTTTCCAAGACTAAAACAATGTCAAATGAAAATGAAATACAAATCTTGTCTTATTCAGGGTTGAGACAGAGTGAATTCAGCCCTATTTAAAATTTTTCCAATATTAGAATTAAAAAGATACTTTTCAAATTTGGGAACAGTTCAATATAGAATAATAAAAAGAAATAATACCTGCATAAAAAGAACTAATGATCCAATAGGAACTTATATATAAACTATGAAAATTAAAATTGGTTTTAAAATGTTATAAATTAATGAATTTAGTCTCATAACAATATTTTCATGACCACAGTATCTCGTTCAAAATAAGTGGACCCTCATACCCATTCTTTATTCTCCTACACAAGAGATTTTACAAGAGATAACCATGTAGTACACTGTCAGAAACTGACTGTCCCAACAAATCGCCAGTATTTAAACTACAAAGCAAGAAATTAAAATTTTAGACCTCAACAGAAACTTTCAAATTAAAAATTTTGGGACAAGCTCAGGAACGGCACTGAGCCCAACAGCTTCAGAAAGCTCTGTAAACTGTGCCCCGAACCCCCACCATCGCAGAAGCCATGTTGGGCCCCAGACATCATCGGAAAGCTCCCTTAGCCTCACCCTGCACCCCGCACCCCACAGGCATGGAAGCAGTGCTGAACCCCAAACAGCTTTGGGAGCCTCAGTGAGCCACTGCCTCGCCCTGCTACCCCTGTGGCAGCAACACTGAGCCCTGCACAGCTTCATGAAACTCGGTAAGCCACACCCTGTCCCAACCTCCAAGGACTGACACTGAGCCCTGGAAAGCTTCAGGGTCCTCAGTGAGCTGTGCCCCATGCCCCACCATGATGGGCACAACCCTGCACCCCAGTGAACTCCGGGAGCCTCAGTGAGCCGCCTCTGCCCTCAACACAATTTCAGGAGTGATGCTGAGCCCCGGGAAACTACAGGACTGCAACTGCCCCTCCACTATTACAAGAGCGATGCTGAGCGCTGGTAAACTTTGGAAGCTTCAAAAATGTCAAAGTAAAGGAGCAAAATGCAATCTCAAACCTCGAGCCAACTCAGAACAAGTGCAGGAGACATTAGCATAGAAGAACCTCGAAGTCACACGCTTGAAATTTCTGAAATCATAGCAACTGAAGTAAAGAAACAACTCCATCAGGCCACAGAAGAAATCAGATCAGAAATAATCTATCAGGTAAAAAAAGAAATAACAACGATAATGAGAGAATTGCTCAGGACATCTAAACGAGAATTAAATAAAAAGAGACAGAAGCATAGAAAAATGATGGAAACATTGAATGAACAATATAGGAAAAATCAGAATGCACGAAACAGATTCAAACAGATATCCAGGAAATTAAAAATTCCATGGACTTTGAAGATACCACCATGTATTACAGCAGCCATTGATATTTTCCTACTAATCTATCCATAACTCTGCAATGTTTATATTGTTCCTATCCTATTTCGAAAATGGATGCATGTCTATTATTATGTGTTTCCTACAACAACCATTGAGAAAAGTTAATGATTATTTAATAGGTCACTCATGTATAGCTCTATTTATTTTCTTTAGAAGCCACTTTGAAGATACCAAAGTATAGTACAACAACTATTGATAATCTCCTACCTCTTTTGTCTGTAACTCACTATTATTTGTCTATTTGTTTTCCTGAGAAACTATCTTGTAGATAACAATATGTAAAACAATAACCATTGATAATTTCCTACCACTTTGTCTTTAATTTGGTAAGCCCCCCCCCATTATTATATTATCCTTCTTTGACTCTTCAAAATAAAAACAAAAAAATTCCATGGAAAACTGGCAACCCGCTTGAACAAACTGAAGATAGACTTTCACACCTTAAAGAGAGCATTGCAGCTAGTAATTGCAAAAGGAAAGATCTCTTAAAATTAACAAGGAACCAGGAAATAAGAATTCATAGGTGCAAGATGAGGCAAAGAAAAATAGTAAAAGACTATAGGTATCAACAAAAGAGCAGGGGTAAATATGGACAACATAAAACTATTTGCAGAAGTAGTAGCAGAAAACTTACCAAGCACGGAATAAGAATCTGACACACAAGTAAGTAAAGCATACAGAACTCCAATTAGCCAT
This sequence comes from Chinchilla lanigera, assembly GCF_000276665.1. NCBI lineage: Eukaryota > Metazoa > Chordata > Mammalia > Rodentia > Chinchillidae > Chinchilla > Chinchilla lanigera. The sequence goes on from NW_004955424.1 coordinate 16,415,363, forward strand.
ACCAAAATAAATCTATACTTAAGTCACATAATAATCAAGATTCCAGAAATTCAGCAAAAGAACAGAATATTAAAAGTTGTTAGAGAAAACAAACAGATCACCTATAAAGGAAAGCCCACCAAAATCCTGGCAGATTTCTCAACACAAACCATCAAGTAAAGAAGAGCTTGGAGTGAAGTATTCAGGTCATGAAAGAACACAACTTCCAATCCATATTGATGTGCCCTGCAAAACTATCTTTCAGAACTAATGGAGCAAGAAGATATTTTCATGACAAAAAAAACTAATGAAACTCATGACCACCAAACCAATCTTATAAAGAGTACTGCAAGGTATTCTAGAAAGAGATAAAAGTGACCACAACTTCAAGAATAACAATACAAACGAATCACCAAGCAAAGCAAGCAATTAAACAGAGGAGAAATGTAGGGAACCAACAATAAGAAAATAACACGATAAAGATAAACCAGTACATATCAATTATAACCATCAATCTAAACGGCCTCAATTCACTAATCAAAACAATCAGACTGGCAGAATGGATCAAGAAACAGAAATCCAACAATATGCTATACCCAAGAAACACACTTTAACTCAAAAGGAAATTCATTGAATGAAAGTTAAAGAATGGAAAACAATACTCCATGAGACAAGAACCCCCCAAAAAAGCAAGGGTAGCTATTCTATTTACAGACAATGTGAATTTCAAACCAAGACTGATCAAAAGAGATAAAGAAGGTCACTACATACTGGTTAGGGGAAAACTACAAAGAAGAGATAACAATCATAAACATATCTGCACCAAATACAGGAGCACACAGCTATAGAAGATATTAACAGACACGAAAAATCAAATCAGCAATAACACAACTGTAATGGGGGATTTAACATCACATTATCACAAAGAGATAGATCAACTAGACAAAAAATCAGCAAAGAAATAATAGAACTAAATTAAATTTGTGAACAAATGGACTTAGCAGGCCTTTACAGAGTGTTCCACCCAACAACCTCAGAATACACATTCTTCTCAGCTGCACATGGGTTGTTCTCCAAAACAGACCATATACTAGCACATAGGACATGCTTAAGTAAATGCAAAAGAAATGAAATTATCCCATACATATTATCTGACCATAGTACAATGAAATTAGAAATTACTGACAAAAGAAACTGCAAAAACTCCATAAACACATGGAAATTAAATAACACCCTCCTGAACAACCAATGGATCACAGATAAAATTAAAGACAATATTAAACAATAGTTACAATTAAATGAAAATGTAGATATAACTCACCAGAACCTATGACATGCAAAGAAAGCATTCCTAAGAGGGAAACTTATAGTGGTGAATTCCCACATCAGGAAAACAGAATGAGCACAGATAAACAACCTAGAAAAAGAAGAGCAAGTCAAGCCCAAAGCCCAAAGAATGCAGAAAAATTATAAAGATAAGAGCAGAAATTAAGGTAATGGAGAGTAAGAAAACAATACAAAGAATTAATGAATCAAAGAATTGGTTCTTTGAAAGAATAAGTAAACTTGATAACCTCTAGCCAACCTTATCAAAAAAAAGGAAAGAAAAAACTCAAATTGATGCAATAAGGAATGAAAAGAGTGAAATCACCACAGATTCTACAGTAATTCAGAAGATCATCAATACCTACTTCAAAAATCTTCACTCTCACAGGATGGAAAACACAGAAGAAATGTAAAGATTCCTAGATACATATGAATTACCAAAGCTGAATCAGGAAGATATAAAAATTCTGAATAACAAAAAAAAGAAAATGAAATTGAAAATGTAATTAAAAACTAACCAACAAAGAAAAGCACAAGTCCTGATGGACTGATTCACAGGTGAATTCTACAAGAAATTTAGAGAAAATTTAACACCAATTCTTCTCAAATTCTTTAATGAAATTGAAGGGGAAGCAATTATCCCTAACTCATTCCTGGAGGTAAGTATTACCCTGATACCAAAACCAGAGAAAGACCCAACCAAAAAGAGAACTACAGGTCAATCTCCCTAATGAACATAGATGAAAGTAGTCAGTAAAATACTAGCAAACAGCATGCAGCAAATCATCAAGAAGACCATACACCATGACCAAGTGGTATTCATCCCAGCTATACAGGGATGGTTCAATATACACAAATCACTCAGTGTAATATACCATATCAACAGAGCCAAAGACAAAAAAAATCAAATGATCATCTCAATACATGCAGAAAAAGCTTTTGACAAAGTCCAACACTCACTTATAATAAAAACTTGACAGAAAATTGGAATACAGTGACCCCTCACCTATTGTGGGATTTACATTCCAGAGACTCATGTCATGAAAAATCAAATCAGCAATAACACAATTGTAATGAGGGATTTAACATCACATTATCACAAAGAGATAGATCAACTAGACAAAAAATCAGCAAAAAAATAATAGAACTGAACTAAATTTGTGAACAAATGCACTTAGATGTTCTGTATGCTTTACTTACCTATATGTCACATTCTTCTTCCATGCTTAGTAAGCTTTCTGCTACTACTTCTGCAAATAGTCTTATGCTATCCATATTTACCCATGTTGTTTTGCTGACACCTATCTATCAGTCTTATACTATTTTTCTTTGCCTCATCTTGCACCTTTGAATTGTTATTTCCTGGTTCCTTGTTAATGTTAAGAATCATTATTCACAGATGACATGATACTGTACATGGAAGAGCCCAAAAACTCCAGCAAAAGACTACTAGAATGAATAAACAAATTCAGTAGCACTGCTGGATACAAAGTCAACACTGAAAAATCAATAGCACTCCTGTACACAAATCTGTGAAGTAGCAGCATTATATTTATTTTATTATTTACATATATTTTAAGCTTTATAAACCTTTCCCATGTTCCTATAAACCTTTTCCACTCTCTTATTAACCTTTCCCACACTCTTTTT
>NW_004955424.1:16431064-16461511 GCF_000276665.1 Chinchilla lanigera
GGAAGAAAGATAGCCTCTTTAATAAATGGTGCTGCAAAAACTGGCTTTCCACATGCCAAAGACTAAAATTAGACCCATGTCTATCACCATGCACTAAAATAAAGTCAAAATGGATCAAAGATCTAAATATTAAAGCAGAAACATTAAATCTACTGAAGGAGAAAGTAGGTAGAAATCTTATAGACATAGAGGTAGGCAAAGAATTCATGAACAAAATCCAAACTGCATGGGAAATACTTCAAAGAATCAACAACTGGGATCTCATCTTATTGAAAACTTTTTGTATATGAAAAGAAATCACCAACAGGGGAAAAAGAAAACCCACAAATTGGGAAAAAATTTTAGCCAACTGTACCTCAGACAAAGGACTTCTATCTAGAACATATAAAGAACTGAAAAAAATCAGACCCCCAAAATTAAAGGCCTAATTAAAAAAAAAAAAAAATGGGCATCTGAAGTGAATACACACTTCCTGGATGAAGAAATACAAATGGCAAATGAACATATGAAAAATTTTCAACATCATTGGTCATTCATGAAATTCAAATTAAAACAACACTGAGATTCCATCTCATCCCAGAAAAAATGGCCATCAGCAAGAAGTCAACCAATAACAAATGCTGGAGGGGCTGCAGGAAAAAAGGAACCCTTCTTCACCATTGATTGGAGTGCAGACTGCTACAACCACTATGGAAATGAATGTGGAGATTCCTCAGAAAACTAGGATTAGAGGTTCCGTTCAACGGAGCTATTGCCTGCCTATTTTTCCAGAGGAATTGAAAACATCATACCACAACTATATATGTGCACCCATGTATAAAGCAGCACAATTTGTCATAGCTAAACCATGGGAACAACCTAAATGCCCATCAACAGAGGAATGGATAAAAAAGATGTGGTGTCTTTATACAATGGTGTATTCCTCAGCTATAAAAAAAAAAAAAAAAAAGATAAAGTTGAGGCTTTTATAAGAAAATGGATGCAACTAGAGACCATACTCATAAGTGAAATAAATCAGGCCCACATGTGTAAACATCATATTGTTTCCCTAGTGTAAGAACTTGAAAAAGTAAATAAAACCTGAAAGGTACAATAGATATTGTGAAAGGGAAAGAAGTTGCTCAAAGAGAAGGAACAACTGGGATGAAGGAAAGGAGAAAAGAAAGGGAAAAAATATATATGGGTATACAAGGATAGCTGGGATAACTGTACTGCTGAAGTCTGTTGGTTAATTGAAAGGAACAGTTAATGCTTAAATTGTTCTTTTTTTGACCAATTTTGCATGATTATATCCAGTAATCTGAACAACTAATTTGAAGACAACAATAAACAATATAAGAGCCATTGTTGAATCCCTACTGTCTTGATTAGTGAAACTGTATTGTTTCTAATTTAAAAAAAAATTTTTTTATTCTCTTTGTTTGATCAATCTTGCATTCTTACATCTGGTAATCTGAGCAACTTCATTGAAGATAACAAGATGTAATACAACAACCACTGTTATAACCATTGTTAACTTCCTATCACATTGTTTTGAAATTCTGTATTGTTTTTATTGTTTTCATATTGTTTTGGTTTTATCTTGGTTGTTGTTAGTTTGTTTTCTCTTCTCTTTAAAATAAAAAAAAATTCATACAACCATGAAGTTAAACAAGTTCTGAATTTTAGAAATACTTAGCTCTACATATGCAGGTATAGAAATCTGTTAAAATGCTAATCTGTAATACAGACTGTGGATTTGATCACTATCCCATTCCCACCCTAAAAAACAAAACAAACAAACAAAATTTTGTAATTATGAGCTTTCTTATAGAACTGTACTTGGAATATCCAGTTATAAACAAATTAATTATGTATATATGAACAGGCAATTATGTTTCATTAAAATTGTAACTATATAAATGTAGCTCTGCCCTATGAGAAAATATATAGTTTAATAGTTCAGATCTTTTCATCTCCCAATTATCTTCTGGCAATGAGTATGATATAATCTCACATTAATTCCCTATTTCCACAACCTGAGAAAATAGGCACCTGTAATCAAGTATTAAAAGAGTGAGAGATAAAATGTTAAAATAAATCATTAACAACATATTTACCGGTTTGATTCGAAGCTGATCACCCACCACCTCAAGAATGGCATGTCTTCTGGATATTCTCTTGTCTGTTATCTAAAGGTAAAAAAATAAAATTTAAAATACAGACACCTCCTTAAAAAATAAAAAAACAAGACTGGGGATATGGCTCAGTGGTAGAGTTGTTGCCTCGTATTACTACTTTCCCTTCTCACTTCCTGTTTTCTTAACCACTGTGGATGGCCTGAGAGCTTAACTGCAGTTTGGCCCGAACTGCCACTGCTTGACCTCAAATCCTGCAACCACACCCTTTACATTTATCAGACTGCTTCTTCTGCCTGGTAGCACAAGGCCCTACGTTTGATCCTCAGCACTACGAAACAAACAAACAAAAAATAAGCAAACAAAACCCTTAGCAATGTTTTTGAAATCAGTAGGCTAGATATAAAGTATCATTCATTTAACAATTCTATATTGAAATGACTGTCCTCATTTAAAAGATAATGAAACAACACAGAGATAAAGAGACTTGTCCAAAGTCATGGAAGAGTAAATGAGAGCACTAAGATAAGCTTCGGAACTAACAGACACAATGATCTTACATGATAGTTTCCATTCATAACAGACAATTCTTATCAACAAAACTCTTACATGAGAAAAAAGTCTACATAACATGTACTATTAGGAAACATCTAAAAGACAACAAATGTTTTAAAAAGAAGCAGTGTGATAAGAGATTGGCATATATATATATGAATAAAATCATGCATACACACACACCCAGAGATCAAAACCTATGGTGAATGTATATATATATTTTTTTCAAATTTTATTACAATAAAAGATACATTGTTATTAACCCCACCTCAGAATATTTCTCCTCACTTCAAACTAATGTATCATCATTCTTGACAATTTTTGAAGCAATTCTGGAAGTTCTCTTTCATGTCTTCAAGACAAGGGAGCAAAAGTATAATGAATGCTCCTGGCAAGTATCATCCAATGGAAAAGCAGGCTCATAAAAACATTACGATGTGTTCTCTCCCACCTTATTCACCAAATCGAGCACCATGCAACTTCTGGCTCTTCCCCCAAATCTGAAAGACCATGAAAGGTAAATGTTTTGAATCGATTCAAGACACTGAAGTAGTTCCAACAGTATAGCTAAGGCACAAGGTCTTCCAGAACTGCTTCAGAAAGTGGCAAGAATGATACATAAGTATATTCAAATCAAGGGGCAATATTGCAAGTAGCATTAACAGAATGTCTCTTAGTGTAATACATTTTTAAAAATTTTTCATTCACCGTATTTTTATCATACCTCATTTTTGCTTATTTATATCCAATAGTGTTCTACTTATGCTCACAATCCTTTCTGCAGACCACAGTTCAAAAATCATGAGCACTTTAAATGCTGAAAATTATTGTTAATCTTTTCCACTTCACTATAAACACAATACCTATAATTAAGATTACCTTTTTTATTTGTGGCTAATGTATAATGAAGTATTTTAAGCACCAAAGCACTTAACACCCTAATTATATAACCCATCTCTCGGTTACCTTACTATCTAGCATTTGAACTCTGCCATTATCCACAGCAGGACTAAAATGATCTGTAAAAACAGACCACAGCAATGCATAAATACAATTAAATGCGTTAGTTCCACAAAATCTTGCAAAACTGTGAAAATAGCAGAAATCACTACTCATTTGTTCAATACCAGACAGCCATTCCACACTTGGAGCTATGACTATAACACAAGTAGTAATATCATCAATCACAACAAAGAGAACTTCTAGGAAGGTGACAGAGCAGTAAGCAGCAACAAATCCACCTCTCCAAAATTCAGGTTCCAGATACTGGAATATGAAAAGTCATTAATGTTCTTATACACAAATAACTGGAAAATAACAACTTAAAAGAAGAAAGGAGGTGGGCCCCTGGGATACACGAAGGATCTGACAGGAAAATTGGAGCATAAAGATAAATTGCCGCATAAGCCAGTATCAGCCAGTGAAACTGAAGTAATTTTTAAAAGTGCCAACTAGGAAAAGCTCAGGCCCCGATGGATTCACTGCTGAATTCTAACTACAGGGAAGATCTAATACTCCTCAAACTCTTTAATAAAATCAAAAGGGAAGCAGTATCCCCAAAGACATTCCTGAAGCAAGCATTACCTTGATTCCAAAACCAGAAAAGGACCCAACCAAAAAAGAGAACAAGCCAATCTCTTTAATGAACACCGATGTGGAAATCCTCCATAAGATATTGGCAAACAGAATGCAGCAGATCATCAAAAAGATCTTACATCATGACCAAATAAGATTCTTTCCAGGCATGGTTCAACAAATCAATATATGTAACATACCATATAAACAGAAGCAAGGACAAAAATCATCTGATCATCTCAATAGATGCAGAAAAAGCATTTGACAAAATCCAACATCCATTCATGACAAAAACACTAAAGGAAACAGGAATAGAAGGTCTTTCTCTCAATCTGTTAAAAGCCATCTATAACAAATCAACTGCCAACATCATATTAAATGGTGAGAAGCCGAAAGCTTTCCCTCTAAAACCAGGAACAAGACAAAGATGTCCGTTATCACTGTTTCTGTTTAATCTAGCTCTTGAAACATTAGCTAGACCAAAAAGGCAAGAGAAGGAAGTAAAGGGATATGGACAGGGAAAGAGAAAATTAAATTATCACTATTTGTTGATGACATGATCCTCTACATAGCAGACCCCAACAACTCCACCAAAAGACTTCTAGAACTAATATTCAAATTTGGCAGTGTAGCAATATGCAAAGTCAACATTCAAAAGTCATTAATGTTCCTATACACAAATAAAAAAACTCACTGAGAGGGAAATTAGCAATAGCATCAAGAAAAATGAAACACTTAGGAATTAACCTAACCAAGGACGTGAAAGACCTCTGCAGCTACACTACTCTGAAAAAGGAGACTGAAAAAGACATCAGAAAATGGAGAGAGAACCCCTGTTCCTGGATAGGCACAACAAATATAATCAAAATAACCCTATTTCCAAAACTACCATAGATTTAAAGCAATCCCAATCAAAACACCAATAATATTCTTTGCAGAACTGGAGAAAGCAGTCCAAAATTCATATGGAACCAAAAAAGACCTAGATTAGCAAAAGCAATTCTGGGCAACCAGAGCAAGGCATTGGGCATCGCAATCTCAGACTGCAAGTTATACTACAAAGCTATAGTGATTTAAAAAAAAAAAAAAAAAGAAGGGAACAAGAAAAAAAAAAAAAAGATTCATGGATCAACAGAACTGAATAGAAGATATTAAAATAACTCCAGGAGTACTTGGCTATGTTATTTTTGATGAAGGGGCCAAATTCCTTTGCTGGAGGAAAGCTAGCCTCCTTGAAAAATGGTGCTAAGAAAACTAGCTACTCACATGCAGGAGGTTGACCCTAAACCCACATCTTTTACCATGCACTAAATTAAAATCACAGTGGATCAAAGATCTAAACTTAAGAACAGAAACAATCTGCTAGAAGACAAAATAGGTAAAACTCTTGAACACATAGGTGTATGCAAAGACTTTCTGAACAAAACATCAATTGTACAAGAAAAAAACACCAATAATCAACAAATAGGATTACATCAAATTAAAAAGTTTCCACATAGCAAAGGAAATCACTAACAGAGTGAAGAGACAACCTATAGAGTAGGAAAACATTTTTTTCCAGCTACTTCTCAGACAAAGGACTAATAGCTAGAATATGTAAAGCAAAAAAAAACCCAAAAAGACCCCCTTCAATTTAAAAACTTCATTAAACATGGGTATCTGAAATGAATAGACATATCTCAGATGAAGAAATACAAATGGCCAATAAACACATGAAAAATTGTTCAACATGACTGGCCATTTGAGAAATGCAAATTAAAACAACACTGAGATCCCTCATCACTCAGAAAAAATGGCTACTTAAAAGAACTCAACCAATAACAAATGCTGGTGAGGCTGTGAGGAGAAAAGAACCCTTCTCCATTGTTCATGGGACTGTGAACTGAAACAGCCACTATGGAAATTACTATGAAGAATCCTCAAAAAACTAAAAGCAGAAATTCCATTTGACCCTTCTGGGTATCATTCCAAAAAAATTAAAGACATCATAGCACAGTGATATATGCATACCCATGTTTACAGCAGCACAATTCATAATAGCTAAATCTTGAAAACAGCCTAAATGTGCATCAATGGCTGAATGGATGTTTAAAATGTGGTATTTAAACACAATGGAGTACTACACACTCTGCCATAAAAAAGGATAAACTTGAGTCATTTGTAGGAAAATGGATGCCACTAGAGACCATATGTTAAATGAAGCAACTTGGACACACATGCTGAAATATCACATCTTAAATATCACTTAAATATCAGATATTAGGAAAAAAGAAAAAGAAAAAAAGTATTGTAATTCAGTGCAGACAATGTCATCTAAAAGTGTACCTTGACTTAGTACAATCAGTATAACTGTCTTACATATTTTATATTTTCTTTGGCCTATTAGTCTGGTTTTCAGTCTGTATATATGATAATTAACTTCATAAGGTCTTACAAGATAAGTAAATGAATCTGATGCTGGAAAAATAAAAAGGGAGTAGAGGTGAGGGGGAGAAAGGAACTAAAATTTTTATATACATGTACAAACCCCTTATAGAGAAAGTAAATATTCAGTACTGCACATATGTACTAATAAACATCAAAAAATAAAAATAAAACAGAATCACAACAAAGTAACACATAAATTTTCCACAAAACCATAGTTACTTTTTCAAATATTTTCTAAAATAAAACATTTTAAAGGTGGCCCATTTTAAATATTCCTCTGATTAGCCTGGATGCCTATTTCAGAGAAGCAAATATAAACTCTTCCAACTTTCAAATTTTAGAGATTTCCTTCATTTTCCCCCAGTGTTCCCTAGTAGGCCAAAATCAAAAGCAGTTATCAAAAGAATTTTATCATTTGCACAGAATTTCCACTTAAATGTTGATATTTACCATAATACTGCTAAGGTTTTATTCACATTTCACATATTTAGAAACTAAAAATCCAAAAAACTACAGTAACTTCGGTAGATCACTCTTTGAGTGGACACACTCCAAATGCACACTCTTCTTAATAAAAATAAATAACTTATGGAGGAAAAATATTCATGACTATACCTACACATAATACTTTAAAAGTAATCATAAATACAAATTATTCTGTGGCTCACAGGAAAAATTTTCTGTTTCTAACTTGGGTACCAAAATCTCATTATTACTTCAATAATTCAAACTGTCAAATATAAAATCATAATATTTAGTGATAGTTCTTATAATAAGCAATTTTAGGTGTTTTTTTTTAAACTATATTTTTGCAGAACGTAATAATGACTTTTCCTACCCCAGTCTTGTTTTGAAATAGGTTTTGCTATGACTAGGAAAAGGGTATTTCAAATAATACAAAAGTATAATGTGACCTCTAGTGGACACATGATTCTACAACTCTGCAATTTCATTACAAGCTATACATCTCTAGAGTAACAAAATAAGTGTTTCTAAAGCTCTGAAATTAACATCATTTAGTTATAATGTGCCTTTCAAAGATGTGTATGCTACAAAATTCTAAGTAATGTGTATGCTACAAAATTATCATTCACGGTTTCTCAAAGGAAAGCGTAAAAGTTTAAGAAATTATCACTAAAACATTTTAATTTCAAGGTGAGGCTATGGAGGGGTGTGTAGAGCAGAAGACATATGGATTATCCTGAAGATCTGATGACTTGCTTCGTTTAACAGTCTGTTACTTACTGCTCCTTGCGCACAGTGAATATTCAATACCTACTTCTACTATGCAATAGTAACAGCAAATATTTTCCACAACCAAAAGCACTGCTCTATACTTATCAAGTATCAATGCTTTTAGTTTTCACAAAACCTGTAGAGAAGATTTTTATAGGTGAGACAATGGAAGTGCAGACAGGTTAAGTAACTATGTACTTACAGATACACAACCAATAAGCAGTGGAGCCAAGATCTGAACCTAAAAATTCTGATTCCAGAGTCACCCTTGCTCTTAACACTGTACTGCCTCCCTTAATGTCACAATATAAAACTCCATTTTTAAAGATTACACAGTTCTAACTGTTTAAACTAGAACATAATAAAGAACTGGAAATAAGGCAGGAATGGCTATTTAATAATCAAATAGACATACTAAGAAGACTTAGGCTCTAAATAAAGCTTCAAGGGACCATCCAATTTCTATTTACTCCTGTTTATTCCAGTGTCATCCTCATGTCTAACAAGATGTCATCTAAATTCCCAGCTCTCTATTCACAGCAGATAATAAAAAAGATAGGATTTCAGAGCACTGTCAGTGCACTGACAACAGAGAGAAAATGACTGATGTTGGTCTGCATGGAGAAAGAGAAAGATAATTAAAAAGCAAAGAAACTCAAGGATTCAAAAAGAACATACTGAGGAACAGTCACAGCAATGACTCCACTCTGGATACCAAGTTCTGCCTTAGTTACTTTTCTTATTGCTGAGGCAAAATACCCAACACCCAAAGTTAAAGGAGAAAAAGCTTATTTGCCTCACAGTTTGTAGAGGTTTCAGTCCATAGTTGGCTAGCTGCAAGGCAAAGCAGCCTGACAGAGGGGCACTGCAGAGGAGAAACAGTTCATGGCAGACAAAAGACAGCAAGCCAAGAGCCACAAGCAATAATAGAAGTTTCTTTCTGCCCCTTTTATCGAGGCTACCCAGTTTAGGGCAAGTGCCAAACCAATCAGTAGACTAATTTGGTGATCACACAACTTTAATCCCAGCATCACAAATTGTAGATCTAGCCACATTGGAAAAATCCCCACCTATTCACTACATAAGGCTTTGGTAAACATCTAGACACAAACCATAACAAGTACACTATGCAAGCAATGCACTTTCAAATGTATTCAGGAGAAATATACTCTCACACACTTACACATGAACACACACACACACACACATCACAGAATATGTTGAGTAAACACTGACTGATCTGGAATGACAGTGCACACCTGTAATCCCCAGCACTCAGGAGGCTGAGGCAGGAGGACTGCTCAGAGTTTAAGGCCAGCCCAGGCTACATAGTGAGATCAAGGGCAGCCTGCACTACAAAATGAGACTCCATCTCAAAAAACAAAAACAAAGGGGCTGGGGATTTAGCTCAGCGGCAAAGTGCCTGCCTGGCAAGCGCAAGGTCGTGAGTTCGCTTCCCGGTACCGGAGAAAAACCAAAAAAAAAAAAAACAAAATTGATTAAAACATTTGATTAAACTACTGTTTGTCACATTTTTGATACTTGTAGCCAAAAGCAACTGTGACTACTACATATTACTCTGACAGTTGCTATAGTGGTAATAACCAGATTCATGTTTTTCTTTTCTCAGCTGTGAGAAAACAAATACTAAAAAACTAAATTGGGTATTCAAGTATAAAAACTTTTTATAAGATTAGAAGAACTGCACAGCATATGATACAAGTTTTAAAAAGAAACCCTGAAGAACATACAGGCAGAAGCAGAATACTTAAATTCTCATATCCTTTGGTAGCAATAACTAAAATGATAATGATGTTTTTCCTATACCATAGAAAAAAAACCTTTTTATTTGAATTCTTCATATTGTTTCTTGAACAGGGACAGGGCTCTCCATTCTTTTATCACTTTTTTATTGATATAACATGGACTCCGTGCCTTTAATTTTCTACTTTTGAATTGAAAGCCTCATCCATCATAATGTACATACAAGTCTTTCCTCTATTTTTAAGATATGAACATTGTGTCAGGAAATAAAAACAAGAAAACATAAAAGAACTATTTTTGATTTGTTTGGTGCCAAATATATATTTTTAGCATTTACTGATGTCAAACAAAATGAAGATTTTTCTTCTGGTACTAGCAGAAATGCTTAGCTATTCTGAATCACATTTCTAACCTATTTGTTTTTACTACAATTCTTAAAATTCTAAAAGTAAAAAACAAACCTGAATGGAGTAGAAGCATAAAAGCTACAGGACCCCGAAATAAATGGAACAGAGCAGTACCTCTCATTTAATTTTTGCCTATATTACTGGAAAACCAATACCAGTTAATTTTTCTTAAAATGATTTCCTAGATAGATTTCTGAATATCATAAGCAGGTATATTTCGTGAACTTCGTGTTCCTATTTAGCCTGATTCTTAAAAACATAAAATAAGCAAGATATTTTCCAGTTTAAACTACTGCATATTATACATATTATACACAAGAGCTAAGATAATAAAATTATCCTGTACAATATAATTTATAGTGCCTTCCCAGAAGATTTATAGTTTGTTCTATGAACAACAGATAAAAAAATAGACAAATTTATATTTTTATGGTAAATAAAACCCAAAAATAGTATGAGGTGTAAGCCAGTGTTATGGAAAAAATGCAAACCCCTAACAAAGAAACATGGGATCTATTTTAGGTGTAATTTGTATAAGATTGTTTCCTTATACTTTGTGTGCTGCATGTGTAGTGGGTAAGTAAAATCTAAAATTAAGACTGAAATTGAATTCACACTAATTACTAGAAAGAAGTCTTCCTACTGTGGGGCTGCCCAGCATCAGGTCCAACATTTACTCAGAGCTCAGTCATCAACACTAACATGCTGCCATCACATGTGATGAGAAGTCGGTCATATTCCTCAACAGGTTAAGTTAGCTGATATGAGATGTTTAACATTACTGCGCTTGGAATCTACCAAAAATCTAATTTCTGATGTTACCACAGGGCAAATCTGAAGAAAGAGACTTGAATTTAATTGGAAGTTCTCCACGTAGACTCCAGCTTACTAATACTCTTTGAAGGGTTATTAATATACTGGTTAGGAAATGTTCTCTGGAATTTGTGAATATACTTTCCAATAAGAATAATGATATAACTGGTAGGTTATCAGACTAACTCATAAACACCTATTTAATACATAATTCTGATAAAATGTAGATGATTTTGATTTTGAAAAGTAAAGCATATCACCTTCTGAGCTATCACTTCAAGCCTGTTGAATCATTAGCCAATATGACAGAATTCTGCAGACTTGGTACTATTAAAATTTCTACTCACCAAAACCTGTTTGGCTTGCAATGCTACTTGTAGAGTGAATTCCATAAAGTATGAGAGTATCATCCTCATCATTAATATACTGCTACAAAGGCGACATGGGGAGTGAAAACATAAATAGACCTTACCACAAACTAGGTTTCAAACTCCAATTGGAACTTAGGAAATATATGTATAGAAAATAGGAACTTAGGAAATATATGTATAGGAAAAGCAATTTATTACACATATATTGAAATAGACAAAATCTGAGTCTCTGAAAAATGCTGGAAAGGATATGGAGAAAAAGGAACTCTCATTCATTGCCAGTTGGAATGAAAATAGTACAGCCACTTTGAAAGACAGTTTAGCAGCTTCTTACAAAACTTAACATACTCTTACGATATTATCCAAAAACTGTGCTCCTTCATATCTACCTAAATAAGTTAAGAACTCACATTCAAGCCTGTAATCCCAGCATTGGGGAAACTGAGGCAAAAGGATTGTCATGAGTTCAAGGTCACCTTGGGCTACACAGCAAAACCTGTCTCAAAAAAAAAAAAAAGAACCTACATCCACAGAAAACTTGCACATGGATATTTATAGTAGCACTGTTCCTAACTGCTAAAACTTGGACACAACCAAAATGACTTTCAGTAGGTAGAAAAATGATCTATGATACATTCAGACAATAAAATATTATCAACACCAAAATGAAATATGCCAGCAAGCTATAAAAAGACATGAAGGAACCTTAAATGTATATATCTAAATGTAATCTGAAAAGGCTACATACCCTATGATTCTAATAATATCATACTGTAGAAAAGGCAAAACTGTAGCAACAGTAGAAAGTTCAGCAGATGTTAGCTGGTGAAAGAAAGGATAGATTGGCAGAAACATAGAGGATTTTTAGAGCAGTAAAACCATTCTATATGATACCACAATGATGGGTACATGTCATTATACATTGCTCAGATCTCACAGAATGTACAATACCAGGAGTGAATTCTAGTTTAAACTACAGACTTTAGGTGGTAATGGTCTGATATATTTATCAACTGTAATAAATCCATCACACTGGTGTGAGATGCTGATAGTAGAGAAGGCTGTACAGGACCAGGACCAGGAGCCACATGAGACCTCTATACTTTTCATTCAGTTTTGCTTTGAACCTACAACTATACATCTGCACAGGACCAAGAGCCACATGAGACCTCTACACTTTTCATTCAGTTTTGCTTTGAACCTACAAGTACTCAATAAAAGAATGTCTATATTTAAAAACTAATATATTTGGGCTGGGGATATAGCTCAGTGGCACAGCGCCTCTCTGGCAAGTGCAAGGTCCTGAGTTCGATTCTCTGTACCAAAAAAACAAAAAACTAATATACTTTAAAAAGGAATGTTGGTAACAAAGATTGAATTTCACTATGTTTTGCTCTCTGTATGTGATGAGCTTCTTTGCTGTGTTTTCCTGCCACTATAAAGACATAATGACATTCTCACTGTTAAAATGTTTTACTACTGGGACTGGGGATTTAGATCAGCGGTACAGCGCCTGCCTGGCAAGCGCAAGGTCATGAGTTCAATTCCTGGTACTGGAAAAAACACAACAACAACAAAAAAATGTTTTACTACTGGCTGGGGAGGTGGCACACACTGTAATCCCAGCACTCAGGAGGCTGAGGCAAGAGCATCACTGTGAGTTCAAGGCTAGCCTGGTCTACAAAGTGAGGTGAAGGCCAGCTTGACCTGCATAGTGAAACTCTGTCTCAAAAAAAAATTTTTTTTAATGTTTTACTACCAAGACCACTGTACATACTGAATTGCAGCACAATCAAGATTTATGACAAAAACCAAATTGCATATGAACCACTTGAAAGAATCAACAACTGGGATCTCATCCTACTGAAAAGTTTCTGCACATCTAAAGAAATCACCAGCAGAGTAAAGAGAAAACCCACAAACTAGGAAAAACTTTTAATGGACTGTCCCTCAGACAAAGGGCTTCTATATAGAACATAAAAAGAATTAAAAAAAATATCAGCCCCCTCAAATTTAAAGATCCAATCCAAAAATGGGCAGCGGACATGAATACACACTTCTCAGACAAGGAGATACAAACGGCAAATAAATATATGAGAAAATGTTCAACATCATTAGTCATTCGAGAAATGCAAATTAAAACAACATTGAGATTCCACCTTACCCCAGTAAGAATGGCTAGCATTAAGAAATCAACCAATAACAAATGCTGGCGAGGTTGTGGAGAAATAGGAACCCTTCTCCACTGCTGGTGGGAATGCAGACTGGTGAAACCAGGTTGAAATCAGTTTGGAGATTCCTCAGAAAACTAGGTCTAGAGGTCCCATTCAACACAGCTATTCCCCTGCTGGGTATCTTCCCAGAAGATCTAAAAACATCATATCACAGTGATATATGTGCACCTATGTTCATAGCAGCACAATTTGTAATTGCTAAATTGTGAAAGCAACCCAAATGTCCATCCACTGAGGACTGGATAAGAAAATTGTGGTACTTTTATATAATGGAATATTACTCAGCTATAAAGAAAGATAAACTCGAGGCCTTTATAGGTACATGGTCACAACTAGAGACCATACTCATAAGTGAAATAAATCAGACCTGCATGTGCAAGCACCACATTGTTTCACTAGTGTAAAACCTGAAAGAGTTAATTTAAACTAGGAGGTATGATAGACACTGTGAAATTATAGGAAAGTACTCAAGGGTAAAGGGCAACTGGGATGTGGGAAAAGAGAAGGGAAAAAAGGACAAATTTTGTATGTATGTATATACAGGATAGTTAACATAGTTGTTCTACTGTCTTCTATTTCTTTGCTGAAAGAAACTGTCAATAAGTCCTTTATTGATCAATATTGCATGTCTCTATCTGTTTTCATGAGAAACCACTTTGAAGATATCAATATGTAATAAATACAACAAACATTGTTAATTTCCTACCACTTTGTTTGTAACTCTGTATAGTCTGTACTGTTCTTTTGCTATTTTGTAAAAGGTTGTCTGCCTGTTAATGTTTTCCTCCTTTTATTTTTAAAATAAAAAAAAAGGATTTATGCAGTGTGTGTCAGAAAAACATGACTGGTTAAGTGAGAAAAGTCATCTTTATTAACATTAATATTGAGTAGATATGAATTTACATTGAACTTCCTGAGTTTTTCTACTTAGAACTGTCTTTGCTCTCTTGAACTACAGAAAAATCTCACTGGAATTGCTGTTGTTTGAAAGGGCAGCCCTCATGTTGTATTTTCTTCTTGTTTGTTTATGTACCACAGGGCATCACATCCAGGGGCACTTTAACACTGGGCTACATCTCCAGCCTTTTTTATTTTTTTGAAATAATGTCTCTAAGTCATGCAAGCTGACCTCCAATTTGTAATCCTCTTGCTTCTGCCTCCAAGTAGGTGGGATTACAGGTGTATGTCACCACTACTCATACACACTGCAAAGAAACAACTACCTGTGCAGCTCTAGAATCTAAAAGCCACAAAGCAATATGCTTGTTTTTCAAATTTTTCCTTCAACACATTGAGGATGTCATTCATAAACACCTCTAATATCTGCCAAATTTGATGACAGAATTTCATTACTGAATGATTATGTAAAAAGTAAAAGCAAAGCCAAGGTGTAGAGGTACATACCTGTAATCCCAGCACTCTGAGAGGCTGAAGTAGGAGGACTGAAAATTCAAACCTAGCCTAGGTAACTTTGTGACTTAGGCAGACTCTGTCTCAAAATTTAAAAAAATAAAAATAAGCAGACAAGAAAGGAGGGGAAGATATATATATATACACATACAAAAGGATGCCTGGGATAACTGTACTGCTGATGTCTGCTGGTTTATTGAAAGGAATAGTTAATGCTTTATTTACTTATTTATTTATTTGACCAATTTTGCATGCTTATATCTGGTAATCTGAACAACTACTTTGAAGACACATATATGCAACATAACAACCATTGTTGAATTCCTATCATCTCATTTGGTGAAACTGTATCGTTTATAATTTTTTTGTTTTTATTTTTTATTCTCCTTAATGGTTTGATTAATCTTGCATTCTTACATCTGGTAATCTGACCAACTTCGATGAAGGTAAAAATATATTCCTATCATCTCGTAGGTGAATGTGCTGAACTGCAACACAATCAAGATTTATATCCCAGCTACTTGGAGGCAGAAGCAAGAGGATTACAAATTGGAGGTCAGCTTGCATGACTTAAAAAAAAAATAATTCAAAAAAAATAAAAAAGGCTGGAGATGTAGCACAGTGTTAAAGTGCCCCTGGATGTGATGCCCTATGTTGCATAAACAAACAAGAAGAAAATACAACATGAGGGCTGCCCTTTCAAACAACAGCAATTCCAGTGAGATTTTTCTGTAGTTCAAGAGAGCAAAGACAGTTCTAAGTGGAAAAACTCAGGAAGTTCATTGTAAATTCATATCTACTGCAGCACTGATTGTGCTCCAATAACAACCACTGTTAATCTTTATCATTTTGGCTCTGAAACCCTGTATCGTTCTTACTGTTTTTGCTTTGTTTTGTTTTTGTCTATGTTGTTGGCATTTTGCTATTGTTCTTTTTTTGTCAATTCTCTTTAAAATAAAAAATATAATTAAATAAAAAGAGCCAGCTAGGAATATAACTCAGTGCAAAGGTGCTGGGTTCAATCCCCAGTACCACAAGAAAAGAAAGAAAGAAAGAAAGAAAGAAAGAAAGAAAGAAAGAAAGAAAGAAAGAAAGAAAGAGCAAAATCCTGACAGGATAATTGATCAACATTCTAGTTGCCATGGTTAAAAACAGAACCACACATTAGCAAGCCTGTAACACAAAAGATATGCTACACATAATGAAACGGTCCGCAAACTGCTGCCCAGTTTATAAGACACAGGCCAAAAATCCATCCATCTTTTAACCAAACATACAGCACTCTCTATTGGTGACAGTTTCTTAAGCAAGTCAAAACTTTTAATAACAGGGTGATTACTAGATGAAACATCCAGTTTCCAACCTCCATATCAAAACCAAAACAAAACAACTCCCAGGAGCTCCTTCAAATGTTTGTATACTTAGCTAACTGGAGAAAAGTAACAAGATGTTATGTAAACATTTAAATAATCACTTGCCCAGAAGAAAAAAACAAACCAGCAACATGAACTTCCTTCTCAATAACCTTACTACATATACATGTGTATTCACACACACACACACACACACACACACACACATACCCTTAGGACCAACTTCTATAAAACAACCTTAAGGCTAAAACCAAGGGTCCCATTCAGACACTGGAAGATAACCAGAAAAATAATCAATGCTCTTTACTCTTTGGTATCAACTGCCACAGGTCTGTATAAATTGTCCAAGAGAAAACTCCTACAGAATAAGAATCCACCTTGGCGAGCTCCACAGTGCTAGGATCTGAAAAGTGTTCTACACAAAGTGGGCATTACATGAGAAATGTTGAATGACAGGAGATACACGCGCACGTACACTGACAGATGCACTAAGGAAGAGATCTATAGAATTCCGAAAGCAATTTGCAAATTTTCTAATTCCTAATCCTCCCAAAAAAGATACAGAATATACTGTCTTGTGGCAATAGGCATCCAAAAGCTTTAAGCGATTTATGGTTCAATTTTGTCTGAACAATGGGGATAAGAAAAGCGCCTGGTTTATAGGGTTTTGAAAAAAGCATATTAGTTGATATATAAAAAGTGTCCTTAGGCCAGTGACTGGAACAGCACACACTCTGCTCTAAGGGTTAGCTACTGATATTACTAAAAATGACAGTATAGTAAAAGTAGGGCCTATCTGGTCCTTTAAAGAAACTCAAAGCTTAAAAAGAAATTAACCTAGGGGAGATAAGATCATGGGTGGGGTGGACAAACCTTTTGCTGTAATGAGCCAGATGCTACTGTCAACATTTTAGGCTTTACAGGCCAAGGCGCAATATTCTCAACCCTCGGAATAACTATACGCCCGGAGAAGTTAATAGGTTTTTGTTTGTTTACATTTTACATTTTAAAATTGAATAAAAACTATTCTTAGTTGCTGCGCCACACACACACGGGCTGGATCTGGCCCCTGGCCCTCGTTCGCCAACCCCTGGTGAAAGTGAGAACGATGACTGTACGTACAGTCAGTGGGTTTCAAAGGCAACGTAAAGAAATGTTTGTGCGCTGACCGAAGTTGACTGTAAAACGTGCTGCCCCAAACTTCTAAAATCCAGGCAGGCAGGACCTGCCGCTGGGAAACAGCTCCGGGTTCCACCGAAGGGCCTCGGACCCAGCAACGACCTTGCAGGACCGCCGAGTCCGCACAGCCCCCTCCCACACTTACTCCCAGCAACGGCCCGCGGCCGATCACCGTCTCCCCGGGCGCCAGGGCCACCCGCGGACCGCCGTCCTGCGGCTGCAGCTCGAAGCCCCCAGACATGGCAGGCGAAATTAGGCCCTTTCTTGAGAAGACGGCCCCCGCAGTCGCTTCCGCCTTCCACAGATGCCCACGCTCCTAGGAGACACGGGGAGAGAGGGAGCCAAACTCGGCTCGCGCGACTGCAGTCCTGCCCGGACTGCGGGCCCAGTCACTGTTTTCGAAGTCCCGCCCGCCACCTGAGCCAGTGACGTGTTCGGGGATTCCCCGTCAGACAGCCTCCAAATTTCTGTTTGCAAGCCCGGCTTCTCCCCACATCCAACCCTTCTCTCCGCCCACCGGCTTCATAGGACGCCGGATCTTGTAGTCCTTGATGCCTTCCTACCCGTCTTCTCTAAGCTAAAATACCTTAAGAAAACTACCAATCCCAGAAGGCACTGCGCCCCCCTCTGCGCCTGTGCTACGCGTCACCGGGGCGGAGCCAGAGGGGGGGTGGGACGTAAAGGATTATGGGGAAGGACTGGAATCCCGGAGAATTTGAATGGTAGGAGGAGAAGCCAGACCGACTCAGTACGTAAGTAGGAAGGTCTTCCCCTACTGCATTATCCTCTACGCCAGGGGCGGGGGCGGCCCCGGTGCAGGCACAGCCTCCCTCAGCTTCCTGGAACCGCGTGACACTGCCTGCGGTGGTTCTTGTTCTCTTGTCAGTGCTGGAGTTCTTGGGGCTTGGGTAGCGGCAGACCACGCTAGAAAGGTGGCCTGGATGGGACACGGGGTCCTTACCGCTACCGACGGGGTCCGGACGGAGTGGGAGACTCTCGGATCTAGTCTAGCCGAGCAGCGCCCGCCCCTGCCACGCCTCGATCCAGTGACACTTGAAAGGGAGGGGAGCTCTCACCTTGCTGGAAGGACAGTTGAGCAAAATTTGGTACACAAAGGAGAAGGGGCAGAAGGGGAGCAGTTTTCCAGACATCTGGTCGAAACCGAACTTGAAAAATTTCTAGTAAGATTTTAAGAACCTGCCCACCGCATCTCCACTGAAAATCAAAAGCTTTCATACACCTTCTGTGGAATTCTTTTGACGCGAAGAACCATTATATTTTATTCTCCAGTGAGATCGTGGGAGAAGTAGCAAATCTTTAACTGCAGTGCGTTAGTAGTCTATTATGACATTCAAGAGCCTGATGGTTTGCTTTGCTCCGTAAGGCTGGTGGGAGGAGAAATGGGTGTGGCAAAAACTTGCGCTTGACTTACTTTCTTGTGTTTACCAATTTGCTTTCTTTCCCCAGACTCTCAAGAGGAAGTCCTCTGCTGAACCCAGACGTTACAGTTACTATAAAACTACCACAACTAACTTAGCCACTGTGATCTCGGCAAGTCCAGAAACAACCGAGGACCACTTGTAGAAAAGGGAACTGTTATAAGCTGATAAAAAAAAAAAAAAAAAAAAAATTAGTTGTATCCCAAGTCCCTTTGTTGCGAATCATCCCCTCATTTTAAAGGGAAGAGAAAAATGCAACAAACTGATTTTAAGTAAATACAAACTGTCTATCTCTGCAGAAGTAGTTCAAGGGTGGTGATGTACCCAGCTATGGTTACATTCATTCAGAAGCCTACACCATGGCTGGGGGTTTAGCTCAGTGGTGCAGCACCTGCCTGGCAAGAGTGAGTTCCTGAATTCCATTCCTGATACCCTGCTCTCAAAAGAAGCCTCTACCAATGTGCCTTATGTAAATTAGCTGAAACTGGACTTTAAAGCATTACTCACATGTTATAACTAAGTTACATTGTTTATACTTGTTACTTGTGTGATGGTCTCAGCAACTGTTATCTTTAGCTCATGTTTAACTATGTATAGGGGATAGCTTCAAGGGACGGTGTCTAAAATACTAACCTTAAAAGGGAATTGAAATTGCATATTTGAGACTTTGTGCCAACTGGAATCTCATCCTTTTGTCCATTTCAGGTACTATTTGTGCGAATGTGAGTACCTACCCATTAGGTACAATTAGTTACACAATTCTTATTACTAAAAGACCACCAGGTTTATGACTGAGTCACAAATTACAGATGAAGAACTTAATAGCAAGAAGTTTAATCTTACTGACCCATGCACATTTTGAAAAGTACTTGCAGTAAATACTTGAATGTGTTCTTATAGTAGTCATTATCACGAAACTCAATAAATATGGGTCTAAGGGGCTGGGGATTTAGCTCAGCGGCAAAGCGCCTGCCTGGCAAGCACAAGGTCGTGAGTTTGGTTCCTGGTACCAGAGAAAAACCAAAAAAATAAATAAATAAATAAATATGGGTCTAACATGGAGAATCATTTCCCTATTTTAGATAATTTTCTTTAGGAACAAAAAAAAAACATTTAGAAACAAATCCATTTCCTTAAAATGTTTAAAAAGAACACCCCCATGTGCAATTCAGAAGTGAGGCTACATGTTTTATAATTATCCCTGTCAATCTTTATAAGAACACACAAAAGAGAAGCAGCATTTGTCCTATTTTATAGATTGGGAAACTCTACAAATCATGCCCATTGCTGGGCATAGTGGTGCACATGTATAATCCCACCACTCAGGAGGCTGAGGCAAGAGGATTGGTGTGAGTTTGAGGCCAGCCTGGGCTACATAAGAGAGTTCAAGGCCAACCTAAACTACATAGCAAGACCTTGTCTCAAAAAACAAAACAAATCATGCCCAAAAATGTATGATGGAGAGTAAGATTTACTGTCTGATGTAAAGAAATTGAATGTATTTAAATTTTGCCTTTTAGGTTACAGATGAGGATAATTCACTAAAGCATCAAACTATGCAGAAAAATTCCAAGAGGAATAGTAAATTGAGATTTTGTGACATAGAATCGAACTCTGTGGATACTGAGCAGGAAAAAAATGAGAGTCAAAATAACTTCGTTGAACTGCTGCCTCTAGAAGTCACTTTAAAAATTTTCAGTCAGCTAGACATTCAGAGTTTGTGCAGAGCTTCACTGACATGCAGGAGCTGGAATTCTACAATAAAAGACAGTGACTCCTTATGGAAGCCTCACTGCTTGACTCTCAGAACTGTGTGCCAAAGAGAAATAGATAATGATCTACAGAATGGGTATTCCTGGAGGGTAAGTTCAACCTTTCCAGTTTACAGTGTTTTTGACAATGTCATGTTAGCAGTTTTGAGGCAACTCTTAACTTCTGCTTGGAGGAGGGAGGGTTACATACGCAGAATAACATCCTATGCAACATACAAAGTATGTTGACTTTGGAGGAGGGAAGACTAGATACGCTGAAAAACATACAAAGCGTGTTTACTTAGGAGATGGTACGATTACATATGCAGAATATGTTGACTTTGGGAAATGACTAAAAGATATTAGTCTTTCTCTGCTAAACACTGTCCATATTATCTCACACCTGTCCTATATTTTTCAAATCCTACCTTCAGAAGTGTTCCTCTGTTAAGTGAAAGCAGCTATTTCTTATCACTCCAGCTTATCCAAAACCTCCAGGAAATTCGGGGGCTTATTCTCTATATATACACGTGTACATATATGCACATCAATTCATTAATATTGTATAATATATACATATTAACATATTCATTGATATAGGTATATGATCTTCCTCTTAGTCCTGTAGGTCAGCTTCTCTAGTTTTAAACAAATTCACTAACCCACAAGCTACTACATTGTTTTTCAACGATGATGCTTTATTCCTTTCAGGACATACTGCTGAGGAATTACCAGAAGAGTAAAGTGAAACACGAATGGCTCAGTGGTAGGTACAGCAACATCTGTTCTCTCATTAGCCTACCAGAAAAAATTATGTGCCCAATGGATGCAGATACGTGGGGGGAAATTTTCGAAGCAGAACTGGAAAGATAAGTGAAAAAAATCATAAACAGTTCTTGTAACTCTTAAGAGTTTAAAACTAAAATGACTCAGGGTGCAAAAACATGTATTTTTATCCGTTTTCTCTGCCTTTTTAATACTGAACACTTACAACAGTAGAAAATATAAAAGTAAAGCTTTATATTTATTTTGCACTTTAGTAAAAATGTTTTTTACTGTCTTGTGAAAAATCATGAAATGCTATTTTATAAGAAATAATATACTGATAGAATGATTTCCAAATGTATTGTTTTATGTATTTGTGTTAGTATATTGTGGTAATTTAAACAATAGAGTGTACTGTTTTCTGCTACAGATAACTTCTAAAATTTCATAAGCAACTTGAAAAAATGATCTCTTAAGATCTATCAAGGATAGATGTAACTAGATTTGCAAGGACTAGCTAAGTGAGAAGAATATGAATTTGTTTAAATTAATTATAAATTCACATTTCAGAAACTAATTTCCATTTAAGTAGAGTCAGACTGTACTGTCAAACAGTGAAATTATTTTAAAATATATTAAACTTGTGATTTCGTTTAAAAGTAATCCAATTTTAAGATTAAAGTTCATCAGATTAATGTTCTTATTACTTTCCCACAAACCTAAGATGATTCTTTGGGGCTGAAAATTCATGGGAAGTTTCCAAAACATCTTACCTTCAGAGGAGCCACAGGGTGGCTTGCTTAGTAAATTTTTTTGACAGTCTGATAGCACCATCTAGTGTTCTCCTTGTAGATACCAAACAAAGGACTTTCAGTTCCTTTTCCTTGTCTCCATATTAAAAAATTATTCTAGGGAAACCTTAACACTTGACTTTGTTACAGTTTGACTTTGTTGCAGTTTTTGCCAGAAACCTTTATTTCAACTTTTCCCTTTTTCATAAAAGCAGGTGATTCAGTACTCCCTCTCCCAAATTATCATTCTGACCCTTGACAGCACCATAGCAAAAAATGTCTATGAAAGATTTTAGTTTGTATGGGATATTCCTAAACTATGCTCTGTAGCACAAAAAATAAGAATCCCAGATAGTGATTTATTATCTTCTCTCTTCTTAAATTTGGAAGAGGTCTTGAAAGTCAGGCTACCCAGCTTCCAGGCTATTCAGTAACTTCCCTTGTTAAACACTAAAGTCAGCCACCCCGAGTTTAAGCACCTCTAGTAATAGGATCTCTGTTATGTCACAAAACAGTCCTGCTGTACTCTGTACTTACTCTGATCATTTGAAATTCTTCCTCATTGAACTGAAGACCACCTCACTCTGAATTTGCATGCTAGTCCTGGTTCTGTTCTCTAGAACTTTTTTCTATCATTACATTCAGATATTTGAAGACTGCTATCCCATCTCTTCCTGTTTTCTACCCCAGTTCCTTCTACTGGTCATAAAGTCTAATTTCTAGACCCGACAGCATTCTCTTCTGCCCATGCCCTCTTATTAAAAATATAATTAGAAAAGAAGATATTCTGCTAATCTTATTTAGTAAGAGATACTAAGAATGCAGTTTGAAATTTTGAAAGTATGGGGAAAATCAAACGCATAGAGTGTCTTACTGAACAGTACCTGTGTACAACAGCATGTGAACACATATAGTGTTATCTATTATCTTAGTGAATATGGACTGACTTTGTCCAACCTCCTTACTCCTTACTATCACAACTTGTTCCCAGCATAAGTCTGAGCTACTGACCACTCGAAGGCCAATTCTTAGGGAATAAGAACTGATGGCAGGAATCAGGGTTATTCAAGGGCTGAGAAGATAGAGGATTATCAACCTCAAATCTGCATCTGCTGGGGCTCAAGAGCACAAAGAGCTTTCAAAGAGAGGGAAAAGAAGAATAGGGCGGGAAAGCTACATATGGCGAGGTGGGGGTCATCATCCAGAGTGTGCAACACATTATTTTCTTCTCCGGAATATTGCAAATTCATCACCTGGACGAGCCCTTAGCAACAGTTAAGAATTAAGTGATCTTGAGATTTTTGTGTTCTTTGTTCACACCATTCTCAAAATTGTCACACTGTGTTAAATTGATTGTTTTATTGTTTTCACTTTCCCCTTTAGACTGTGAACTTTTAATGGCAGGGACCATTTTTTATTTATTTTTGTGTTCCTAAAACCTGGCACACAGTATGTGCTCCACACAATATTAAGTTATTTCTGTATTTATTTATTTAATCCTACTCTGAATGTATAATGAAATTTACTTTGTTGTAAGTAATTTAAGATTTAATTATCATAGTCACAGATTTGCTATAGTACTAGTAAATTAGTAACAATAGTAAAGATTGTCTAGAAATGCAATATAATTATTACGGTATATGAGATGATTGATTTTAATGCTAACTTGTATTTGTTCTAGTCTTCTCCAAATGTATACAAGGAAAATAGGAAGTAGAAATATTGTATTATTATTTTAAAATAAACTTAATGTCAAAATATCACATGATTTTACATTACTTGGTCATTTTTTAAGAATTACCTTTGTGTCTTGGTTACTTTTTTTTCATTGCTGGGACAAAATACTTGACGCCCAAAATTAAGGAAGGAAAGGTTTATTTCGTTTACAGTTTGTGGAGGTTTCAGTCCATACTTGGCAGGTTACAAGGCAGAGTGGCACATGGCAGAGGGCTACAGCTCATGGCGGCAGAACACAGCAAAGCAACAAACACACACAAGGGAGGAAATGGCCAGAAGCACCCTCTTCCTCTCCCTTACATATGCAAACTATCCACCCCAGGTCGGGTGTAGCTCTCACACCCATAATCAATCAAACTCAAAAAGCCTGCCCCATGGCTGCATGAGGCTTTAGGGGGACACCCAGACACAAACCATAACACTTTGCAAGTTAGATAAATAAACTTTAGTTTGTTTTTTTAATTCTATTGCATTAAAATAATTCTCTGCATAGTAAGTTACAAACTATGATCATAGTGTACACCAAATGGGACAGCTTAGAACTTAATGATAAATTGTATGGAATGGGCTCAAAATGAACCCTGCATTTCTCAGACCAAGCCATTAGTGTCTCATGGCATTAGTGCGTGGAGCAGAATGGGAGGACAGAGCGCTCTGAGTCATGGATAAAATAACGTTAGGTATAAATGGTGTCTATAAGAATCAAGTTTGGAGGGAAGTACTAAAGTATTCCCTGTGTTTTCAAATTTTTAATTAGTTTAACATCTAGTATTTTAAAAATAAATTCAGAAACCTTTCTTTACTTGCTATTACTTTATAACCAATCTTAGACCAGGACATAATTAACAATAAAATCTGTCCATATGGATGTAAACTTTAGACTTTATTTTTTTAAATATACCCCTAGCCATTTTAATTTAATATTTGCTTTGGTTTATATTTCTCCTATGACTTCAAATGCCCTATAATATTAACAAAAGTAAGATGAGTAATAGCATCAGAAAATGGATTAGGAACAATGCATAAAACAGAAGATCTCATATTTTTGTTTAAAGCTGAAAAACCAAAACCATCAAATTTATAAAATTAGATCAACGGTGGCCAGAACTGATGAGTTACATTGGCTGTGATTGGTTAGGTACTTGCACTGCTCTAGTCAGTGTGCTGTGACGTGGGTGTTCTTACTCTACCTCTGTTTTGTGAATGAGGAGACTCACGGAGAATTATCTAATTGCCTAGTTCATCGCCACTCCCCAGCACTTGAACAAGGACATAATACATGGTAGGTGCTCAATAAATGTTAAACTCACCAAGTTAACTTAAAAACTTAGAATCAATAACTCAGATGGAAGAACCAAGAATGTTCTCCCAAGTTTTTGTTTTTAAACACTTCAAACCCAGATACCATCCACCTAGATATGCGAGTTGTTAACATGTCTCTACACTTGTTTCATTATTAATTTTTGAAGCATTTTTAAAAATAAATTGCAGGCATGATGGTACCTAGAGCCTGTCCAGTTTTCTATATATAATGCCAGCATTCAGTGTAAGAACTTAGCCATTCTAAAAGGCAGACTAAATGATTAAAAGCCACAAGGGAAAAAAACAGGCAATAGAAACAAAGTCATATAGATTAAGTTAGTAGTTTGTGGAAAATAACTGTTGATTAGTATGTCCATGCAAAACAGAGGAAAACAAAAAGAAACTAGATTGAGATGGAAACCTTTGCCAGAAAGCTGCTTTCAGGATCCAGGTGGGCTAAAGAACAGAAATCTCTTCTGCCATAAAATCCTCAAGAATGTTGAGGAGCTGGGGATATAGCTCAGCGGTACAAGTGCCTGCCTGGCAAAGTGCAAGGTCCTGAGGTTGATTCCCGGGATCCACACACACACAAAAAGAAAGATAGTGAAGAATGTGGAAGATAATTATTATAGCATGTATTGCTTAAGGATAGCCCATGCTTATATATCTACAACTTCATAATCACACCCAAGAAATGCAACTTCCGTATAACAACCATACTATCTAATATCGAGGCAAATTCAAATTTCCCTCAATTTGTCCCAGAAAAAAATTGTATTTTCTGAATGCATACCAATCAGAAAGTGAGAAATGGTAATCTTGATATTTTTTTCCCAGTGATTTATCATGAACCTTTTCAAATGTTTGGTTAAATGAAAAAAACTTTGTATTATAGATTTAATTTGCATTTCTCTTGCTATAAATAAATTTCTTATGTTTAAGAAACACGTGTGTTTGGGTGTATACAAATCTTTGTGTTTTCTCCATTTTTGAGTGTTTTCTGAATTAAGGGGTTTCTTTATCTGCGACATGTTACAATTATATTTCTACCAATTGTCATTTATTTTTTGACTTTGCTTATGACACATTTTCTGCAAAGCTTCTTCTTTTTTTTTTTTTTTTTTTTTGGTACCAGGAATCAAACTTAGGACCTTGTGCTTACCAGGCAAGTGCTGTGCTGCTGACCTATATCCCCAGTAAAGCTTCCTTTTATTAATGTCAAAAATATTGTTTTCTGCTATTGTATCTACACAATTAGTATAATTGAAAAGGGTTTCCCCACAGCAATGTTATAGATAAGTTTTTTCTACTACTTATTGGCTCATTTTTTTCTTTCTGAGTCTTTCCTGGAGTATGATAAGTGTTAAGAATTCAAGTTATCTTTTCCAAATGGCTCTGCAGGTGTCCTGACACCATTTATCAATGTTTGTTTTCCCCAATGATTTGAGATGGCATCTCATTCATACAGTACATTTTTTTGTTTCTATTTCTGAACTTTCAACCCAGACCTGTCCATCTATTTATATACTGTTTTATTTTATTTTACTTTTGGTACCGAGAATCAGACTCATAAACTTGCACTTGCCAGGCAGATGCTTGTGCCACTGAGCTATATCCCCAGCCCTATATACTGTTTTAACTGTAGAGGATTATATATTGGCATTTAATAGAGTTAACTCTCCTCATATCTTTATGTGGTATCAGATTATGTTATCCAGTACTGAGAAACATTTTCATTTGTCTTCAGGAGTGTTTTAAATTTTTCCTCATTGGATTTTGCACATTTCTTATTGTTTATTTCCAAGTATTTTTGTTGTTACTGTAAATGAGTTATCTCTTTATCTTTTTAAGAGTTATCATTTACACAGACACAACCAATTTTTGTGTATTTTGTAACTTCCTAACACTGAATTTTTTTGCTCATATTAATGTTATCATTGACTGTTGGGTTTTTCGGATATACAGTATCATATCACCTGCAAATGGAGAGTTTTACTTCTTTTCCCATTCTTATACCTCTATATTTTTCCTTGCATGAGTACACTGATAAATGCCTCAAGTATGATGTTAAATAATAATGGAGATAGCAGACATTGTTGTCTTCTTCTTCACCTTAGTGGGAATACTTCTATTATTTCTTCATTATAATACTGTATCTGTTTATCTATCTCTCCTACATATAGCATACACACACACACACACAGATGCATGCACACACAGATGTTTTTCATGTGAAGGGAAAAAATCCATTGACTCTTGTAGCATTAGGAATGGATATAGAATTTCATAAAGGGTCTCTTTAGCACCTGTAACTTAAGCTATGCATTTCTCATTTAATTTTTTTCTTTGTTTGCTGTTTGTTTGTTTAAGAGAGGTTTTTTGCTATGTACTTCAGGTTGGACTTGAACTGACTGCATAGCCCAGGCTGGCCTTGAACTCATGGCAATTCTCCAGCCTCAGCCTCACAAATCCTGGGATTACAGGTGTGCACCACCATTCCCAGCTACAGTACACATAAGAATTTTTTTAAGAACTTTACAAATTTATATTACTATTCTATACTGCATAACAACTGATCCTTACATTGACACCGTGCACACACATGTTTTCTAAGATCCAAAGAATCTTAGAAATAATGTTGAATGTCATATTTTATAACCTAGATAAACTTGATAAACAGGATAGCTTTCTTCACCCAATGTGTCTTATTGATATAGGGGCATATATAACTCTTAACTTGCTAGATGTCAGATACGCTGAAATCGTGTCCCCTGAAATAGAAGAATGAATTACAAAGGCAAAGGAGGTTAAGTATAGGAAAGATTTACCAGGGAATAGAATTAGCTCCTGAGAGACAAGAGGAGTCTGGCAGTAGGTTGCTACTGAGGCCCTTTATCAGGGGTCATTTATACAGCAAAGTCAGAATGTGGGTACAACATGAGTCAAACCACAATCAACCTATAGGAGTACAAGTATAGCTGCTTAGCTAATATTGCTCCAATTGGGAAGCAGGTCATGTAGCAAGGGTACATGAAAATAACAAAGGCATTTTGGGGAAAGAATGAGTCCAGATGCTCTAGTTATCAACCTGGGTGATGTCCTAGCTGAACTTCTTGGGGCAGGTGGCGCTAATTATAGTATAATTCCAAGTTACTGCTTATCCCTTGGAGGCACATAGGTCTGGCCTTTACATCTTTATCTTGAGGCCTGGCCTTCTTCAGCTTTACCTTGAGCTACATTTCTGATGTCTTTATTCCTTCTGCTGACTTCCCTGAGGGTCCAGCTCCTCTCTGGCTTACATTAATTTATATCTCATTTAGCTGCTTATAATGTTATGACGATAGCTTTTATTACCTTTTCTGTGGCAGTTTACGAATCAAATAGTTTTAAAATGTAGCTTTTAAAATTAATATTATAGAGGTACACAAATGGAGACTCATAGTGTTAAAATAATTTGAGCAAGGTGAGACAGCTTGTGCAGGGAAGAGAGATCCTGACCCCAGGACTAGCTCCAAAGCACTTTTGGCCTCATGTTCCTTGGGATTTGGTAAATGCTAATCAGCGGCCAGCAGAGGGAGCAGGATTTCTATCGAACCCCAGCCATAGCCCTTCAAGAGAAGCCCAAGAGCTCTCACTCTAGCCAGGTTTGCTGATGAAAAAATCTCTCAAGTCAGAGTATATCTGAATGACAGAACTGAAACTAGTCCTGCCCATCCCAGGTGGGAGCATTGGACGGAAAGTGGGGTGGATCTTTTTCCAAAGAGAGCGTATAGATTTCAACTCAAAACTGACAAACAGCCTGTACTGCTGGGAATGTCAGATGTCAGGGAACATGGTACTCTAGGGAGATTTCTTAGTCCACTTCACTCCAGCCCTGGCCTGACTGCCCAAAAGCTTTCACTTTTAACTCCAAACGTACAATTAAATTTTCAATCAGCTTTTGCCAAAAAAAAAGAAGAAGAAGAAGAGCATTCAAGTCATTCACTTTTCTACTATCCCATGAGTTTGTTCTCTTCTTCTTCAGCCAGGTACCTCCACTGCTCCTTCAGTTTTGTGAAGACGGCCTGTGTGAGTGTTCCCCACTGATACAATGCATGTGAGCTCTGAGGTTAGTCCCTAAGGTTAAAGATTTCTCTCGCTCTTTTATCGATATTGTAAATAAACTGTAGTCTCTCACATGAAAAGACAAAAGAGTTCAACCAGGGGTGAAAACACTTGGAAAACTGTTTTTGTTTTTTCCCTCTGAAACTCAGGGAATAAAATAAGTCAGGGACCTTGAGTTGTTGAGGAAGGTATTCAAACTTCATATGAAAGATTCCATTTCATTTAAAAATAAATCTGTCACATTCAACTTTTAAAATTCATATCCTTAGTTATAGCCTTACACACACACACACACACACACACACACACAAACATGCATGCACTCCACATATCAAAATGGAATGTAAAATGTGCTCAGCTATATGTAATTTTATCTCATTTTGACTTCATTTTGGATCTACTTCCCTGACCCTGTCTAAAGTACAGTGTTTTTGTGATTCAAAAATAATTAGTCAGCCAGGTGTGCTGGTATACACCTGTAATTCTAGCACTTGGGAGGCTGAGACAGGAGGATCACTGGGAGTTCAAAGCCAGCCTGTACTATATAGGAGTTCAAGTCCACCCTGAAATACAAAGCAAGACCCTTTCTCAAAAAAACAAAACAAAAGTCATCACTCAAGATTAATATACATAGATAATAAAAACTGTGACTCAAAATTAAGGCCTAACTGTGGAAAAGGTAACCCCCAACAAACCTCGGAAGAATTCCATTCCTGCAACTGCCCTCTTAACTATGTGAGTAAATTGTGCCTCAGCCTTTTACCTGTAAAAGGATGTGGACAATCCTCCTGTGTTGTGAGGACCAGCAGTCTTATCCCATTTCCCATGACCTGCCTGGTCGCCACCTTAGCCACTACTAATCACATTTCATTTTCTTAAACAATTTTAACTGTCACATAAAAAGGAAAATTATGTATATCAAAGGGATCACATGATGTTTTAACATATATCTGTACTGTAGAATGCTTCAATCAGGTTAAACATATTTATCTCCTCAAACATCATTTCTGGGGCTGGGGATTTAGCTCAGCGGCAAAGCGCCTGCCTGGCAAGTGCAAGGTCGTGAGTTCGGTTCCCGGTACCGGAGAAAAACCAAA
>NW_004955424.1:16461706-16484064 GCF_000276665.1 Chinchilla lanigera
CACACACACACACACACACACACAACTATTCTTTTACCATTGAATGGGCTGGATGCCTTTGTCAAAAATAATGAACTAATAGTGTAGTGGGAGATTTCAAAACTGTAGCTTCATAACTAGGCCGTCAGACTCAGGTGGCCTTGACTAAACTGCCCAGCTGCAACTCAGAGATAATCTGACTCAGCTCCATCTGACCAGCTGCACAATGCTGCACACTTATCCTGTTCCAAGGACTATCTACCCGGGGCGGAGTAGCCCTGTCAAGGTCACACTAAATCTTACCAGCTTGCCCAGACCCTGACTTCCCCAGATCGCCCCTCCTCACAATAAATGGCTCCCTCTAATTAAACCTGCCCCAAGCACATCTGCCTCACAACGTGTGACCAGATATATGTAACCAGTTATAGACTAGCCTGTTATCAACTCTGTACTTCCTGCTTACAAAGTGTATATAAGTTGCTATTTTACTCTAAGCCAGGGCTGGTGATTTGGACCTAGTTCCCACCAGTCTGCCTGTGTAAATAAAAGTTGCCTTCCAAACTCCATGGTGCAGAGTATTTTTCCATCTGGTTCGGTACAGACTGTGCAATAATAGTACTGTACATGAGTTCGTTTCTGGACTCTCGAGTCTATTTCACTGATCTATGTATCTATACTTACGCCAGTACCAAATTGTCTTAAGTATTGAATTATGGAAATACGGCTTTGTTCTTTTTAAAGATTTTTAGCCATTCTAAGCCACAGGAAGATAGTTTTTCTCTGTTGTTTGGGGATTTTTTTATGGTTTCTTTTTTTTTTTTAATCTTGTCTTAGCTAAGGGAATATCTCATAAGGAAGGAAGAGAAAACTGTTCCAGAAGACTAAGTGGCTGCTACCTTCCTTGCTAGTCTTCACATTTAGTGTATCTCTGTTGTCACTAAAGTTGCAGAAAGTACTAACACTACATTCACACTCAAAGAACATTGCTCCTCTGATACTTTCTGTATTGCACTGTTTTATTCCGTAACAAATAGGGATAGAGATAGAGCAGTAGAAATGTTGTCGACTCTAGAAGGTAGTGATGCTCCCGCCTGATGAACTGCTGGCCAGCAGGACTGCTACTTGAGAGATCTCAGATCCCAGCAGTTGAGGCCACCTCTGTTCTTAGGAAACTCAGTTGGGGACCCCAACTCATAATAGTTGCTATGTCAGTCCAGAAGTTTCTCTCAGTATCCCTTGTAGCTGGATAGCTTTCTTTTTAAATGATGAAGCTTATTTTTCCAAGCCTTCGTTCTATAAATACTTAGGGATTTAGAGTTAAATTTAAGCAAGTCTCAAAATTTGAATTTTATGTACTTCCTCATTAGTCTTTTGCACCTCTCTATTTTTATTCTCTATGTTTACATTTTTGCTTATTTTAGCTTTATCATGATTTTACCCTTCTAAATTTGGAGGCATTCTGGAGTTTCTACTTTTCACCTTGTTTATTCTTGGATTTATGGTGTACATATTTTCCTTTTTTATCTTTTTTACTTAGTCCTAATTTTTAACCTTAACATGTGTTTATTTTTTGGGACGACAGGGTCTCGCTATGTAGTTCAGGCTGACCTTGAGCTCACTTTGTAGACCAGGCTGGTCTCGAGCTTGCAACGACCCTCCTGCCTCAGCCTCCTGAGTGCTGGGATTACAGGCATACACCACCAAGCCTGGCATCATGTCTCTTTTAGTCTTATTTTATATTTTGAATTAAGTCTATTACTTTAATTCTACATCATTCTTAGCTCAGTTCCTGTTATTTGCACCCTCCACTGTGTGGTCTGGTCCTTGCCTATGTCTTCCACCTCCCCTTTCCCTTGAGCCTCTTCCCTCACGCTGGTCCTGCCGCTCCTGGACCATGCCAAGCACTCCCACCTCATGGCCTTGGGCCTTGCTATTCATTCTCTCTTGGGTGCTCA
The DNA here is from genome assembly GCF_000276665.1 of Chinchilla lanigera. Taxonomy (NCBI): domain Eukaryota; kingdom Metazoa; phylum Chordata; class Mammalia; order Rodentia; family Chinchillidae; genus Chinchilla; species Chinchilla lanigera. The sequence continues at coordinate 16,463,641 of NW_004955424.1, forward strand.
CCCCGCTTCTCTAAGCAACACTATCTCTTTCTGATCATTCAAATAAGATGACTAGCCTTGCTGCTTTGCCAAGGCCGAAGATGTTAGGGATAGAGAATTTTTCATTTTAAAATCAAGGAAGTCCTGAGAAAATTTGGTCAAGTTGAGTAGCTACTCTCCAGTCTCAGCTTAAACATTTCCTCAGGAAGACTTGCCTTACCTGCTGTATCCAGAGCAGATTCCTCACCAGGTCCTCCGTTATTTCTCAGTTCAACACCTGTTTCCTTCAAAGGGAGACATGCTGCATTCTGCAATTATTTTACTTTATGTCTTTGTTTTCTTTTTGTTTCTTTCCTTAACGTCCAAGGAATTGGACATAATGGAATGCCACTATGCCTGCCTTATTCCTCTGTTCAAGGGAAGGAAGAATGGAGGGAGGGATGGAGGCAGGGAAAGCAGAAATCAGAAGACAAAAGAAGGAAAAGGAGCTGGGGATTTAGCTCAGTGGCACAGCGCCTGCCTGGCAAGCACAAGGTCATGAGTTTGATTCCCAGTACTAGGAAAAAAAAAACAAAAAAGAAGGAAAAGGAGGTACCCTTAGAAGAACACTCAGGCTTACTTTTATGGAAAAAAATAATGCTTAATCTTCCCTCCAAGTCCTCATAGGATAAGGCAAATCCTTTCTTCGCAAACCTACTTTCGTGTATTTTTATTGGATCTATGGCCATTTTTCAAGAAATTACTAAAAAAAATCCCTTTAGCATGTGAGTTTAATGTATGATTCTCCTGTTCTACTCCCTTTGTATTCCCTTCAGTGTCTGGGAGTGCCAGGAGGGTCATTTGATTAAATCAGTCCGCAACCCCCAAATACCTTCAGGAACCAAGGCAGCAATGTACTAGCAATGAAGTGGAGTGAATATAGGAAATCATCTGATGAAGAGCATAACCAAATTTGCCTTATTTTTATTTCACTATGGCATAAGCATATAATCCTATATGTATTTGTGTAACATCAGAAATTTTATTTTACAAATGAAACATAGTACAAATTGAAAAAATATGATATCCTGAACACTGTGATAGGTTTTCTTATATGACTTTAATGTGCATAAAAACATATTGCTCCTTTATCTAGCTGATACATTATTGTGTGTCTCCTAGGACCTCAACTCCTGGGTTTCAATACAGGAAAACATATTTAATGTTCAGTCCATTTCAATCTTTAGACAAGGGGGCTGGGGATTTAGCTCAGCGGCAAAGCGCCTGCCTGGCAAGCGCAAGGTTGTGAGTTCGGTTCCCGGTACCGGAGAAAAACCAAAAAAAAAAAAATCTTTAGACAAATCTAATAACAGAATATTATTAAACAGAAGGTTTTAAAAAGATTTTTTTGCAATTTCCTATTTATTTATTTATTTATTTTGGTGCTAGGGATCAAACTCAGGGCCTCAGATATGCTAGGCATGTGCTCTTCAATTGGGCTATACCTCCTGTCCAAACATCAGACTTTAGAGAAAAGTGCTCATGACCTTGTTTTTCTGCTAACTTTTATGCATCTACCATTGATAATATTACCTGGGAGCCAGAAGATTCACATTATTTTCTTTCAGGAGTGTTATGGTCGATACAATGTGTCAACTTGAGGAGTCTAGAAGCTTAACTAAGTGACTCAGCAGTTCTACATCCTGGGGTGGAAAGGACATGCCCTTATCACTAGGATGCTGTTCATTGTGTGAACTTGAGAAATTTAAAAGGTTAACTACGTGACTCAGCAGGGAGCCAGGGTCCTTACTTTGTATTTATCCTGAGCCTGTGCAAGTGGAAGGCCAGGAGGATGGTGTGGGTGGAGAAGACCATCCCCCCTCAGGACAGGTAGGATGCATACAATAAAAGGAAAATGAGAAAAGACGGATTACTGGTTCCTCAGAGGAGCTCCAGTCTTTGCCTTTAGCTTGGTGGTGATCTCCTGGCTTCTGGTGCAGAATGTTTGGCTTCTGCCTGGGACTCTATAGCCTTTTGGTGTAGACTCTTTGGCCCTTACCATGGATTCTTCAGCCTTCTGTCACAGACCCATCAGCCTCCTGATGCGGGCTTACACAGACACTGCAGTGAGTGCCAGGGCTTGGACTGAACTCTTCAATCTCCAGCATGCAGACACCCTCTGCATGCATCCTCATCCAACTCTGTGGCTGACCATTGTAAGCCAAACTTGTACTTTCTTGTACATTTGTATATATTGTGTTATATCTGCTTCTCTAGTAAACCCTGACTGATATACAGAGTCATGTGACATCTATTTTTTAATCTTCGTATCCCCAGCAGTAGAGTATTTGCCCTCTCTGCTGAAGCATAGTTACTTGATCAGTCCCTTGACTTTCTGATGGCATCTACTGCCTACTTACATCTAACATATACATGACTTCTTTGCTATGGCTCATTAATGGGATCAGAAAAGTCTCATGCTGATCAGGATGAAAGTTAGTTAACTTTCCATTACTATAACAAACACCTGAGACAAATCAACTTAAAAAGAGAAAACATTATTCTGGCACACAGTTTTCAATCTATCTTCAATTGGCCCCATTGCTTTTGGGCCTGTAGTGCTGCAGTACATCATGGCAAGAAATTTATGGCAGATCAAGCTGCTCAACTCGTGGAGGCTGGGAAGCAAAGAGAGAAGGAGAAAGAGATTGGCATCCTACAATCCAATGTGGAGTCCATGTCCCCAGTGACTGCAAGACTTCCTACTAGGCCCCCCTCTAACTCCCTGGCTTTCAATGAAACAGAGAGAGTTTTGGAGTCTATATTAGAGTTACTCTTTTCTGGTCCATGCCCAGCTCTCTTCCTGGCACCTCGGTGCCTTAGTCCCATCACATAGCCATCCTAGCAGAAGAAACAGCTCCTTTACACTGACTGTGTGCACTGAATCTTTAGGCTAAAGAAGAATAGATTCTTTCTCACCATTGACTGGGCTTTAAGCCTACTGTCTTGCTCTTAATGTCAAAGAACAGGCACTAATGTACTATAAACTTTCCCTCTCACATTCTTTCTGAAACAGATCCTGCTCTCTCCTAAGGCTAAGGGCGATGTTCATGTACTTAGAAGGGCACAATAGCACTGCTCTGTTAAATTACATTTTCCTTTTTTGACTTGTTACTTCTTTTAATTTGGAACTAAAGCTTCACACGTTTTCTTTCTCACTAAAATGTAACTGTCAGGACTTGTATTTCTTATTACAGTTTCCAACAGATTTTAGTTTTAGATCCTTTATGTGGAAGAGATATTTGTTTTTATTTTTAATAGAAACAGCTGATCACAAACATGGATACATCTAAATATGGATATAATCTTTGCACAATGGTTTTTATATCTAGGCCAACCAACTCTTAATATACAAAATTCTGCTCTTCCAAAATAAGCTTATTTCTTTCTTTATGATCTTGTGGAATTACAGTTCCGTGACTTCCATTTGTAGCAATTTTTCCATAATATCAGTATTCTTAAATGTTGAAAAGAATTGTCTAAGCTCATTTTCACAAAGTTACAAATCAGGCAACTTTTTGAAGTTTAATCTTTAGTTTCACAATTCTACTTCGCACCACGATTTCTCTTTTTGGAATCTGACTTCAGTGTAGCAAAGTGGGGCAGCTTATTATTTGTCAGTTGACACTCAAGACACAATTTCACTAGGAATATGTAGGTTATATAATATGTTTATGTAACCACCCATGAGTGCCCAGGCAGGAAAATATATTTAAAGTGCAATAAATTAAAATGTTAATCAAAAGACTAGGTCTTTGATTCAATCTTGCCAGTTATCTAAGTCTGAAACTTTTAAAATGGCACAAAACATTTAAAAATTAACATTTAATGAAAGCTTCTTTTACATTTTGCAGGACTAATTCATTCAATTGCTTCTATTACATTGTGCAACTTATTAAGCAGAACATAGAACTGAGATTTAAGCAACAGGACCATATTTAGTTCATAGTGAAATACCTATATATTTTCTACTTTTTTAAATTTAAAGGAGAAAATATTGCTGGTAACTCTGTAATAAGCACTTCTAGAAGCAGGCATGGTAAAGTATGTCTGTAATTCCAGCACTGAGGAGTCTAAGGCAGGAGGATGGCCAGTTCAAGGCCAGCCTGAGCTACATAGTGATTTCAATGACAGTTGTGTATATTATATCCTTGTAAAATGGTCTGTCTCAAAGTTTAAGTTTTGCAATAAATTCAGCATTAACACCCACTATTACAGGAACGTAACCATTGTGATTAGTTTATGTTAAAAAATACCTTACATTTGCAGCTCAGAACAAAACTTCAAGTTACTTCATCATCCAGAGATGAAACTAGCAAAGGAGACAAGAAATGAGGTAACGAGAGAACTAGGGAAGTAAAGTGAAACTCTTTAAGGAAGAGAGAGGGACTAATAATATTAAGTAATGCCACTACATTGACTACTATGATGACTGGGACCACTGACTCTGATGCCCATTGCCCCACAATTCCACAGGTACTGTCATCTTTACCTTCAGGGCATTTTTCCCCATTTCCCACTCCCACTTGTCTTTTTCCACACTCATCCTGATGTTCCTCCAGCATACTTCTACTGCAGGCCCTGTGCACGTGCTCCCTTCTGTCTGGAATGCTTTTTCCCAGATATCAGCAAGGTTCCCTTTCTTCCTTCAAGTCTCTGTTCCAATGTCACCTTTTCTGAGACGACCTCCCTGACTACCCTAACTAAAAGAGCACAGTGAGCCACTGATTCTCAATACTTTATTCTTATTAGCTCACTTTTTAACACAATAACTGTCATCACATTATAATTTATGTACATAGCAAGACTATAAGTAAGATCAGCAACTAAAATTGTACCTGCCACATAGAAGTTTATTACTGCATATTTTGAATACATATCAATTAGATAAATAAAATTAGTAAAAAAACAACTAGCCATACTGTTTTCATGGTAACGTGATACAGTATGATTATTAATCTGGCATGAGGGATAAAAACTCTAATTTTGATAAAAGAATATATTTTTAGAACCTCCCCTTTTATTTCATATGATATAAATGGTTACACTAAGAATGCTCTCTTCAAATACTCTTTTTCCCTTTTTCCTATTTTCTAAATATCCTCCAGTGACCACTTTCTCAAGTTTCTGATTTTACTTTGATGAATTAAAAACTATATGCTGTATAAGCTTTTGTTTGCACAGTAATAGAATATAAAATATGAATGCCTATTTAAATTTTTGTTCATTTTAAACTTTGTGTATGTTAACTTTCCAATTTTATACACACATCTCATTTTAAATTTTTACTTCATTTTAGAACTTTTATTGACTTTAGCAACTTCAGCTTTTAAAAAACCCTGAAGATTTATAAGAGAAGGTACTCAAAGTTCTCAACCAAATAGCATTTATAGCTACATGCAGACATCCAGATTAGCAGAAAAAATAAACAATTTACTGTCTTGTGCACCTTATATGTGCACAGAGACCAAGGGCTTTGGAGCAGCAACCCTAGCATCTTTGTTGCATATGACATTGCAACGCAAAAGCAAAGCCAAATAAGGGGACATTTACAACTTTGCTGACTCATTAGACAAAAGAATTTCACAGGCAAATGCACATAAAGGGAGGGGTGGGCAGAATGGGAACAGAAATACTTGTGAAAGTATTTTCCAATTTCTGATAAGATAGCAGGCTCTAAGAAAACATCTGTCTAGAGAGAATGACTAGAAGAGATGCATGAACATATAATGATAGTCACACAAGTGTGGGTGAAAGGTACAGGTAACAAGATAGCAGCACAATTCAGTATGCTTTATTCTTTTGCCTTCCTAAGAATAAAAACCATCCTGGCCATCTAACCTCAATGGGCAGAACAGAGTGGATGTAGAATTGCTGATGGGTTACACCCTGTTCCAAATAATGATGTTTTGGTCAGTGATGGACTAGTATACAATAGCAGTCCCATGAGATTACATTGCCTAGTGAAATGGTAGCTGTCTTAGTTTGTGTAAGTACCCTCTATGACATTCATATAATGACCAAATCACCTTCTGATGAATTTCTCAGAATATATCCCTCTCACTAAGTGAAGCCATTAGTAGTTTACTGTTGCTTTGTTTTCCCAACCTTAGTGAGCAAAGGCAATCAATAAGTATCTGCTGGCGCATTGGATGAATAAGTAAAATTAGAAAAGGGAGACTTACCATTGTAAGACAGCAGGAAAAACATCTTTGTGTGGCTACTTGCAAATTTATATAAAGAGATTACCCTGGATACACAGGTAAACCCATTATAATCATGAGTCCTCAAGTGGGGGAAAAGGAGGCAAAATAATTAGAACTAACAAAATGGTGTCATTTGGCTTTTGGTGGCTGTGAAAATAGGAAGGGGTCACCTCACAAAAAAATATGGGCAGCCTGTAAATGCTTAAAAAGGCAAGAAAATGGTCCCCTCCCCAAAAAACTCCATCAAGGAATGCAGCTTTGCCCATTTCGGATTATGGCCTCCAAAATGTAAAATAATAAATTGTGTTGCTTTAATCCATTACATTTGTGGTAATTTGTTACAACAGCAATAGAAAAATAATGCAAAAATTTTTATAAGAAGAATATGCAGTTAGATGCAAAAGTACACTAATCTTAAGTGCATGTCATATTTGTCCCTTACATATTAATGCAAAATACTGTATCTAACTTCTAGACCAAGCTATAGGGCACTCCAGCACCCTATAAATTTCCCTCCTACAACTTTCCCTCTATTTCATGCATTACCACTCCTAAAAGGGGAAAAAAAGATTTATATTTGTTCATTCACAATACTTCTGAGAACATATACACGAGGCTTTCCCTCACATATCATCAGGTGTCCTACAATTCACTTGTGACATCAGCTACCCAGAGTTAGCCCAGACCCCACAAGTTAATGGCCCAGTCTCGCAAAACTGCTCCCCATTTCAGACACCCATCACAGTTTCAAATTGTGACCTGTACTCTGCCCAGCCAGCTATAAATTGCTGTTTCCCATGACTTCCTTTTTGATTATTTGCTAGAATATCTTATAGAATTCAGGAAAGTGAAATTATGGACCAGTGGTGACTGAATTTAATCTCCAACACCCCCTTCCTCTTGAAGGTGGAGGGGGCTGAAAGTTCTAACCTTCTAAGCACATGGTTGGTTCCTCCAGCAACTTGTGCCCATCACTTATTTAGCATAAATTTAGTTACTCTTGAAGAAAGTTTATTATGAGTTAGGAGCTTTGTATCAGAAACCAGGGATGAAGACCAAATACATGTTTTCTACTGCAGCACAATTTCACACCCCCGAGAAGGGACAACATTCAGTAGTCACTTCTGGCTTTTTAAGTATTAATAAATTTTGTCTCATCTTAAACTTTGTATAAATAGAATAATACAGTATGTAATCTTTGCAAGTTTGTTTCTTTCACCCATCATAATAAGATTAATCCATTCAAGAAAGTAATTTGAAATGAACCAGTTGTACTTCTTATTCCTGTCAATTTTTATCATTTCTTTAGCCCCCTCAGGGTGTGGAAAGAACCCAGCAGCAAAAGAGGAAAAACTGTACTGTTGAACTTTTCCTTCCAGAATAGGCCATGCATCTTAGAGATAGTACTTGGAAAGCCAAGGTTTCTATTAACAAGTTTTGGGTGATACTGGAAGCAGAAAGGAATTTTGTGCTCAACTGAACCAAAGCTAGAGGACTAAACCATACAGTTCATTTAAAAAGTTAACCAACAGCCAGATATGGTGGCACATACCTGTAATCCCAACACTCGGAAGGCTGAGGCATGAGGATCGCTGACTGCAAAGGCAGCTTGGTCTACATAGTGAGCTCAAGACCCGCCTAAACTACATAGCAAGACCCTGTCCTGAGAGAGAGAGAGAGAGAGAGAGAGAGAGAGAGAGAGAGAGAGAGAGAGAGAGAGAAACAGAGATAGAGACATATTCTAAAATGTATAAGATGAGATATAAGGACATTGTCTGAAATATGTAAAAGGCTTCTTGAAAAACCTATTATGAACAAAGCCTCTTCCTACTGCTATGACGCTGCATGAACAACACACATATGCCCCTCAAGAGATCAGACATTATCCCAGGGAAGGGAAGAACAGCCTTATAGCTGAATCTTGAAAAGGAAGAACAAATGAAACAAGAATCCAGAATATATTCTTTGTAATGGGAAAATAATATGATTATAATCTAAGACTTGTCTTTCCACAGTTTACTTTTTCAGCATGCACATAAGGAAAATGTTTTGCAGAAATATCTGGGACTTCAACATTTAAGGCTGACATTATCCTTGCTTATTTTTACATTATTCATTGTGGTCTTTACCAATAGCTTTCATACTCTTTGAGATGTTGTAACAATACTTTGGTTTCCTGAAAAACCTGCATCCTTTAAGATTATGGAAATATATTTTCAGTCTATTCTAGGATATTTACACCCACTAACATCCTGGCTAAACAACAATTCACTCATATGAGAATATAGACACATATTAATTAGGTGGGGATGACTGAGAAGGGCACATATTATAAGTCTACTTTTAGCAAAAGTTTTTGTGTTATATGAGTTTTGTTTTCTCTAGATCCTTCTGAATTTCATAACAAATGACCAGTGGTTGAATAACAAGGATGATCCTGTAGTTCACCAACATTTGGGTTTTTTTATTTTAAAGAGAAAAAACAATAACAAAATAACAACAAAGACAAAAACAAAAACAAAACAACACAAAAACAATACAGGATTTCAAAACAAGATGGTAGGAATTAGCAACAGTTGCTATGTTACATAGTGCTACCTTCAACAAAGTTGCTCAGATTACCAGAGGTAATACAAGATTGATCAAACAACCAAAGAGAATAAAAAGTAATAAAAAACATTAGAAATGATACAGAGCTTCACTAAACAAGATGGTAGGAATTCAACAATGGTTGTTATACTGCGTATTGTTGTCTTCAAATTGGTTGTTCAGATTACCAGATATAAGCATGCAAGACTGGTCAAAAAAAAATTTAAGCATTAACTGTTCATTTCAATAAACCAACAGACATCAGCAGTAAAATTATCCCAGCTACCCTTGTGTATACATATATATTTCTTGCCTTTCTTCTTTCTTTCTTTTCTCCTTGCCCTCATCCAAGTTGTTCCTTCCCTTTGAGTAATTTCTTTCCCTTTCACAATATCTATTGTACCTTTTGGATTTTATTTACTTTTTCTTACACTAGGGAGACAATATGATGTTTTCACATGTGGGTCCAATTTATTTCACTTATGAGTATGGTCTCTAGTTGCATCCATTTACCTATAAAACCCTTAAGTTTATCTTTTTTATAGCTGAGTAATAATACTCCATTGTATAAAAATACCACAGCTTTTTTGTCCATTCCTCCACTGATGGACAGTTGGGTTGTTTCCAAGATTTAGCTATGACAAATTCTGCTGCTATAAATACGGGTGCATATATATCGCTGTGGTATATAAAACTGTTTTCACTTTTTCTGGAAAAATACCCAGGAGTGTATTTTTTATAGTCAGTGTTAGCTTTTCCAGCTTCCTTCATCCAATGCAGAGGAGTTTAGAGTTAAAATAAGTATGTAAAATAAATTGGAGGCAAATCCAGGGCAGAAAAAAGCAATTAGGAGGCTCTTAAAATAATCCAGATTTTTAAAATGATGGTATTCAGACCTAAACCCAGAAATATGAAGATGAAAAAAGAGGGGAATAGCTGGGTTAAATGGGACCTCTAATCCTAGTTTTGTGAGGAATCTCCATACTGATTTCCACAGTGGTTTCACCAGTCTACACACCCACCAGCAGGGGAAAAGGGTTCCTTTTTCCCCACAGCCTCTCCAGCATTTGTTATTGGTTGATTTCTTGATGACAACCATTCTTTCTGGTGTGAGACGGAATCTCAGTGTTGTTTTAATTTGCATTTCTCGAATGACCAGTGGTGTTGAATATTTTTTTCATGTATTTATTTGTCATTTGTATTTCTTCATCTGAAAAGTGTATATTCATCACAGATGCCCATTTTTGGATTGGGCCTTTCAATCTTGGGGGCCTGATTTTCTTTAATTCTTTATATGTTCTAGATAGAAGTCCTTTGTCTGAGAGACAGTTGGCTAGAATTTTTTCCCAATTCGTGTGTTTTCTTTTTACCCTGTTGGCAATTTCTTTTGACGTGCAAAAACTTTTCAATTAGATGAGATCCTAGTTGTTGATTTTTTGAAGTATTTCCTCTGCAGTTTGGGTTTTGTTCATGAACTCTCTGCCTACCTCTGTGTCTTCAAGATTTCTACCTACTTTCTCCTTCAGTAGATTTAATGTTTCTGCTTTAATATTTAGATCTTTGATCCATTTTGACTTTATTTTAGTGCATGGTGATAGACATGGGTCTAATTTTAGTCTTTGGCATGTGGAAAGCCAGTTTTTGCAGCACCATTTATTAAAGAGGCTATCTTTCTTCCCGTGAACATGTTTGGCCCCTTGTCAAAGACAAGGTGACTGAGTGTGTTTATAGTTGTGTCTGCATCCTTTATCTGTTCCATTGATCCTCAGGTCTGTTCTTTTTGCCAGTACCATGCTGATTTTATCACAGTAGCTTTGTAGTATAATTGTAAACCAGGGATTGAGTTCACCAACATTTGATCTTTAGAGTTCAAGCAAGGGAGTGACAGGAGATGGGCGAGTCTATTGTAGGAGTATAGTCAGTGTTAGCTTTTCCAGCTTCCTTCATCCGATGCAGAGGAGTTTAGAGTTAAAATAAGTTAAAATCCAGGGCAGGAAAAAACAATTAGGAGGCTCTTAAAATAATGCAGATTTTAAAAATGATGGTATTCAGACCTAAACCTAGAAGTATGAAAATGAAAAAGAAAAATGGCTTCAACATATAGGAAGAAGTTGGTAAATGATGGACCAAGGAGAGGCTCAAGGAGAAAGAGGGATTAAGGGACAAGTAATAGATCCCATGATCATGGGTCTCTTTCTTACTACATGGAATTATGGGTCTCTTTCTTACTACATGGTCTGGTTGCATACGATGTTGTGGGACCTCACATGAAGCCATGGATAATGATGCTGGCTGATGGCTCAACAGAGAGGAAAAGGAAATCTGTACCCAGAATTCCTATGAGAATAAATCATTGACCCTTTTAGAATAGAATGTAGTCAAATTGCCAAAGGGCTGGTTGGTCTCTTTGAAGTGCCTATTGGAGGCTCAGTATTGGTCTTCACTGCTGACAAGTTGGACATTCTGAAATGGCAGTAGCCAGATCATCCTTGGAAAATGAGAATGGGTACAGTTGGCACTGTGCATATGCTCCATCTCTGCCAATGGGACCACTCCATTCACGTGCCCACTGTGCAGTTCTGCAGTGACTTTAGGCAAGAAAGACATGGCTAAGATCGACTGACCAAGTAATTCTGGGGTGGACGCTTTTGGGGATAATAGCACATTATACATTCATCTTCACACTTCATGCCTACTGCCATATGTCCTTCCTTACACCTTACCTCTAGAATCTTCTTTCTCTGATCTCTGTGTTTTTCTTTACAGGTCCCTGAATGACTGGACAGTCCATTCACCACTGTTCATAAATCTACATCTGTATCATCACCTTTTGCTGCTTCATCCATGCAAAGGAAATGACCAAGTGTATTGTGCAAATCTCTGTCTATAAGGAAGATTGCCCTTTTTCACTATTTTCAACACCTACTCTGTTGTCGGTTTGCATGGCAGTCTGAAGACTTTCCATGTCCAATTTCTGCTTCCTTCCTCTTTTATGTCTCATGTTACAACTCCTCCTACTCCTCATTCTGTCTCAGCATCTGCTTTGAAACTAGCTTGCTGACATCTTTGTGATGTGTAGGAGTGCTGTTTAGGGGAATGGAGGAAGAGCTAGTGTACATGTAGGGTGAGGCTTTACCTGAAGTTATGATACTAAGAAGGGATGAAAGAACTAAATCTTCTCTATCCTTGAGAATTTTGGGGGGAAATTGATGAGGTCACTAGATTTCCCATAGAAAGTTGTGCAGGATTGATGTCACTTTATTTAGATACTAAGGGAAAGAGTAGCCCTAGAAGACCAGAGAATTCCTGCTACAATGGATAGTAAGAGAAGCAACAGATTTTTACGCTGCACTCAAGAAAAGTGTGAGGATTAAAAAACAAAAGATAACATTGACTAAAGGTTCAGAATCTGGGTTTGAATTTCATTTCTTCTCCACTAGTTGTGGAACCTTGGCTTAGATTCTGATACCCTCTGAACCTTGGTGTTCTCATCTGTAAAATAATGATAATAAAAGGATCTATGTGAGAGGGTTAAGGTAAGTTTGAAATAAAACACTGCTTGGAAAGTACTTAGCACAATTCCTGGCCCAGGTTGCATAGTTCATAAATGATTGTTATTTTATTACATTTTAAGAAATACATATATATCACTCCTCAAAGAATATTAATAGTGAAAATTTTGCGCAGAAGAATTTCAAGCATTTGATTAAAACTGTTCTCACACCAATTGTACCACTTTTGTCCCTGCAAACACAGCCAAAACTGTGATTTCAATACCCCATTCATTTCCACAGGGAAGACAAATATTAAAGAAGCCAGACCAGGGTTCTTCGTAATTTTCTCACATAGATATAGTACAGTATTGCTATAATTTAAGCAGACCTATCATTAGACATACTTTCAAAAAGGATATATTTACTAAATGCACTGTAAAATAGGTAGGCCTTCTACCCTACTGTGCCACATGACACATTAAACTCTCATATAACCTTATTCATCACTAAGCTCGGCACTTGGCATAGTATTTTATTAGCACTCATTTAAACTTGTAGATATGTTTCAAGCAGAAAGTGAAAAATTTCTAAATTGCTTAACCTCTATTCCCAGGCAGTTAATGGGAGTTCATATGTTTGTTTCCTGATTTTTATGGTTTCTATTTGCAGCTGTGTTGCTGCAAAAGCAATCATATTGGTGCTTATGGACATGTGTGGCAAAGATAAAAGGGATAACAGCAAGTAAAGTATAAGAGGTCCCAGGAGAAGCTTGTATGCCATCCCAGGACCTGAGCCTTTACCACATTGCTTTTAATTATTCACACCAAAGTCTCCATGTCTTGCTCCCCTTTGTGGAGACACTGGCTTCATTTCCTGACCAGCAGCTTCAAGTCAGGCTGTATCTTGCCTCCCTGGGTCTCCTCCTGAATACTCATCGCTGGTGAGTACCTTCAAGACAATGTCCATACCTGAGATAGTGCAAAGGTGAACAAGCAGGGGCAGTTGTTACACTGTGTTAAAAGTCTGTTTTGTTTACTGGTTCCTTACCTTAATATTGTCTTCGTATACAACTTTTTATTACATGCCAGGAACTGTCCTAAATTATTTACATGATTTTTAATGCCAAATTATTTACATGATTTAAAGCCATTAATACATAATATTGTCTTCATATACAACTTTTTATTACATGCCAGGGACTGTCCTAAATTATTTACATGATTTTTAATGCCATCCTTACATTAACCCTAAATACTATTTTCAAATGCCTTTGTTGCTGATTAAAAATAGAGGCCAACTAAAGTAATTGGCTACAGGAAAAAGTTACTCTGCTGGTAACTCAGCTATAACTCCCTGGAACAGACTGAACTTCTTGGAGATGCTTAGTCTTTATTCTATTTCTTCTAGTTTTGTAACAGACTCTTAAGAATGTAGCTGAATAGTCTCTTCATGTGTCTTTATTTTCCTCTTCTAAAACAAGTGTACATTCTTTTTTAAAATCAGAAAAATGATGATATGTTAAAAATATAAAATAAATCTATAAGATCTGGTCTTCAACAGAAATATGTAGCTCTTATTTCATGAAATATTTAACCTTTGAAAGGCTTATTCCCTGCAGCAGCCTGTTACAAACTTTCTATGCATACTAGGTCACCTGGGGACCTGTTAAAAAGGACACACTCAGACTGAGATTTACATTGGCATCTGAGCTTCTGTATTTCTGACAATTTCACAGTATTGCGCTGCTGCTGCTGCTGCTGCTGCTGGTGGTGGTTTGTGGAAGACATAGTTAGCATTTCTACTTTCTTTTGTCAGTGTTAAAGATTGAACTCATAGTTCCTTGGACATTCTAGGCAAACACTTTCCTACCGAGCTATACCTTTGGCTCTTTTTTTTTTTTCTTCTGAGACAGGTTCTTGCTAAGTTGACCAGCCTGACCTCAAACTTGCAATCTTCCTCCCTCAGCATCTTGAGTAGCTAGGATGACAGGCATGCACCACTGCACCTGCATACTTCCCCATCTCTACACTACAGCAGGCACACCCAGCATTCTGCTTGAACTAGGAACTTAACCCCTCAGCACCACTCTTCTGGATCCTCTAGACTCACTCCTTGGATGCTGCACGTATCCTTAACCTGATCTACTCACTAATGCTGGAAACTCCACACCTACCTGGGCATCCTGACCATTTCCACCAGTTCTTTGCTCTTGCATTCAAATCACTAGGAACTTCTGAACAAGTTGTTATGCTTTAGACATGGTCCCCAAATTGTCATGTGCTGCAAGCTTGGTCACCACTGTAGTGATAGGAGATGTGAAACCTCTAAGAGAGAAGTCCTTAAGTCTCTGGGGGTTTCATGGGACCCCTGAGCTTTCGAGAGAGCCAGTTGTTTAAAAAGCCTGAGTCTGACCCCCAAATTCCTGTCTTGCTTCCTTCCTAACTATATGATCACTTTCCCTCTAACCAACTTCCCCTGTGGTAACCTACCACGGGGCCCTCACCAGAACCAAGCTGATTCTGGTACCATGTTCCTGAATCTCCACAACTCTGAGCTAAATAACCCTCTTTCCTTCCAATGTAGCCTACATCAGGTATTTCATTAGTAACAACAAACCGACTAATAATACAGAGGTCAAGGACTTTTCTCACTCTGTACTACATACATATTGGTACTTTCTACTCTCTACTAGGTTCCCACAACGTCTGTCCCAAACTTCCTTTCTCCTCCAACTCCAAACACTTTCTCTCACCCCAACTGTCCTCAGAATATGACCTTTTCTCCTACTTTAGAGAGATATCAGGGGATCTTTATCACAAGCTCTATTTCCTTCTTTTAAATCTCTAAAGCACCTGTGAGGTCTAATAGGTATGGGCCTATTAGATGATGAAACAAATGAATGATCTTAAGCTACCTGGAAGCAACCACCCAGTTCTCTATAGCTCAAACTTCGGAAGTGAATATTCTACACCTATGGCGGCCTCGTTTTCACCACCCTCCCCTTTCTCTGTACTGCATCTTTTCACATCACCACTCTTCTGAAACTGCTGCCTTGAAGGTCACCATGACACTTCATGACCAACCCTAACCACATTCTGTAAAGTCTCCGCCTCCTTAACCTCTGCCTTAAACATTGTTGACCACTTCCCTTTTCTGGTAGAATTACTCTTCTCCCTAGATTTCTGAGACTCTTCTTTAGTAGACTGTGACTCTATTGACTTTCTTGTTGCCTCTTCACCTGTGCATCCTCCTAATTATCCTGACAGATGGCTCTGTCCTATCCATTTCCTAATTCTACTTTTTATTTTTTATTTTATTTTATTGTTTTGTTGTACTGGTGATTGAACCAAGGGAGAACTGACCTACATCCTCAACTCTTTTTATTTTTTGTTTGTTTATTTATTTATTTATTTATTTATTTTTGAGACAAAGTCCTGCTAAGTTGCCTAGGCTGGGCTCGAAATTGTGATACTCCTGCTTCAGTCTTCCAAGGAGCTGGGATTACAGGCATGCACAGCCGCATCTAGCTTCATATTCTGTTTTAATGAACACATCTCCTAGGGCAGCAGCTCTTACTTCCTTATTCATGAGCCTAAAAATATTCTGCATCCCTACTCTCTCTCTGTTTACTTTCAAATTCGGGTCCCAAACACACCCTCACTCTATCACTTTTCTTTTTCTGTTAAGGAATTGGTCTATTTTCAAACATGCAAGAGTATTTTTTTAACACCCTCCATCTTATTTGACCTGTAGCTTCTCCGTGTGAAATTGTTCTCTTCATCCTTATTTCTACTACTGTCATGCTTATTAACTCCCTTATAGATAAAGAGCAATAGCCTTTGGTTGATTTCCTCATATCTTGAGCCAGCTATCTTCAGGCCCCTTGAATGGTTCCCATTGCCTAAAAGAAAAAGGGTGAAGCACAAAAATCTTTACTTATTCCTTCACCACAAATAGAACCTCAAGTCATTTTACTATGTAAATTTTACTATGTAAACCTCAATACCCTCAACATTTCCACTTTCTAGCCTTTTTTTTTTAAGTACTAAGGATTAAACCTTGGGCCTCATGCATGCTAGGCAAGTGCTCTACCACTGAGCTACATCTTAAGCTCTCTTTGTTTTTTATTTTATTCACTTTGTTTTTATAAGATCTCATTAAGTTGTCCAGGTTGACCTCAAATTTGGCATCTTCCCACCTCAGCCTTTCTGAATAACTAGGATTACAGGCATGTACCACCACCCCCAGCTCCACTTTCTTCCTTTTAAAGTATTTTCTTGAAATGGAGGCTTAATGTCATCACAGCAATCATCTGTACAGTCCAATGACATTAATCTTCATAAGAATATGTGCAATCCCAGAGAATGTGGTTGGTTGAGTTTTGAGATTTCTGCACCTGTGCAGCACCTAACTCAAGAGAGGTTTAGCTTTGTATAGATTCTTTTGAAGCATATTTTTCTAAGTCTGTTATATGTAGAACAGAAGAATTATATGAGATAGGAGAATTAAATTACATTTTAAAAGTATGAAGAAATTGCTACAAATTTTCACCATATTAACAGCTACGTGTACAACCAACAGGTTGGTTGTACAGGTTCATAAGTTACTTTTTTCATTGACAAAAAAGTGTTTTTTCAAGTGTAGATGAAACCCAACTATGTTTTCAACTCCACAAAGTCTCTCTTATCCTTAATAAGTACTCTTTTCTCTATCTCATCTAGTTTTCACCTTTTATCTTTCCCTGAATAATCAGATGTCTTGTAGAAGAATCTACACTCTTACTTGTCATTAAAGTATACTCTGTGCAAGGGTGTTCTCACATTTTTTTTAATCACCACATAGTGAACTCTCAATACTGAATGTATGACTGAATGAACACATGGGCTTTTCCTGTTGCCCTGGGCATTCCCATCCATTCTTATCATTCTCAGTATCCACAGACACATTCATGATTCCCTGAATCTAACACTCCATGATAACCTTTGTCTTTTGCTAGGGTCGTATAGGTCTCTAACTCCTATGGGGCATTCACTCCTAGATTCCAAACTGGAAATTTAAATCCAGCCTTTCTCTATTCAAATTCATCATCATCCTTTCCACTAACTGACTGCTTCTTTTTTATGTTGTTTATACTCATCAATGAAATGATCATCTTCCAAGTCATAAACTTAGGAATTATCTTGTTGATTTCCTTAGTCATTCTTCCTCCTAAGTGACTTTCAAATCTGTCTCTCTCTCTTTGCCTGGTAAGGCCTATTCATCCTTCAGGAATTTGCTCCAATATCAGCACTCCTAGGACCTGTTCTGTTTTTTCTTTAATTAAGTTTAGTGGTACATTTCAGATATACATAATGATCATACTCATCATAGAGAATCTGTACCCATACATAACACTCAACAAACACAAAGTTTTGAAATCTTTGACTTAGGAACAAAAAGGATATGTCCTTGAGGGCAGAGAATAATGCTCAGTTATCTTTCATCTCACATGACTGCTGACATATGACAGACCCTCTATAAATATCTGTGGATCTGTCAGTTGTGGTAAGAATGAGCTTGTGGAATCACAATGTGAATATATCATGGAAAAACCCCAAAGAGCAATAAAATGACCAAATTCACATAGCTGGTGGATGATGGTGGAATCTAGTAAAATTGCCTCTTGCCGAGTTTTGAATGAAACCAGAAACTCCAACCCAGCTAATCCCACTTATAAACATCCACCAGAAATTTTCCAAAAAGAGTCAGAAAACTGTTGAAGTGACTATACCAAGTTCCTGAAACAGCAAGGTGAAAGTCATGCACTTCCATCCCTCACATTTTCAAATGTGATTTGCTGCCCTGCTAAAACAGCATAGGCTTAAGAATCAAGAAAAAGCTATCAAAGAAACATGAACAAATTCAAATCTAATATTAAGATGGGAAAAACTTGGTTCAGAATCTCCTTAATTGGAGTTAATACCTGCAATAGGGATCCTAGTACTTTACAACTTTGGAAAGCCATCCAGACAATGGAAAGGATGGGCAATAAAAATAATGTGCTATCTACTCCACCAAGTCACTCAGGGTGACACGAAGCAAACGAAAAACTGGAGCACAAGTCTTCCGATCTTAGGTTGCCTCACTTGTAGGCCACATATAAGATAACCAGAAAGTTATCTTTTTTATGTGTTGAGACAGTGACAGTAAAGGAAATCTTCACACAATGACACTGGATATGCCATTCTCCTGAACTACAACTAAAATAGTGCTCAAGAAGAAGGAGAAAGAAAATCCTAAAAGATTCTTACATTTCTGGTTGTTGGGGATGCAGATAAGGAATCTAAAAAGGAAAAAATAGACCTTCATGAAGATTTCAGAGACTAGGATAGTAAGTTCACTTCTGCGGCCTTTCGTTCTCCAAGCTGAATGAATCTGGATAGCTGACGCACTAGTGATGCAGTAACAAACAATCCTGAACCACAGGGGCATAAAACTGAGGCACTGATTTCCTACTTTATTCAGCCACAGTTGGCCACATGGGATCTGCTCCATATATTGACACCCTTAGTTAAAAAACTAGCCAATTAGAAAGAGAATTGATCATCAGAAACCACATTGTTCAGTAAAAACATACAGCCAGTCAAAGATTACAGCTCTGTGTGTAATTCTAATTTTTCTAATAGTCATGTTTTAAACAGTCAAAAAAATCAGTCAAAGTAAATTTAATAATATCTTTCATGTAACCTGCTATGCTTAAAATATGATCTTTTCAGTAAGTAACAAACACAAAATTATTGATGAGGCATTTTGTATGCATTTTTAAACTGAATCTTTGAAATCTGGTGTGTTACTTACATTTGCAAAACATCCCAGTTTAGATTAACCACCTTCAAGTGCTCAATGGCTACACTATCCGGGACTACTCAGGGCCTCCAGGGTAAATCTAGTCGTTGGTAGAGAAAAGAGAGCTCCAAAGGGTCCTACAGCACCAATGAAATGCTAAGCACACATCTGGTGACAGGACAACACCCAAACTGAAAGGGTTGGGAAGCATACATCTAGCGTGTTCCCAGAAGAGAGAGAGCTGGAAAAATGCAGGGAGAAAGCCCCTGGGCTGCCACATTTGCCTTATGAGTAAAATCTATACCAACAAAAGCCATAATCATTGTGTTGGCCAAGCCAGATTCTTCAGAGGCAATCAGGATAAGGATCTCACCGTTTTTCTTCCCATAATACATGTAAATCAGTTCTCTGAAAGTAAACCTTTCCCCACCTCCGCATGGACTCACAGGCAGCTTTATCACAGTCTGCAGTTTCTCCTCAATAAAAAATGTCCTCCAGTCACTTCAAGTCACAAGACCATCCCCTCAACTCTGTCATACTCTGAGCCTCATTCAGAATTGAGACTGTCTTTATAAGTCAGGGCTTCCAGGCTTAAGAAACACATAGCAGGCAGGGGAAGGGGAAGATCTTCTCTCATCCTTGCCCTTGTCTTTGTCCCTGCTTATTGAAATCTCCACAGGGAGTTCAGATCTCCCACCTTGCAGTATGACACACAGATGTAAAAGAAAGACAAAGAGCGAATACTGTAGTTGAGGAGCTCTGGGATGACCAGTGTTCTCTGCGGAACAAAAGGCCACGAATCCAAAAGCTTATGGCTTTCATTGGTATCAGTCAGGGAGGTGGGTGAGGGTCAGTGCAGAGTGCTACGGAAAAGAAACTTTGCAGGCATTGGTTGTAAAGAGAAACAGAAATTTTGTACCAGACACAGAGGCCTTCCAATTAGCAGTGCAACAGATAGCCTGATGTATGCAAAGCTGGCACCTTTACTGCCAGGAAGGTATAATTCTTTCTGAGTCACATGGCCTCAGCTGAGATGTTACCCCATGTCTTAGCACTGGAATCTCACAGGCTTTTGCTTGTGCATCCATTCCAGCCAACAGCATGGGGCTATTCTCACCTCTGTGCTATCACCTTGCTATTAATGAGACCAGTGCCTAAGCCAGACTCAGTCACATTCGTCTGGCCATTTAAGAGAATATCTGCTTCTATATAGCCAGCTCTGCATGTCACCATGAACAGAGTTGAAGTAAAGGTCAGGTAAAGATGGGGACAAAGGCCTTCATTTTTTTTTT
>NW_004955424.1:16485364-16514012 GCF_000276665.1 Chinchilla lanigera
GAAGACCGGCGCTCCCTGCCCGTGGCTCCCTGTGTGCCGGAAGCCCTTCTTCATTTCTTGATAGAGTGCACTCTGCAGTCTCCCACGCCTGCTGCCCTCAGTGCTTCTAGAAATGAAGTAGAATGGGGCCAAGGGGAGGAATGGGGCAGGAAATGTCCCACTTTCTTGGGGCCTAATCTATTGTCACTCTCCTTTCAATTTACTCCCTCTTCAGAGGTCCTTGGTGGGTTTTCAGAGACATCATTCCACTTCACTCCTGTGCCAGCAATGTTACGATTATTTCCCATAAGGGAAGCCATGTGTGTTCCTGTGACTGGCTGCCTGCATTTCCTCCTTTTGACCTTGAGGATCCAAAGTCATCCCCTTTGTTCAGATCACATCTTTGCTGTTTGAGCAACCTCTTTGGATGAATTTTTAAAGCCTCACACAGCTCTCTCAAACATGGCCCACACTGCCAAACATGCTCTCCTGCATTCTTTCCCCTGACAGTGCAGGAGCTAGGTCAATTCTGGTGCAGTCGCCTCTCCTCGCTTCAACTCCCCGGACACCTGTCAGTCACAGCCTCTGGCCTTTAGGCGTTTGCATCCACCACCTGCCAGCAGCCTCTGGGCTGCACATGCTCCAGGAGACAAAGGTCTGAGTTGTCTTGAAAGCCTTCCTGGTCTGCTGCAGGTAAGGGTAGGAACCCGCACACCACCCCCACGGAAGGGACAGGAAAATTCCATTGTACAGGCACTGCTTTTCCCAAGAATGTCCCCTTAATTTCCAGCTTCTCTCTTAAGTTCTTCAGCCGTTATAGATCTTTCAAGTGAGAGAAGAGCAAAGGGTGGAAGGATGACTTTTGGCTACCCCTTTGCAAATCCCACATTGCTTTGATATGGGAGCACTTGTCACCTACCATTTGATTCTAGTCCTTTTGGGAGCTTCAGTTGATCAGAGACAAAAAGGAATCTCATTTTAGCACCTTATTAAACTGCTATATATTAAACATCCATGCTGGGTCAGTCATTTTCCTTACATCATCTTATGTAATTCACACATCACCGCTACAAGGTAGGTAACAGTACCTTTCTATTACAGGTACATATATAGCATTCTGAGAGCTTTGGCCTGTGTATTCACTATGCATTGGCCTGTTTATTCACTATGCATTGTGAATTCCCTTCCATTTTATGGGTAGAAAAATCCAGAACTATTAAAATTTATTCAACTTTGGGAGATTGATTGTCTGAAGTACCTTTGTAGGGAGGACCAAAAACTCCCTCATCAAAACACAAAGCAAACATTACTTTCGTTGTAATATGAGCTCATCAGCCACCTCTTACATGTGCATCATTTTGGCCTTTCTTGGGAAGCTTATTCAGCTTCCTGGATTTGCACACATCAGAGAGTACTTCCTCTGCACTGCCATTCAGTGCAGGGAACTTCTCCAATTATACGGAACTTCTGACTACACAAAACTGAACTGATTAGAACTTTAAACTAACACAACGTATTTCTATACTCCAATTTTAAAAAGGCAAGTCACAACACAGGCCAGTAGGAGAGATTTGAGAGTGGGGAACATAGAAGGAAACAACTCAAGCAACTTCATGCAGTTCTTATGAAGTCAGGAGCTCAGCCCTACAGCTTTAGGAAAACTGTCCATCTAAAGACTTTACATTAGGAAAGTGTCCACTTAACACTCAAAGAATGAGAATTCTCAGCTGGAGCACTGCTTTCCCAAAGCATCCTTGTGTATGTAGATTTTATTCTCAGATGCTGTTCACCTCCCTGGAGATGAGGGATAGTGCTTTAACATCTTGACCACCTGTACCAGCCAAGAACATAGAGAACAGGGGTTCTCAGTAGAGAAAGACATGGTAGCTGCTCATCCCAAGGGGCACTTTTATCAGCCAAGCCTGAATACAAAGCTTCCAATGGGCAAAGTGAAGCTGACATGCATTAAACTTCATGTTTTTAAAGTGTATAATTTGATAAGTTTTGATATTCAACTACAAGCCAGGTAAATGGCAAGTCCCTCCCTCTCAAAAATTTCCTCTTCCCTTGGTAACTCTTTTTACCCACTCTTCTCTGCCCTTCTTATCCCCAGAGAGTCACTTGTCTGCTGTCCCTGTAGTGTGCATTTTCTAGACTCTTACAACAACAGAATTATACCATATGTACTCTTTTATATCTGGCTTTTTTCTCACTCACCATACTTATTTTGATATTTGTCTATGTTTCACATATTGGAAGTTTACTTCTTTTTCTTGCTTGGTGGCATTCCTGTATGAACATAAGGAATTTCTTCCTTTGCTGACCTTTTGTCTAATACTTGGGTCATAATCTGTTTTTGACTACAACAAATTAGGCTGTGATAAACTTTCATGTGCAAGTTTTGTATGGGCATATGCTTTCATTTGTCTTGGATGAATAGCTAGGAGTGGGTGGTATATGTTTAACAACTTTTTTAAGTAACTGTCAAGCTGTTCTCACAAGCAGTTGTACCATTTTACTTTCCTACCAGCAGCGCATGAGAGTTTCAGTTCCTTGCTACCCTTGTGAACGCTTGGCACTAGTCTTTACAATTCTGGACATTCCAATAAGTATACCATGGTATCTCATTAGAGTTTTAATTTGTGTTTCTCTAAGTACTGACGATATTAGACATCTTTTCATGCATTTATTTTCCATCCATACATCTTGGCAATGTGCCATTCCTTTTATTACACTCTGGCTTTTGATCATGCAGCAGATTTTTCATGTGAATATGCTTTGAGCTTATTATCAGTAGAATGAGGGGATAGAATCAGAAAAAATTGCTTTGTTTTGGTTTGGTTTTTGAGATCGGGTCTTGCTATCTGGTTCAGACTGGTCTTGAACTCACTATGTAGCCCACGGTGGCCTCAAATTTGTGGAAATCTTCCTCTTTCAGCCTCCTGAGTTCCAGGATTACGGTCATGTGCCTCCGCTCCTGGCTTAAAAGTTTAAGTATGTACATGTTACGATTTGGATCTGAAATATCCCCCAAAGGCTCATGTGCCAAAGACTTGGTCCATAGCTGATAGTACGACTGATAGGTGCTGAAAACTTCACAAGTAGTGTTACCAGCTTCTCAGGTCAGAAGCTCTCCACAAACAAATCAAAGGCATTTAATTTTGGTGGGAGGAAAAGGGCTTTATTCAAAGCTAGTCCAAGGACATGGAGAGGCTGCATATTGCTACAGATCACCACCTCACTGTGTCCAGGTATGTGAAAACCTTCAATAGTAAGGAAGAGAGAGGAAAGGGAATGCAATGAGACAATACTCCAAGCATTTTTCATCTTCCTTTTCTGCTCCTTCTCTTCCCCAAGAAAACAAAAGGAAATTGGATTTGACCTCCTGTGGCCAACAGCTGCATATTCAGCCCATTCATCTGGACTGAGGAGAGGAGGGGAAGAGGGGGTAGCAATTATACCACCTCACCTAAGGAAGTTTGGAGAAGTACCTTGTCTCTAAATGAAAAAATTCTGACCTTTAAAATTAATTTTTGCCAGATATGGCACGCATCTATAATCACAGCTCTAGGTAGGCTGAGGCAGCAGGATCACTATGAGTTGAGGCCAGCCTGGGCTACATAAGCAAGTTCAAGGCCAGCCTGAATTATATAGTGAGGCCCTAACTCAATCAATCAATCAAGTTCCTCTTTGCCCTGCCTATTACAATGGGACCTAGTTGGAGGAAGTAAATAATAGAGACCTTATGTTTAAAGAGTATATTTGGACCTCGGTCCCTTCCTCTCTCTCCCCTTCTTGGGTGTCATGAGGTTAGCAGTCTTCTTCTGCCACACCTTTCTGCCCATGATGTTTCTGCCTTGACAGACCTAAAACCAATGGAGCCACCTGACTCGTGAACTGAAGCTAACTGTGAACCAAAACAAGTCTTTTCCCCTCTAAGTTGATTTAGTCAGGTATTGTGTTACAGTGATGGAGAAGTAACCCCATACATGAGTACACAACTGTATAGACATATATATAGCACACACGTGCTAATCAGCCCAGGAAATGTTTTGCAACACAATGTTAGAGAATAAAATCCCCAGAAGCCTCAAAACGAGTATCAGCAGGGCAGAGCTACTTCCTTAGCTGTATCTGACCAGAGAGGTGTCCTTTAAGCAAAGGAAACAGGAAACGCTGTTGCAGCTGATAGGACAGAAGTGGTGGGCACTGTAAGAAGGACTCCTGTGACAACAAGATATACAACTAAACGGTGGCAAGCGCCAAGTATATCCATGGTAGAGCAGAGTGCTTAAGTGCATGGCCCAGCAGCCGGGCTGACATGGCACTGTGTCTCCTTCCATTGCTGACTCAAGGCTCTTGAGTGAGTTAACTTCATTTTCTTCAGCTGAAAAATGAAGACAAAAGTGCCTCACATGATTGTTATTCAAATTAAGTAATAAATTTGGGATATGAAGGGACATTTTAACAAGAAGGATAAAAGCATTAACCCAGGACCAGCCAGACTTGTACAGCATCCTAACTCTGACAATTCCTCACTATGTGTTATGACTTCGAACTGCAAGTCAATTCACCTCTCTATAAAATGGAAATAGTATGTTACAAATCTACTGCTGATGCAGTCATAACAGTCAGGGTCATGATGGGATGGGGAACAGGCACAACGCTGGGCCCTTACTTGCTACTCATTAAAAGCTTCCTTTGTGTTTCTTCTGGGATACACAGGGATTTAAAAGCTGTGTTTTCTATGAACCATGACACTTCACTTGGGCCTACAGATACCCGTTAAGCAACTCAAAGCAGAACAAAGTCTGACTTTCATTTTCTATCCTTTGTTATTGTAAATCTTAGGTCAAACCTCTTCTGTGCTCTGCACAGGGGTACATTGATATTTAGGGAGTATCTGTCTAAGAGCAGGCCACACAGGGTTGCCTAACCCTAAATTTACAGTATCTCATGCCCTTCAGGACTGAGGACCCCACAATAAGAGGCTTACAGAGACACTAGGCTACACTAGGAAGCTTCCAGCCACTGTTCTAAACCTGTGATCACCTGGATTCCAGGAAAGGAAGAGCCCCACAGGAGACCATACCGAGACCACCACAAGTAGGGTCAGTTTCTTCCTGGAAATCGAACCATCCCTCAGCCATAAGGATTCCAGAACTGTGACACAAGGACTGAGATAATGATCAACTAGGTCCAGCACACCGCCTAATCCTTAAAGGCTGGTCTCCCACTTTTGCATGTGGGCCATTCTAAAGCTCTGTATAAGAGTGTCCCCCTCCAGCTACCTACACTGGCATCCTTTTCTATTTTCTCTCAAACTTCCCATTAAAGCTTTTTCCCTTTAGATTTGTGCTTTAGTTTTAATTAACCTCACTATTAAAAGCAAGGACCCACACTAGCCAACCTGGATTATAAACTTTAACTGAATTCTTATTTGCATAGTATAGAGTAGTGGTAGTCGACAGAAGGTGCTTGCCATTATGGCTGTATTGATTGCTCTAAGCTCAAGTCAGTATATAAGGACCTTCTTACAATTTCATTTATTTCATTCCAATAACTATATAGTATAGCTACTACCCACAAGCACTGAACTAAGTGTTGGAAGAATTGATAAAATTGTAAAGTAGGGTCACTTTTCTGTTCCCAAAGACACAACTCTAAAGCAGAAAGCGGGGTAGATCATACCAGCCAATGTATTATATGCTAAATGCAGAGTGTAAATACATGGTAGAGAAATTCACAAGCAGAGAGTCTACCACAGAGGTAGGAGTAAAATGAAGAACCAAAAAGCCAGAGCATCAGTAAGCTATGGAGTTGGTGCATTGGACTACAGAAATATGACCTAGCTCCCTGGGACAAGGAAGGGACAAAAATGGCTGGGTTAGAAGGAGCAAAGGAGAAATTCTTTCAGAAAGGTAATCTGGGGCCATTTTGCTGAGAGCTTCATGTGCTAGACTATTACATTGATGTCTAAACAGTAGCTAGTGGAAAATCAAGAAATTTATTCATAGTTTTTATTTTAATGTTGATAAAAGTTATCCACTTAGGAAGAAAAGAATTCGGACAAATATATAGGCCCAAATGTACACTTAGGGAATCAGAATCCCTGAAGTCAGAGCTGAGGTATATATTCAGTGATGGAATTCCCAGGCAATTTTGACAGAGCAAAAGTCAAAAACCAGTGACAGCCGAACAGCCTGAATTATCTTATGTGCCTTCTATAGTATGGGATCAGAAGAAAAGAAAGAATTTGTTGGGGGCCCACCCATGCCAGGTGACTTCTAAGTGTGACTTCACTTATTCTTACCAACATCATTAACATTATCATTTTCATTTTAGAGACCAAGAAGCTATTGCAGTTTAGTTCTGGAATGTCCCCAAAAGGTCCATGTGGTAATGGCTTGGTCCTCAGTGTGGCTTTATTGGGAAGTCGAGTCTAGTTGAAGGTCATCTGTCATTGGGGGTAGACCCCTGAAGTAGGTAATGGGACCCTGGCCACTTCTCCTTCCTTTCTGTTTTGAATGCTAGCCAATGAGGTAAACAGTTACCTCTGTCATATGCTCCCCATCACTATGTGATGCTTCACTATAGTCCCCAAAGCAATGGGGCTGCCAGTCAACCATGGACTAAACCTTTACATATATGTGTGTGTATATATATATGTTGATTGCCTCGGGTTTTTGTTGCAGAGGGGAAGTTGACTAACCCAGAAGCTGATACTGAGAGATGTTGTGAAAGCAGTAAGTCACACACTGAGTATTTGAACCCAGAGGACCCAGACTCCAGGACCACTGCATTTCTGAGTGTATCACAGGACTTCCCCACGAACATCTGTGGGCATCTTCCCTTGCAACTTACCACCGCTCAAACTAAGTAACAAGTGTGGTATCAAAAAAAGTTGTCTCCTCCCACCGTCCTTCCTCTCCTCTAGTGCCATCTAAATTTTATCTTTCCCTTCCCCTGAAATTAGGCTAGAACTACTGAGAGCTTAGTTTTGTGCCTTTTTTTAAAGCAAGGTAAAAACTTTTCATAACTTTCTCTTTCTACTAGTCTCTACAACTTTTCCTAATAGACCCTATGCAGTTTGAAATTATTCAGAGCAGAATGCAAAATAAAATCTGAAATATTAAAAACTTACTTTCATGATTTTCTTTTCACCCTGAGACTTTTTGGGACTGTCTACATCAAATCCAAAGGGAACAATGTTGATGCTCCATTTGACCTTTTAAAATACCTACCAGCAGCACTGAGGAGCTGTTTATCTCAATCTAAGTGAGTTCCTCATTCTACTTTTGTTTGTTTGTTTTTTTGTTTTTCTTTCAGTACCAGGAATCAAACTCAGGACCTTGCGCTTGCCAGGCAGGCGCTTTGTCACTGAGCTAAATTCCCAGGCCCCTCATTCTACGTTTGGAAGCTATTCTCTGTGGTAGAATTTTAGCCACTGTATACATGAACCGGTCTCTGTGTGTCTACAAGAGAAACTTAACATCTGTTCTAAAATCAGAACTGTATTTTACACATATGTGTAAAATTCTCACTCTATGTCTCCTTTTATTTTTTCCTCCAAAGGGTGTTAGAATTTTCAGATGGAATGCTTTACTTTTATAAATTTATTGTCAGTCACATGATACAGGGAGTTTGCCTCCTTATGCATACTTTCTTTATTCCTCCACCGTTGATTGTTAGACAATCTTCCCATTCTTCAGTGGAACCCTGAATAAAAGCTGACCACCCTCTCCTTCTGGCTTCAAATGCTGTTCAGCTGGAACTGAATCATCCACATCACTGAGCATCATATCTGCAAACTGGGGCTCAGGCCCATGTGGATCAGCCTATTACAATACCTCCTTGGGCCTGTGCTGGATTTCTAAGCAAAAGGTTCACACATAACATCCATATCTCTGAAGATCCACCTTGTGGAGGGACACATTCTTCCCACCAAGAAGAATTAACTACACATTAGGAAGCCTTGACTACTTTGTGTATGTGTGTGTGTGTGTGTGTGTGTGTGTGTGTGAGAGAGAGAGAGAGAGAGAGAGAGAGAGAGAGACAGGGAGAGAGAGAGGGAGGAGGGACCGGAAATTAAAACCAGGGCCTTCACACTGAGCCACATCCCCAACCCTTTTTTATTTTTTATTTTGAGACAAAAAGTTGCTAAGTTGTCCTATGTGGGTTAGAATTTACAATCCTCCTGCCTCAGCCTCTCAGTGCTGGGATTACAGACATGCACCACCATGTCTACCTGGATAATGATTTGAATGCTTGCTCACTCACTGTGTACAAATACACAGTTCTGTTTCACAAGGCCCAGGGGCATCAGTCACCTAGACTGCAGTGGTGTTGAACTGTGCACATTCTATTCAATTTTCCATAGAAGCCCTTTACTAGGAAACTTTTTCCCCTGAATGTAAATAGTTCTCTGCATCTCAAATGGAAGCTTTGCTTGCCTGAACATTGTAATCAAGTCTGGCTGATTAAAAATCAATGACCGACATTGTTCATGTATTTTTCTATTCTTTAAACTTTATCTTTAATTTTAGAATGTTTTATTATTTCTTAAATAGAATTTTATTTTAAAAAAATCATAAAGTCATTGAAATGATTTGAGAGGTGAAAGACAGTGTTATTTTTCAGTAAATGAAAGTAAGTTGTAGAAAAGGAGAGCCATTAATGACAGGCAAAAACAGTCATCACACTAAAGAGACGCTAAATAAAGGCATATTTATTTCAAAACACGGGGTTGACTCCATATTAATAAATAGTTTACATTGAATGTGGAAAAAAAATAATATGCATATTCTATAAAGCAAATGTGTTAAACAATCAGAGAAAAAGATAGTCCTTTACCTTCAGGCCATTGACAAAATAAGCTGAGACTAGGGACAACCTTAGAAGTGGTCAGGGGAGATAAAGGAGGCAGGAGAGGAGCTGGTAAAATCAGGAAGAAATTTCTAGTTGCCCTTTCTTAATGGGACCAAAAAATTAACAATTTAGAGTTGAAAAAAACATACCTTCATACATGCTCTTGACTTTACAGATACTATCCTTCCCAATTTTGTAAAGCATCACTAGCTAGTGACCAGGGTAGAAAATGGTATGTTTCCATTTTTTTTTTTTTTTAATGTTTCCATTTTTATCTAGGACAGGTCACTCTAGTTCTGAGGTCTGGAGCAGAATGAGAGCTGTTACTGTTTGTGCTTTAAACTCAAAGACAAACACAGGATCATGACCCGGAGCACTGATTGTGACAATGTTAACAGTCGCCACCACAAGCTCTGTAAATCTGAGCCCTTTCAGTGTTGGCACTTATAAGCCAGTTGTCTAACTCCAGGCTTTGGGCTGCTTCTGGCCTGGAAAGAACCCTCAGCTACTCCTGACCTCCGAGGTCGTTCTCCCAAAAGTACAAAGCAATAGAAGGTATAATGCTAAAAACTACCACTGTTCTTCAGGAAGTGTCTCTGTGGGTAGTGAATTAGGAAGACTGTGCCCCCTCCATTTTCTTATATGAGCCCATGGCCAGTAACAAACACAAGACATCTAAACAGAACAGAAGAGGCTTATACCCAGGGCTCCTGGTATAGAATGGCAACAGCTTCAAGGGAGATGCCGTCTCAGACTGTGGCACACCTGAGGTCAGCTGAAGGCCAAAACTTAGACAAAGGAAGACACCAGCAGGGCAATGAGAGACACTTTCACTTGCATAGGTACTAGGGTCATGGGATTCTTTGGTGTTCAGCTAGGCAGGACCTCCTTCACTTTCCAGAAGAGGCCTCGAGTCCTGAAAGGGCTAAGCAGCCTATGTGGACCACGCAACTTGTTACAAGGTTTGGGGACACAAAGAGAGCAGAAAGTCTGCAGTGAGCAAGGCAGGGCATGCGGACACTGTGTGCCACGTGGCTGGCTACATGCAGGTGAAACTTCCCACCCTGGGAGCCCTCGGGATGAGTCATCACAGAAGTGGACATGCCCAGGACTGAGCTTATGCACAGGCTTCCCCGAGGAGGGGATGAGGACCTGCAGGTTGTCCTCACTTGCCAGTCCGTGAGGCCACCTGGATGGCTTTGATCCACTCAGTACGCTCCTTAGGGTTGGCCGCTTGCAGGAAGTAATGAACTTCATCAGCTGTGATGATCTCGAAAAGGTTCTCTTCCTCACTCTTCTTGCCTGGTGAAAGAGAGAGTGAGTGGCCGTCAGCTGACCTGTCTCCTTCTCCATGAAATGTCCAGTCTTTTTTTTTCTTTGTTGGTGCTCTAAGGTACCAACTGTGGTTTCCCAACACAAAAACATTGTATAATTGTGTATATTCATTGCATGAGAATCTATGTGATATTCATATAGGTGGGGACTTAGCATGACCATATGTATATGTATATATTTTTAAGACATAAGTAAAATACTCAAGGGGAAGCCTTTTATTTCACAGTTTATAAGTGAATGAAGTTCCTCACCTTTGCCCACCAATAGCATTTAATGAGTAACTTCTAATAATGCTCAATGAGTACATTTCTTCTGCTCATAGCATAAACCAAGGGCTGACCCTGATTTACACATGTTCACACATAAAATGAATATAAATATAAGTGTGTGAAGATATATATATATATATAGATATATAGATATATAGATATATAGATATATATCCTGAGGCAAGACGATCACAAGTATGAACCCAGCCTGGGCACCTTGGTAAATTTGTAAGACCCTGTGTCAAAATAAAAAATGAAAAAGTAAATTGGCTGGGCAGGTAACTCTGTGAAAAACCTTGGATTCAATCTCCAGTACCACAGAAAAACAAAACACTAAATAGACCTTTTACTGCTACCATAAGTGTAGTCTAAATTGGTTTGCATCAATGGCCAATTTATAGCTCCCACTAAAAGATGAAAGATTAAAAGTCAATAAACTAACAAGTACTGTAACAAGACTTACAGTCTCCATCTCAAATGGAAAAGCTTTCTACTTCAAAACTAAATATCATTCAAGGAGGTGGGGATGGAAGACCCAGGTGTAGTGAAAATCTGGGCTTTGAAGCTACGGTTTCCTTGTCTACCTTTATAACACTATACACCCAAAATGGCAAAATAAAACCAGAGATTGGGCTGTCAAAATCACATTTCTCAGTGATTCCATCTGTCTGGAGAAATCCATCTGTAGCCACATGGTTATTCCATGTGTCCATCATAAGCTCATAATCCAGGAAGAACTGGAACTCATCCCATGTAGCCCCTCATCTTCAGAGGAACGACGTCCCCATGAATGAGCTGGTTTACTGTGGATTGGGTGAGAGACTGGGTGCCACAGACCTACCCGGAACCTGGGTGCTGCTTCCACTTACCAGACTGCCTCACTGCACAAATGCTCCTTCTGTAGGGAGGAATTTCCTAGTCTGTGTAAGTAGAAGATCTCCTGTCAGAATGTCATGGTGTCAGGAGCTAACCACCTCTCCATCTAAGCCAGTTCTGAGGGCATGAATTTTTCAGCCTTGCTTAAGGACTTTCTGACATCGGCAAAGCCACTCTTAATTCCTCAAAGCCTAAAGGGCAGGGGCAGCTCTTAGGAGAGAACACAAGGAGTTCTTCTTCTCTGCAAGGTTTTCAGACAGAACATCCATGCAGGATTATTCCTGACTTATTGGTTGATGTTGGTTCAGTATGCACAGGTATGGGGAGGGAATCTAAGAAGACACCCTTCTTTCCCATAGAAATTCATTCTTACCCTCAGGGTTGCTCTCCACTGAAGTCACCACACACCCTCGCAAGTGAATTGCCCCCAGGGGATCTTCCCCCTAGAAAAGAAAGAGGTTGTCTGTTATGTTTCTAAAGCACAGTTATGAATATATCTTATTTTGTTGGTACGAAAGCCACACAGATTCACTGTGATACATATCATGTTCCCCAATAAATAAGAGCAGAAGGAGGTTAAAGGAAATGTATTCCAGATCTTCCGTCCACTTCAGTGAGGCCAGGAAGCACGCATGAGAACATACAAATCAACCTGGACTTCCCGTGTGGAGGAACATGGCAGGGGAAGCAGAGCACATTCCACTAAGGAAGAGCTGCCTGTTTCCAGCATGTAGCATCAGCATATAACCCTCCCAGGAGCAAATTAAAGAGCCCTACACTGTCAGCACAGACCAAGTACCCAGCCCTGAAAAAGCTGTCTTTATGCTTCAGAGTTGGCTCCTTTTATGGAATAAAAAGTCCTCTTCAACTATCAACACTGCAAATTGACGGACTGCAGTAATGCGCTCATCAAAGTTGGCCCAGAGAGGAATTATCACTCTTTTGCATATTATAAACCATGACTAGCATGAGGGACTGATTGTGTACCCCTGATAATATGAGGTTAAGGCAAACAAGAAAAATTATTTCTAAATTAATCAAACTATAATCTAGTGATATTTTCTTCCATTTCTGAGTTTATACTATCCTCAAAGTCTCAAGAAGGCAGATCTTTTGCACTGAAAGGTGGTAGAAAAATGTAAAGAGGGATGGGAGAGAAAGAAGCAAGGATGGGGGTGAAGAGAAGCTGGAAATATCAGCAGAGCTGAAAGGGGAGTGGGAAGTGTACCTCATAAATGCAGACGAGGCTTCTGTTTGAATGGATTTGAAGAGCAAAGAATGTCACTCACCCCTGCAGGGTCGTAGTAGTGTAGGTAGGCAGGGTCTTCTCTCAGGATGAACTTTCTCACTTTCCAGTTTTTCCTCCTATGCCCCTGTATCCAGGAAAAGCATAGAACAAAGCATGATGAGCTCCTAGAATCACTCTGCATGCAGGTACCTAAGTGACAAGTCTTTGCTGAATTGAAAAAAGATAGAAAAAACACCAGCTTCAGGAGAATCAGGCCCTGACCCAAGTCTTTCTTAGGGACATAGTGCTGAAGCCAGTTAATAAGTTGCATATTCCAGTACTGAATTAAATAGATAAATTAAATTATTTCTAAGCCTCTCTCGCAGTTTTAGTATTATGTAATAATATTATGTAATACGCTATTATGCACCGGTACTACACTACATTAGGTAATGGGAGGGATATGAAGTGGCTTAAAAAGTGATCCTACAATTTGAGAAATTTATAACCCATGTGGCAATATAAAAGGGCAAAGCCCAAATCAAATAATTGGCTTCAAAGTAATTAAATAAAGGATATGTAGTTATGGACTTTGGATGTCAAACAAAGTCTCATAAAGACCTAGACTGACTTATCCATGTGGACAAAGGACTTAGATGGGTGAAAAGACTATGACAACACAAAAGTAGGGGTACAAAGGCACAAGCCTCGAGGAAACACTGGTGAACAAGACCAGTCTGACTAACGGAAGCTGCGTGAGGCAAAGCTGGACAAGCAGACAGAGCTTTGAAAAAACAGAAGAAGAGGTGGGGATGGTTGCTGATGGGTTTTAAGTAGGAAATGAGATTACAATTCCATTTCAGATAATGATTTCAACACCATTTGATGGTGACAAGGTACAAAATATACCAGCTGCATAGATTAAAGGAACATCAGGGAGAAGATAATAAAATAAAGAGGGGTCATTAAGAAGTGACTACAAGGATCCAGGCATAAATGTATTAGGAATTAACTTTAGGCAGCAGCTGTAGAAACAGAAATTAATTTGACTGTAACAGGGTGAAAATCGGAGAGTAGAACTTGGTGTTTCCAAGGCATTACTGTGAGTCAGTAATCTACAGACTGTGAGTTTTAAGGGCAGGATTTGCCTCCTGTTCATCACTGTCCTCTAGTACTCAGTATAGTGCCTGCCCAGGGAAGCTGCTCTATACCTGTCAGTAATTGCTATGAATTTTCAAGTTATTTCAATCAGTTTAAAGCAGGTTTTAAAATGTCATGGTAAACATGCTTCTACAATTTCCCATAGAAAATTGAAATAATTTTAAATAACACCAGAAACCAAAAAAGTATTAGATCAGCATATACACAGTTTCAACCTTGCCAATATAAAAATATCGTTGGTTATTTCCCAAGCCCCACACATTGACATATAGATGAATTCCCTTTCATTTTTTGTTGTGTTTATGTAGAAAACAATGAATCATGTGTGATTTTCAATAATAGGGCTTCTGTCATAAAATAAGGTCGGAGGAATTTAAAAAGAGCGTTCAAGAAGGGGCTCGAGTTTCTTGGAGAAGCGTTTGTCAAGAAACTCATTTCCAAAGAAGCTTTTTTTCACTTGCCTGAAGGATGGAGCCAGGAGCCCTGTAGTGTCACAAGGGAGGGCAGAAAATATTTTTATGTGCTTTATCATATACAGAAGAGCATTTGTGATGCATGAGCTTCTAAGTATAAATTCCTGCTCTTTGCTCATGAGATGCAAGCATTAAAGTGCCACCCCACAAGATTTCCTCTCTATCTTCAGACACACATGTGATGCTCTTACACAATTGCTGGGTGACCACCCACTTATCATGAGTCAATGGAAGAGGAAGGTAACAGGAAAGACAGGAAATTACCTAACACTGGCCAACCACCGTATTCCCTTGAAGCCCTCACTGACATCACAATATGCTATGCTGAGGTGTGTGGTTCGCCATCTTTCATTTAATGAGTGTTTCCTGAAGGATTTTAAGGAAAGTATGCATGCTTGAGTTTTCCAAGAATTGTGACTGAATTGTTAAACACCTACTTATATTTAATTTAATGTAATTTAATTTGCAAGTGCTTATTGCCTATACTGGCACAAAAAGGGTACTGAACGCCACAGCTGAAAACATATGTAAAACATTGTCCTTCCCCTCAAGGAACCTATCTGTGGTTAAAATTAGACAACTAGTTAATTTGTTAATTCTTTGAAAAAAATTACATGAGAGGGGTTATATTGAACATAATCCAAGACCATCCATCCTCAAACTTGCTCCATTTATCAAGTAGTTTTTTTCCCCTGAAACAGAAGCAAAGAGAATAGAGGAGGGGAAAACAGTCCCCCAGGTGGACACAGCTCCTTCCCCCTGTGAAGTGGGGGACACAGAGTCCTTTTTCACAATTAGCCTTTCTATGCAAGTGGACCACGGTTTACTCCCAGCAGCAGAGACAGGTAGTTTACATTTTGTGGAACTGAAAGAAAAAATTTTTTTTAAATTTCTTCAAGTGATTCTAATATGTACCAGTGTTACTAACCATTGAGCTAAGAGGTCAGAAACATTAGCGAAATGCCAATTCAAGTAGAAGGGGTTTTGCTTTCCCCTCATACCATTCCCACTGTCCTCCCAAATGGAAGACCATTATGAAAACCAAGTCCCTGAATACAGATTCCTGTCTTTTTTATGAGAAAAAGAAGCCTATAAAAATGATTGTCTAAATAGTTATATTTTGAGAATAGACTAAATTAGCTTTTATGAAAAAGACTAGCTCGGTATTTCTCAGCCCTGGCTGCATAACAGAATCACTCGGGAACTGCAAAAATCCAGGCTCTGATTTAATTGGCCTGGAGTGCAGTTTGAAAGCTCCCCAGCATATTCAAATGTGCACCAGCTGGTCTACTAGATGTTCCCATCATAGGCCGGGGAAAGGAAAGCAAAAGAAAACACATATATATGTTTACTTCTAGTCCCTGTTATCTTTAACACGCACTCAGGCACCCATTCGTTCAGCCAATTTTGGACCATTCAGGGTCTCCTACTAAGTTCTTTGCCCAGACATGGTGCTACTCCAGCCCAGATAGTACCTACCTTTTATCAACTTTCATGTCCAGCTTTTTTTTTTTTTTTTTTTTTTTTTTTTTTTTTTTTTTTTTTTTGGTCTTTTTTGAGACACGGTCTCACTATGCAGTTCAGGCAGGCCTTGAGCTCACTTTGTAGCCCAGGCTGGTCTTGAACTCGCAACGATCCTCCTGACTCAGCCTCCCGAGTGCTGGGATTACATACATGTGCCACCATACCTGGCTCATGTCCAGCTTTCTAAGAGCCCCCTCAAGCTTAGGGCTTTGGGGTGGTACATGGCTCAGTAGGAGGGTACTTGCCTAACATGCACAAGCCCTGGATTTGATTCCCAGCACTGCAAATAATTAGTGGATAGTAACAATATGGAATTATAGAATAAATCAATAAAATAAGGAAATAATACAATTCCTTCCCAAGTTACTCTTTTCTTAGCAGCTACCTTCTAGCACCTGAAATGAAAGAGCCAAGCATATAGGAAAGTGCCAGAACCAATGAGGAAACCAACAATGGGCAGCTCTATCAGAGCCTCCCCTGTGAAAGGCTGTTCTGCTCCTATACCTTTCCTTTAATCTAGCCAATTGGTTACTGTCTTGGTTACTTTTCTCTCGTAGCTGAGACAAAATACCCAACGCCCAAAATGAAGGAAGGAAAGGTTTATTTAGCTTACAGTCTGTGGAGGTTTCAGTCCATACTTGGCTGGCTCCGAGGCAGAAGGTAGCAAACCAACAAGAGCAAAGGGGGGAATGGCAGCCGAACAGCAAACAGCCAGAGCAAATGGCAGGAATGGCGGCAAGCAGCTTCTTTCTTGCCTTACATCGTAAACAGGCTACCCCCACCTAAGGGGCGTGTAGCTCTCACATAATCTTTGCCCTCCTCTTCCACAGGCTCAGGATGTATACAAAATAAGCACTCTGGCTTCCTGCTAAGTTACTTAGGCAAACCTCTAGACTCCCCAAGTTGACACAATGTATCAACCATAACAGTTACCCTGTCACAAAAAGGTATCAGCCTCGGCCACAGATTCTTTCCAAATTCTCGCTTTATATTTCTTAAGACCCTCTTATCCTAAAACTTGATGTTAAGATCATTTTTCCACACTATAAAAGTCACCATTTCCTCCATGAAACTTAAAATCCATGCCATCACTTAATCTCAGCAAACCCATAGTCTCTCTAGTTAAGTGTAAATATATAGTCTGCTTTGATTCATCTCTCCCTGCCCTCCACAGACCATGAAGATGAAACGTAGGGACTTTCCAATGTGAAGAAAGTCGAATCTCTCCATCACATGTGGCCTGAACACTGCACAGAAATCTTCTTACAGCCACCAAGTTCTCTGCATTGCATACTGAGCAGTACTTTTAAGACAGCTCACAACTCAGCCAGGAAGGCAAGATTTTGGCCTTCTAAAGCAGCCTTGGTTTTGGCAACACCCTGTGCTAACATCAATTTATTCCATCTTGAATATTCCCATGCCTTCCTACTGTTTCTCCTAGTGGCTGCTGGCCCTGGATTCCTTGCTCATCCTCTGCCCCGGCAGTTTCTCAGTTCTCAGCATCATGTGTCTTGGCACCTGGGAGCTGACTCATCAGCTCACCCAAGGCCTTGTCTCCCAGACAGACAGTGGCCGGCTGGTAGCGTACCTGTGGATGCCAGGCAATTGCATGTAACACCCTCCAGGACTGTGTTCTTTGCCTGCTGCTCCTGTGGAGGTGGCCTTAGTAGTAGCACCCTGGCTTTTGGTCTCGTCATCCCTTATCCTCAATCTGAAATGATACCTTCTTGCTCATAAATTTATATGATGTTTCCTTCTGGCTATAGCCTGTTTCTGTTTCCTGATCTCTTTGAATAGAGGAGGCTAAACAGCAATATTTTACCATGAAACATCTTTGTCTTAGCCAATTTATTTCCTCTAGCCAATTAGTAGGGCTTCATTTTCTATGGTTGATAAAAGAAGTATTTTCTTATTTCTAGGGGCATCTTCTGCCCTGCCTGCCTCAGTCATCCTAACCTGATGCCATTTTTATTGTCTACTGAGCTCTTTGTCTATATTTTGCGCTATGGATTTCATTTTCTGGTTGATTATTAGCCAAATAAATTAAATGCTGGGTAATTTAGATTAAAAAAAAAAAAAACAGACCCAGTAAGGAGGAAGGCTAGAAGAAAATGGCAGCCGCCACTCACCTGCTTCAGCAAACATCCCTGTTTGATAATAACCCCCCTGAATTCTTCTTTCAGAATCACGTCATCATCACTGGAATTCTCTTCACAGAAGAATCCACTGTCTGGCTATGGAGAGACCAAGGAGCAAGTTGAATGTATCAGCCTTAGGCCTGTTGCTACCTGTACACTTTCCATCTTCCCCTCCCCTCCTGCCACCACGACAGGCTTCTCCCTTTCCTTCGGGCTACTGTGCTCGCCCCTCTGAACTTTAAAGGTTGTGCTTGGTTAGCTGGTTTTCCCTCTTCCCTTTCCTTGCTTCCCTATCTTGCTCCTTTTCATTCCCACTCAGGGGTGGTCTTATCTCTATCCTTTCATTTTCGAGGATTCCCCAAGCCACAGTCTAAATCTAGCTCGACTTTTCTCACTGAGTACACTTCTGCCTTCCGAACCTTCTTCTTCGCTCAAGACCTCATGGCCACATCCTTGAGACGGGGTGACTAAATGTGTGCGTCATTACGAGGCACTGTCTCCATTATAACCTTTGCCGCTTAGCTCCTTCTACTCTGAGAAGACCGAGAGCGCATGTCCAGCCTCAACCCTTGACGTCAGGAGGGACCTGGGTCTTGCATGGCTATAATCGAGTGGTGAATCACACGGTAGAAGACAGTCACTGTGGTGGGCATTTTAGACAAATAGCAAGATTTAAATGGGTTTAAGTAGGCAAACCAAAGGTCTGAAGAAAAAAAAGTACTGACAGAGGAACTTCCCCTAAAGTGAAATGAAACTCTGTCTGGGATGTTCGCTTCGTTTTTGTAAGTCAGATGGGGCTCGATAGCTTCCTAACTTCTATATTCTGTTCCAAATTCGAAACAAAATTGCTAAAATCCCCCCGTTCTTGCAATTATACATGGCCCCAGATTAGGCCCATATTGTGTAACGCAGTGTTTCCCAATCTCCAGGGACTGTACCACCGGAGCTACCCAAGATGAGAGTAGGAAGTGATATGCACAAACGCATTCTGTGCTGGAACGTACTTACATGTTGAAAAGTCACACCTGTGATTTTTATAGATTACCCTCTAGAAAAGGAACTCCCCAGGGGTGAGAAGTTTTGCCTTGCCTCCCCGGCTCCACTGCTTCATCCCCTCTGCCTATCAGAGTCATGTACTGTAGCCTAATAAACTTTTATAAATGAATTATGGCTTAGAATAAGAATGAAAATAGGAAAGTTTTTAAACGAATTTAAAGAAAACAATTCCAGCCAACCGTTGTTTTCTTTCTCATGACTCACGTGGGCAGGGCAGAGCTGCAGAGGGAACAGCTGTCAAGTGTGGGAAGCGCTGGGGTTGGAGAAGCTCTGTGACCTCGAGGCTTCCTGCCTCCTTCCTCCTCCTCCCCAGCTGACACCCACTCCCTGCCCCTCCCCCACATCTGACAGCTCACTGTAGAGCTGTGAGCATTTTCTTTTGCACATGGGGCTGTGAACTGAAATCAACTGGGAATTTGCCCTGGGCAGCCCCCAAGACAAGAATAGAGTGTGTAGCTTTTTGCTTTTGCTTTTGTTTTTTTTTTTTTTTTTTTTTCGAGACAGGGCATCATTGTGTAGTGCAGGCTGGCCTTGAGTTCACTATGTAACCCAGGCTGGCCTTGAACTCGAAGTGATCCTCCTGCCTCAGCCTCTTGAGTGCTGGGATTACAGGCTTGTGCTATCATGCCCCAGAAGGTAGTTTTTTTTTACTTACAAAGTAGTAGAAAGCATCAGGATTGTCCAGGAAAGGGTTCTCAGCGGTTCCATCTGCTGCATTCTTGGACAAATCCCCAGCAGGCTGCAGGTATCCTTCGTTGAGCAGCGAAGAGGCAATCATGAGGCCTTCCTGGCGATTCCGAACAGAGTTGTTGCCTACCAACCAGTCAACAACACAGCTACCTGGACAGGACCATCAGAAGGAAGGTTAACTCCCCTTCCCAAGGAACAAGCCTCTGGCCCTCACCCTGCACTGACTCCAGCGCACCTGTGTCCAACTTATCGCATTTTCCCTGTTATTCCAAGAAGGAAAAAATAGTGGACAGATGCTTGAAAACAAAAGGAGCCACGTAAAGGGATTTGAGAAACATTTACATGATGCTTGGGAAGCATGACTAAGAAATCGTTTTTACCAACTCAGCATGTTAAGGAGCATTTGTTGAGCACCTGCTAGACAAAAGGTCTCTGAAGGGTACGGGGCAGATTGGCTCAGGAAATCTTAAAGAGAGAAATGGGTACTAGGTAAGGATTGCCATCGCCACCCTGCTATAAATCAACATTGTGGAACTATTGGGTCAAATGTAAAGATGCAGAAAGAGGAGACAGAAGAGGAGGGGATTACCATGCTGTCAGGAAAAAGATTTATAAAGAAAGTGACACAGAGCTGAGATCTAAAAAACAAGTAAGTGTTTGCAAGCTCGTGAAATGGGGGCTGGGAGCATCCAGCCCAAGCAGGGAGGCAGCAGCGGGAACAGGCGGGAGCAGTGGGCAGCGGCCGTGGGGTGGGGGGAGGAGGCGGCAAGAAGAAGGCAAAAGGAGAGAGAGGAGGAAGAAGGCGCAGAGTGGGCGGAGAGAGCCGAGAAGGCACATTCAGAAAGCTGGCAAAGAGGAGCCGTTGCAAGTTTTTAAGCAGCACATACGCGATGGGCTGTGTGGCCTGAAATAAAATGTGATGATGTTACTTGTGTTGATAGTCACATCTCCCTAGGAACCTCAAGAAATTTTTTAATCAAACTTCTGCATCAAGAGAGAACAAAGGGAATAAAGTAAAATTGGCTCATCACTTGGCTTGTCAGAAGGCCAGACTGAAGCTTTGCATTCATAAAAGTGCATCCCTGCAGATGCAGCCGTGACAGAGCCAGCCTGGCTCACCCAGGTCAGAACACCGGGCAGGCCATTCTCACATCGGCAGGAAGAGCTTCGGGGTATTGAGCCTTCTATGAACTTCATACATGAAATCTTTTGTGACACTTTTCTTTCTCTGTACAGAAAAACTAATGAGGGCTGCATTTCTGCATTTAATCACTTGCAGAAACCCTATGGAACAGGTAGGACAGTAATTATGCATTCCATGTACAAGATGAGAAGATTAAGGCTCCGAGCTCAAATGATTTTAGGGCTAAGTTGCACCTACTTTGACCCTTCACATTTGCATGACCCCACTCTTAAATCTGTGCTTGTTCAGCTGAGCATGCTACAGCTTATAAGACAAACTCAGCCCCGTCCCCTTGACACCTGATTTTCGAGGTCCTCTATCATACATCAGCACTGCCCAGGTCTCAAGTCTCTACCTCAGTCTCTCAGCTCAAGCCACCTCCCTCCAAGAAGGATCCACCCACGGACTTTCAATGGAAAGGACTTACGAAGTGCTGGCTCAGTACCCTGGGACTCAGGAACATGTTACACAGGAAGTAAACCAGGGCCAGGTCTTATTCCCTGATCTACACTGGAACTTCTTCCTGTTTCCTGTGCTAGAGGCTGTCATAGTACCCTCCGCTGGGGTTCTGCCTTGCTCTTGTAAGCTCCCCTCACTGCCAACCATGGCTTGGTGTCCTGATCCCAAATCTCGGCCCTGACGCATCTGAGGGTCACAGGCTGCTGCCTGAGCACCCTGAGGCTCACCCTTATGCGACGTTGCCCTGTTACAGCAGATCACACCATCTTCCCTTTCCCCTTCCTAACGCTGACCAGGACTATTTTCATGGATTATCTACTGATCTGACATAATCTCAGATTCTACATCTGTTGTATCTTCTCAGAATTTTCTTTCTTTGATATCTCTCTTCACCATAAGTAAGCCATACCCAGTTTCCAACAAACTACTCCCAAACTGTACATCTATTGCATTCCCTGTAATGAACAATTACTCCTACCAAGCTAGCCAACTTCTTTTCTCAGATGGGTACTCTACACACCTCTATCTTGTAGTTTGTCCTCACCACGTGCAGCATAGTCTCCTCATCAGAAATCCTCTCCCCAAACTGTTACCCATATTTCAGTGTCAAATTTATGCATCTCCTCCTATTTATCCCAACAAATTCTGAACTTTTTTCTGGGCTCATGAAGCTGTTATGTAGATGTATAATCTCTTTAATCATAATAGCCACTTGCGAGCTTGGTCTATATAGCACTTAGCATGTGCAGGTGCTATTCTCCACATGTAATAACAAACATACAAAGCAGGTAAATTGCAATATCACCATTTTATGGATGGGAAAAATAAAGCACAAAGAGGTTAAATTATTGGCCCAAGGTTTTACAGCTTGTAAGTTACAGAGCTGGCTTTGAGCCAAGGTAGTGTGGTTCCAAAAACATGTTTTAAACACTACACCACACTACCTAAATCTGTAACATCCTAAGTCTTACACTGGGCAACCTGTATTCCCTAATATTGTCATTTAAATTTTATACTATATGTCTTGATCCCTATTTATCACAGTTAGGTATGCATTCTACCCAGCTCTATGTCTGTTTTCTAACAATTCTCAAAATAATGCCATGTATTCTATTAAAAAGTTCCTTCGATTGATTTAGCTGAAACTTCTAAAATGTTATCTAGAGGTCCCATTCAACCCAGCTATTCCCCTTCTGGGTATTTTCCCAGAAGATCTGAAAACATCACAGCAATATATGTGCAACCATGTTCATAGCAGTGCAATTTGTAATAGCTAAATTGTGGAAGCAACCCAAATGTCCATCCACTGAAGACTGGATAAAAAAATTGTGGCACTTTTATAAAATAGAATATTACTCAGTTATAAAGAAAGATAAACTCGAGGCTTTTATAGGTAAATGGTCACAACTAGAGACCATACTCATAAGTGAAATAAATCAGACCTGCATGTGTAAG
Source organism: Chinchilla lanigera (assembly GCF_000276665.1). NCBI lineage: Eukaryota > Metazoa > Chordata > Mammalia > Rodentia > Chinchillidae > Chinchilla > Chinchilla lanigera. Next base: position 16,508,059 of record NW_004955424.1, read on the forward strand.
CAACATATTGTCTCACTAGTGTAAGAACCTGAAAGAGTGAATAAAAACTAAGAGGTGTGATAGATACTGTGAAACAAAAGGAAAATGCTCAAAAGTAAAGGGCAGCTGGGGTGTGGGAAAAGAGAAGGGAAAGAAAGGGAAATTATGTATGTATGTATATACAGGATAGCTAACATAGTTGTGCTACTGTCTTCTATTGTTTTACTGAAAGGAACAGTTAATGATTACTTGTTTGATCAATCCTGCATGTCTCTATTTGTTTCCCTGAGAAACCACTTTGAAGATATCAATACATAATACAACAACCATTGCTAATTTCCTATCACTTTGTAACTCTGTACTGTTTGTATTGTTCTTATGCTATTTTGTAAATGGATGTCTGTTAATATGTTTTCCTTCTTTTATTTTATAAAATAAAATGTTATCTTGAACAAGAAAGTTTCTTTCTATCCTGCTTTCTGTTTCCACATTAGGGAAACTCAATTCTTCTGCTCAACAATCTGCATGCCATGACCACACCCATACACCAGGCTCCACCCCCAAAAAACCTCACATACACACTCTGCTAACGGTGAGCTCCATACTCCCTCCCCAGTCACCCATTTTAGGCACACGAGTCCTTTTACCTGTGAAGCAGTGATTAAAAATCTTCTTGTCCTTCTCTATGTTCAATTCTTTCACTCCTTTTTCAGTGTCTTTCATAGACAAATACAAAGCACTGCACAGAAATCAAAGCAGGTAGATAAGTGGGAAGCATTTAGGAATGGTGAATTCTTTGTAGGGGGGTGGCACCTTGCAGAAGATGGCTTGGAGCCCCAGTTTCTCTGCCCCTCACCTTTGTGCAGCTCCTAAGCCTAATCTCTCCACCAGACCATAAGTAGCTAAAGGGCAGCATTTATATTTGTGTAATTCTGTGGCTGGCAGAGCATTAGCAAAATCCAGTTGGAAGTTATCCAGTGTCTCTTAAATTCATTAAGTTCCTTGTTGATTTAACTTGTGGTGCCTGACATGGAGTGTTGCCCTGATTAGGTGCCAGAGATTAAAGTTTCTCAGGGCCAATTTTGCAGGCACATCCTAGATCTTTGAGGTCTCTGCTATAGTTCAGATCTGGTATGTCTCCCAAGGGGCAACATGTTAATGATTTAGTCCCAGATTGGTGCTACTGGGAAGTAGTAGAAACTTCAAGAGGTGGGCTCATTGGGAGTGTGCCCATGAGGGGGATTGCAGTACTCTGAACTCTCTCTGCCACATCCTAACCATGATGTGAGCTGCTTTGCTATGCCATGATCTCCTGCCATGATGTGCTTCCACCAGAAGCCTAAAAGCAAAGGACCCAACTGACCATGGACTGAAACCTCCAAAACTGTGAACCAAAACAAACCTTTGCTTTGTATAAATTGCTATCTCAGGTATCTGTTACAGTAACAGAAGGCTGATTAACTCAGTCCCTCAACTCTTTAAAGATCTTCAAGAGACCATCTGTTGCAGACATTTGCCTGCAAGAAAGTGAATAGTTCCTCAAAGCTTATTTTTATTTTTAAAATGAGGAAAGAAGGTAAAATAACGAGACGTTCTCATCTTTGTCCTTTCAGAGAAATTCTAAGGCACAGAACAGAAGCCCACTTTCATGTATCCTGTGGCCTAGAGTAGCGTGAATGTCATAGCCATTAGCTGTGACAGCGCTGGCCAGGAATCACTTGACGAACCCAGTCAGCAGTTCTGGCTAGGCCAGATATCTTCTCTTGGGTCTTTACCAAAAAGCTTTACCAAGAAGCACAATATAAAAATTTTACTCCTGCGGCAGCCATATCCAGTTTGAATCCTGCAGAAGGTGTCTCTGGTCCCTTCTCAGGGACTCTCCCCACCCCAAACACATGTAAACAAAATTCTTGTTGAACATTTTAAACAGCCAGTATGAGATTTTTTTTCTTTGCTATCTAGAGATTCTGAAGCTTGCTTGCTTACTTGCTGGCTTGCTTGCTGGCTGGCTTGACAGGATCTTGCTATGTAGTTCAGGCTGACCTTGAACTCATGGCAATGCTCCTGACTCAGCTTCCCGAATGCTAGGATTATAAGTATACACTACCACAGGGCATTTGTATGCCATTAGACTCCTTACCTCTCCTCAGCTCCCAGGTGTTGGAGGGGCCATAATCTGTCTAGGTCCAGAGAAACATCTTAGTCCACCAAGTGCTGGTATCAACCCAGCAGAGGGGACACAGACTTCCAGAGGTGTCTAAAACAAACCTTGGAGCAGAATCTGTTGTGTTCTTCCCTTTCCACAGGAAGAAGGAAAAAATGCATAGGGTTAGGAAGAAACAAACACAGAATTACCCTAAATCAACAGTTTCTGGCAGACGAATGGACCGCCTTGTGGATTTCCTTGAAAACTTCTGGCCTCCATCAATGCATTTGATGGCCTTCTTGATGTCCCGAACCCAAGCGTCTCTCTCTTCCAAGTAGGCAGCCTGGAAGTACTGGTCCTGCTGTTTGGTGCTGGTGATCTTAAATACCAACTGAAAATTCAAACACATCCCATCAGAAATGACCGCTTCAAAGGCTAAGGCCCTTTACCAACCGGAGCATCTGCCTCAAACCTGTTCTAACAAAGAGAGATGCCAACGTCAGAGTGCTTGGTGGTGGTGAGAGGGGCTCGTCCAGGGAACACTGCTTCCCTGCAAGTTAGGTGTGTACCAAGAGGTCAGGGTATAGTGCAAGGTTCACTGTGGCCAGTGATGTCCACTCACCATCCTTTTGCTAAAGTCCTGACAAGGGCTAGTCACAGTGCTTCCTTTCAGGGGTATCATTCCTTTGGGGCTGTTGTCACTTTTCTTCTTATAGAACTCAATTCCATCTTCTAACAGTACCACCCACATGGGTTTCCACGTGTTAAACACGTTCCCCTGTAAAGACAACAAAAAGCACTGAGATGGCCAGGAGTCTTTCTGAACTGTAATTTCTACCTAGCAGAAGTAGTCTCTAATATAGACATGGTGAACCTTTTAGAGTTTTCAATAATAACAGCTTGCTGCAGTATGTGTGCCAGAAGTTCACCACCACTGGATTATATTAGAGTTGGCTTTAAAAATGTTCTGTGCCAAGCTGGGTGTAGTGATGCATGCTTGGAATCTCAGCACTTGGTGGCTGAGGCAGGAGGATTGCGAGTTCAAGGCCAGCCTGAACTATGGAGGGAGACCTTGTCCCCCACAAAACAACAAAAACACAACAAAGTTTTGTGACATCATCTTTGTTGTTCCAACATAAACCCTCATAAATCAATGATGTCATGAGATACCATTTTGATTTCTTTTTTTTTTTTTTTTTTTTTTGGTCTTTTGGAGACAGGGTCTCGCCATGCAATTCAGGCTGGTCTTGAGCTCACTTTGTAACCCAGGCTGGTCTCGAACTCACAATGATCTTCCTGCCTCAGCCTCCCGAGTAGGCCACCACACCCGGCCACCATTTTGATTTCTATCCCTGGCCTTTTGCATCCCAATACAAATGACCATTAGAATAGAGACCAATCTCTGGAATGCCCTTTCCCAAGTCTGAACTCTCCTCATTCTTTCCTGATGAGTCTTTCTCCTTCTGAAAGGCTCCGTGTAGCCGCCTCACTGATGAAGCCCTCCCGGAATGCATCGACACCCCCCCCCCGCTCTTCAGGTCACTTCCTGCTATTCTTACTGACTGTGCCGCACTCTGGAACTTGGCTACATGCTGCCTTATGCAGTCATTTGAGTGTCTTCAGTGTGGTTCTCCTTTCTTCTCTGCAGCACTGACATCACTGAATCCTTTTATAGGCGCATGATACTGAGGGCAATGAACGTTCATTAAAATAATGCAGGAGATTATTGCCCAAACTGTGAAATGTTAGCATGTTTCACACTTTACTGAGAAGGGTGACCAGTCCTTTTCATTGTTCACCTCACCCGTACCTAGACCCTTTCCTGCCGTCATTTCCCTGCCCCTCCCTTCTCATGCTTGGTTCACACCACCAAGAAGCACATTCTCACCCCACTACTGTGTGCAAGAAATAGCAGCAAGGTTTTCTTCTGTAACTAGCTCTTACCTGTGATCTTATAGCTCATATCTCATTGTATTCATGTTTTTAGTTTTTTAACTTTCTATTTTGAAGAGAGGAAAAGATAGAATAATGATCACTGTCAGTATTTTATTGGAACGTTTTTATTTTTGTTTTAGAAAATCTTGACGCATGGGGTGTTTGTCAGAACTGAAGAAAGAGTTTAATGCTCTAAAGTCAGTGTAGGAAGTTATTTTCCAGTGCTTTTCAAATTGTGGTTTATAGTGCTCACTTCAGCAGCACATACACAAATATGGTTTATAGACCACCTGGTCTGCCTCACTGAAGATGGATATAAGTAAGATCTGATCACACCACAGTTCTGCTTTTACTTGTAAGCCCTAGACTTATTGCAGGGTGGCTGAGTCCTAGATGAGCTAATTCAGCCCCCACTACTTCCCTTCTCAAACAGCGGCAAGCCCTTTAGCCTTTCCTAACTTCTGTCCCCAGCCCTAAAAATAACCACTTCAGAGGTTGCTAGCACATATACATTGAAATAATGTGGACAGGGCTTTTAAGTCCTGAGACTGTGTTCTTAAATATCTTGAAAGATGGCCGCGTCTGAACGTCTCTAATGCTTTGAGTTTCTAGCACAATACACAGATGCTGTTTCATTCTTTTTCAAATTCCTGCAAAATGGCCATGAACCAATATTACCGTCACCGTGTTAATGAGGAAGACACTCAAAGAGTATTTAGCCAGTTGCAGTGCAGACTAAGAAATGGGAAAGCTGGGGTCTCTGACACATGTGTGGGAGCAAGCCAATTATCTCTCTTTAGTTTCTTTTCTGGTGCAGCGAGGCTCAGGGGTCACCCTTGGACTTGCATGCCTGCCCCATCATTGGACCGCCAGTTCATATAAAGAATGCTTAAAGGTGTGTGATGACTTGGAGTCAGACCTTAAACCTACACTGCATTTGAGCTTAATGTTGACCACTTATTAGTTTATATATTCTTGGGGAAAATGTTTAATTTCTTTCTTTTTTTTTTCTTGAAACTATCTCACTATATAGGGCAGGCTGGCCTTGAACTCACTATATAGCCCAGGCAGGCCTCGAACTCACGGCAATCCTCCTGCGTCAGCCTCCTGAGGGCTGGGAGTACAGGCACCTGTCACTGAATCTCTCTGACATGTTTAATTTCTGAGCCAGCTTTTTCCTTTTTTAATGGGGAGGAAATTCTATCTTATAGTATGTTGGCAAGTATTACGTTGATATAACGGATGAAATATGTATACATGTATATGAAGCACATATACTTATATATATATACACAATATATACATGCATTACACAGTATGTGTATGGTCCTCCCTCACTATCGTGGTTCACTTACTGTGGCTTCATTGTATCACGGGTTTTTTAAAAAATGTATCTAAATCTGTATCGTAGAGTTTTCACTGTGTCATGGGACTTTGCAGTATATAGGTATTTATATAATATTTATGATTTTAGTTATTTTTGCCTAAAAAATTTAAAACAATATTAAAAATATAAAAAATGTTAACTCAAACATATTAAAAGAATATTAAATTGAAATAAAATACTGTACAGTACATATTTCTTCAGCAGATGAATGCCATACTGTACACAATGGAAATGCAGTACACCACTACCCCCACCCGAGCCCGGCAGAGCCACCTGGCGGTGGGCATTGCCTATAAGTGAGGAGGGCGCTTGGCAAAGCCCCAGGCCCTGCCCGTGCTACCACCCCCCCCCCGGGAGGGGGAAGCGGAGTGGGCGCTGCGCTGCGCTGGGCTGGGCGCTCCTGCTACCCGGCCTGCTCCGGCCCTCCATCCACACCTGCCCAGTCTTCCCCTTCATTTAGTTGGAAGAGAAAAGTATGAAGGGAGGAGCTGAGACCCTGATTCACCC